>NC_136491.1:101885251-102025251 GCF_053919585.1 Euprymna scolopes
TTAAAAAACTTCTTTCAGAATAGAAAATCTTTAAAATTTGATAAGGAACATATTTCATATCGGTTTCATTAATAAATGTTCAGTACATAACGAGAAAAATAGAGATGAAAATTTCAAAAGGGCTGTATAACTGGTTCCGGTCAATAGTAGTCCTCGCCAGCGAAAGTCTTTGTTATTGTTATTCTATTATTATTATTATTATTATTATTATTATTATTATTATTATTATTATTATTATTATTATTTAAAACATTTTGTGTCCTGCTCTTTCGCGCGAGGACTAATTGCTGGAGATGCATTGCTACTCATATATATATATATATATATATATATATATATATATATATATATATATATATATATATAAAAGTGAAAGTGTTTGTCTGTGTGTGTGTATCTGTGTGTGTACATTTCCCTACGCAATAACTCTGTTAATTTTAAGTCTACAGACTCGAAATTTGATATACAGGGGACTGAGATTTGCGAAAATCTATGTAATCGGTTTTCGGCCAGAAATTTGGCTGTTAAGGGGTCAAAGTTCAATCTCCTCCGACAATTTTGGGTCTAAACACTTGAAATTTTAGATATAGGTTCCTTGGACATGGATCTAACTTAATAACCCGATTGGAGTCCCATACAATAAATTTTAAGGCGTAATAATAGGGGTTGAAGTTAAAAAAATCGACCGTTTTTGTTTTTTTCTCAGCATACACCTCCAAACACCCGGGCAACGCTGGGCACCCATGCTAGTATATATATATATATAAGTAGCAAAGCATCTTGAGCAATAATATTTTTAAATATACTATTAAAGATATTTTAAATATAATATTAAAATATATTGTAAAATATATTAGAAAAATATATTTTTAAATATATTATTAAAAATTCATTTTTAATAATACATTATTAAAATATTAAAAATATCATTGCTGGAGATGTGTTGCTATATATATATATATATATATATATATATATATATATACACACACACACATACAAACACACATACATACACACACACACACACACATATATATATATATATATATATACATATATATATATAATTATGGTAAAATAATTAATAATTACGAGGGGCGTTCCAAAAGTAATGCATCTCATTTTTATATTCCGCCCGAATGGATCAAACCGTCATATTATTTACAAATGAGACACTTCTTACCACAGCTCAAAGGTCACACGAGTATAAGGATTGAGAAGTTTGACAAGTAAATACTGAAACAACCTCGTTTGAGGACCTGTCACGAAAAGAATCAGAGCCGAGAAAAAAAACTAACGATGTCTACTGAAACAACCTCGGTGTTTGAAACTCGTTAGATTTTGATTATTAAAAAGGACAACCCAAAAAGGATTTGTTTACGTTGGACTTAAAAACAACTATGTACGCAGAGGGAGAAAGAGAAATTATTGGGAATGGTTATAGCTAGACGATTTCTTGTAATTTTTTTTACATGAAAGGACTATAGATTGAAGCTCATTTGAGGACCTGTCACGAAAAGGATGATAGAGCCGAGAAAAACTAACGATGTTTTTCTGTGGGAAAATGACTGTAGAAAAGAGAAAAGATTATCTCATTAGATTTCGAAGTTGGTTTTCTACTTTGTCAAGGGCAGAAAAAGTTCCTTCAGAAGCACCCGTGACAATGTTGTACATTGCAACTGCCAAAGTAATTATTGTCAGCCAAAAACTATCTATTAAATAAATCATTATTGTCAAATCTATTGGAAGTCAATCTATCAATCCTCGAATATTCTTTTTTTATTATTACATTTTCACCCCAAACAAGGCACATTGCCACTTTGTTGTAGGGGGCTATTATCAGGGACATAAGCATCAGGGGTACTGTGTAGGGAATTGGGCAGCAAGATGTCGGTTCACGTTGCACTTGAACTTCTGCATGTCAGTACAGTCGGAGAAGCAGGGACCCGGAAGGGAATTCAATGGTCTAGCTGTTCTGGGGAAGAAACTACTGAAGTAGAAGGCTCTCTTGCATCTAGGGATCTCTACTGTGAAGGGGTGGAATTTAGCTGCTTGTCGGGTTTGTCGGGGGTATTTACGTCGAGGGGGCACAAGTGCTTGCAGTTCGTCAGAGCATTCACCGTTAAAGTACTTGTAGAACAGACAGAAGGATGCAACATTTCGTCGATGTGACAGAGGCTGAAGTTTAGCTGACAGTTCAGGACCTATCAGATTGGCGACTCTCTTTTGAACCGTGGCTAGGAGCGAGAGACTAGTGGCAGATGCACCAGCCCAAATATGACAACAATACTCCATACATGGACGAATGGTGGCCTTATAGAGGTATAGGATACTTTCAGGCGTTAATAGCTTTCTAGCACGGTAGAGAGAACCCACCTTCTTCGCAACGGTTCTGGCAATGTTCTCAATGTAATTGTTCCAACTCATGTTTCCTGTGAACGCAAGATTCATTAAGGCATTTGTTGTAAAGTTTGGAGAGAACTGGAGCTACTTCAGCGGCGCACTTTTTAATAGCACAGCCGGGATGAGATCAGGTCCACATGCTTTTGCAGTATCAAGCTTTCTTATGATATCATGCACCTGATCAGAGGTGATTTTCAGATCGTCTAGTGTGGCGTCTGTCTGCAAAGGAAAGTCAGGGAGAGGGTGGTTAGCAAAGTCCAGTGTGGAGTTGAAGGCAAACTGTCTGGCAAGCATGTTAGCCTTCTAAGTTGCTGAGCAAACAACCTCATGATTGTTGGATAGTGGAGGAATTGTTGATTGCCCATTATTTACTACACTGTTGTAGATTTTCCAGAAGTCACGAGTTCCTAGTTTTTGTGCTTCGATGCGTTTTTTGGCGGTTTCAGTAAATTCTCTCTTAGCTGTCGCTATTTCTTTCTTACAGTTATTTCTGTCTTCTATGTACCTCTGTCTGTTTGAACTAGACTTATGTCGGTTAAATTTGCGGTACGCATGCTGCCTTTGCGCTATGGCAGCTGCACAAGTTGAAGTGAACCATTGGGGGAGAGTGAGGTTTGCTATAGAATTTGCGTGTGGGAACATGTGCTTCAATTGCCGCTTTGAACCATTCAGTGGTCTCACTTGCGCAATGTTCAGCAGGAAGTGAAAATATATTTTGCCATGGAGCGTCCCTGATGAGGTCCTTAATAACTTCCCAGTCAGCCTTTTTATAATATCTCGTTGTTTTGAGCAGTGGCTCTTCAGTTTTGACTCTAGAGTTTAGGTCGATTTCAATCATTACCACTATATGATCGGCGTTCCTAAGAGGGCTGTAGGCATTCGTTACACAGTCATCGGGAACTGTGATCAGAAACAGATCTAGAAGTGATGCATGTTGTTCTTGCTGGTCTGGGAAACGGGTTGGAAACGTAAACATCTGTGATAGAGAATGAGATATAGAGAAGTTACGTGCTGTAGTACCAGCTGCGTCTGTGTAAGTAGACAATCCAAGCCAGTTGCTGTGGTGGACATTGAAGTCATCAAATACATGCACTTGTGCGCTAGTGTCGAGGGAAAGTGCTGTATCTATGCTGTCAGAGACTTTATTTATTAGGGTACAGCCCTGAGTCCAGGGAGAGCGCTAGAGAAATAAAAGTAGTTAATATTATGTTGCATGTTAAGTCTAAAGCACATAAAGGCTTGATCGTCCGGTTCTAGTTTAGTTTCTCTACTCAAGGGGAGGTTGTTTCGAATGTAGACTCCAAGTCCAGGCATATGTCTGTCAGAGTCCTTACGGCAGAGTGGGAGGTATACAGGCATGTTAAATTAGTTAAAGGGGGTGGAGGAGTGTAGGCTAGTCTCACTCAGTGCTAAGATATCCGGGGTGTTTGTTAGGAGAAATGTTTCAACATCATTTAAATCAGTTCTAAGCCCACGGATGTTCGGAAATGCGACCCTCAAGGGAGAAGGCAGGTTGTTTTTGTTTGAGTTTTGGTCTGGTTTTAGCGTAATTTTTTAATGTACTCTCATTTTTATTTTTAAGAGTTTCAGTTTAGGTAAGGGGTGCTGAGCAAGTGGTTATGCAGAATACAAGACATGCAACACAGGCAGATCATCAGCTGTCCCTCCATCTACTAGGGTTGTGGCCTCAGGATAGCCCACCTGGGATGAGTACAGGGTCCCTTTCCATGCGCGACATGACACTACAAACATCCCGATATTATACAACTGTTGATGGAGCAGCCGCTCTAAGCGCTACCAAAGAGTTAGGGCACCTGTACTATCAGTCGGGAACAGCAGCCAGGAACTATCTATCCGGTACCCTCAACCCATCAGATGATGGTCAACCCAATCTGCTTGCACTGTCATTACGGTATTCAAGCACTCCCAAGTGCCCAGTTTAAGGGTTGGGATATGCCGGGAGTGGGGGAAAACGGCGTTCATTGCCCTAGTCAGGAATGAAGATCGACTACTGAGTGTTTCTGTCGTCTCCCAGTGGTTCGATCTCTACGCCTGGCTAATAGACTCTCTCCACTTTATCTTCTTCATAGTTTAAACACGTTACATTCACAGCTTCAATATTTTGTACGATTATTTTCTTCTTCATTTAAGAATATGCCTGTTTTCAAAGAGGGATAAAACTTTTTTTTCTGTCACCTGATAAGAGTCAGTTAATTATTTGTTATGACCAATTTGACCGAAACATGATTTTAATTGTGTAGCGATATTAAAATAATGTTTATTTGAATATTAATAAGGGTACACCTTTCTCTTTATTATGGGGCACTATTATATCAACCATCATTAAATTCATTTGTTTTTATTTTTGAATATTTTTAACCTGGAATTATCTATCTATCTATATATCTATAAAAGTAAAAATATGTGTGTGTGTCTGTGTACATTTCCCTACCAAATAACTCTGTCAATTTTCGGTCTAAAGACTCAAGATTTGACATAAGGGGGTTTGAGATTTAGAAAAATCTTTTTAATCGGTGTTCAGCCAAATATTTGGCTGTCAAGGGGTCAAAATTCAACAATTTAACTTTTTAAAACTCTACCAAACTCCTCCGCCAATTTTGGGTCTAAACACTTGAAATTTTAAATATAGGTTACTTAGACATGGATGAAACTTTTTAATTCGATTTGAGTCCCAAAAAATAAATGTCATCTACGATCTCTACCAAATTACTCAGGCAATTTCTGGTCTAAACTTTTGAAAATTTACATAAAGGGTATTCAGAGATATGGCAATCATTTTAATCGGTTTGGCTCAACAATTTGAGCTGCTAAGGGGTCAGAGTTCAAACGATTTGACCTTTGCGGTGTCTAGCAAACTACTCAGCCAATTTTTGGTCTAAGCATTTGAAATTTATAAATAATGGGTATTCAGCATTTTAATCAGTTTTGGGGCGAAAATTTGGCTGCCGAAATGTTAAAGTTAAAAGAGTTGACCTTTGCAGATTCTACCAAATTTCTCCGCCAATTATGGCTTGAAATTTTAAATGTAGGTAACTTGGACGTGGATCAAACTTTATATTTTGATTTGAGACCAAAATAAATAATGTTAAGGGGTAAAAATTGGGACCAAAGTTTAAAAAATTGACCTCTGCAGTTTCTACCAAATTACACAGACAAATTTTGGTCTAAACATTTGAAATATTACATAAAGTTTATTCACACGTAGGGCAAGTTATGATCAGTATATAGAGCCCGAGCAAAGCCGAACTGAACTTTTAGTATATCTATATGTCTGTGTGTGTGTGTGTGTGTGTCCGTGTCTGTGTGAGTACATTTCCCTACCAAACTACTTTGTCAATTTTCAGTCTACAGACTCGAGATTTGACATAAGGAGTATTGAGATTTGGGAAAATCATTTTAATCGTTTTTCGGCCAGAAATTTGGCTGTCAAGGAGTCAAAGTTCAACGATTTGACTTTTGAAAACTCTATCAAACTCCTCCGCCAACTTTGAGTCTAAACACTTTAAATTTTAAATGTAAGTTACCTGGACATGTATCAAACTTTTTAACTTAATTTGAGCACAAAACAATAAATGTTAAATTGGGGTCAAAATTAAAAAATTTGACCTCTGCCGTCTCTACCAAATTACTCAGCCAATTTTTGATCTAAACATTTGAAATTTTACATAAACTGTATTCAGACATGTAATAAGCTTTTTAATCGGTTTTTGACCGCGAATTTGTCTGTCAAGAAGTGAAAGTTGAAAGAGTTGACCTTTGTAGACTCTACCAAACTCCTCCGCCAATTTTGGGGCTAAACGCTTGAAATTTTACATGTAGGTTACCTGGACATGACTCAAACGTTTTAATACATGCATACATATTCACATAAAGTTATGAATAGTGCATAGGGCTCGAGAATAGCCAGGCTAAACTGCTAGTATATATATATATATATATATATATCTGAAGAATAAATACGTATTAAATACGTTTGAAGCCAAAATTGCAACGCAAAATTTATAAAATAAACGAGTGTTTATTTTTTAAGAAATATATTTCGGAGTAAAACTCCCTTGTCAATCTTTTGTGTGTGTTTTTTTTCTCTTTTTCTTCGCTATGATATCGAGTGGAAGAAAGTTAGATGAAGAGTCCACGTGATGTTTAACTGCGGGGTTTGTATTAAGTCATCATAAAATTTGTACTTAATATAAGCTCAATTAGCATGTTTAGAATAAAGTATGGCGATAGGTTTCCCTCTTACAAACTGAAACAAGGAAGGTTTTTTTTGCTTACACGAATTTATTTGGCAAAGTTTACGTATGTAATTCTTGCTGTTACTTACCTTTTTTCCTCGAGTCATTGTCGGCTTGTTTTGAATGGGATTGTCGATCTCTTTTGCTACCATATTCGACGCTAGGCGGCGCTTTATTAGTATGACTAATTGAAAAATTCACTAGAAACAACAACGTCTATCATTTTTTTTTCTTGCAAAAGTACACATTTTTTTTTCAAATTGGTGAATGTGTTTATGTCGAAGAAATTATTTAGCCAGTCCAACGCTGATCAAGAACATAATAACTTTGTAGGTCTTTGTTTTGTAGTTGTTTCTTTTTACTGTTTTGTAATATATAAACATACACACACACAGAAAACCGTGCTTTGTATAATAGAATAATGAATAAGATAAAAAGTTTAATTGTATTATCAGAACGTCTGTTCTTAATACAAAGTTTAGTTTTAACTTTCGACTTTTTACTTAAATGGGATTTAACAGCGTCAGGTAAAAAGTCAATATCTCAGAGGGCGATGATAATGTATTAGAAGTTTTGTCAATTTCGGAAGTAAAATGATACACGTTTTTATTTTTTTTATTTTTTTTTTACTTTTTTGTTTCTTGTCTTTCCATTTGAATACATAGCATAATGTCTATTGTTGTTGGTGTTGTTGGACTTTTGTACTTCCCTGCTAGACAGTGTACAACTTCCCATCCGCCCCAAGTTGGTTTTATTTATAGTTTAAAACGAGCCATTATGACAGCACTTTCGTGTCATCAGAACCATCATTATGTGTCCCATCGTTGACTTACCTCTTTTCTCCAGTTACGACGACAACCCACTTAGATGCCATTTTCACCTAAGCGTCCAGAGGCAATTTTCACCGCGTGCGTGGGCCCATAATTTCGACCGTTCAAGACCCACGGTATCACCAGCGACATGATGGTGGAAGGGGCGCCTATTGAAATACACCCCAACTTGTTTCACCTCTCCCAATACCTGAGGTATTCCAGCTTCATTCTCATCGCCTCGGCAACGGGATCGTATGGGTAGAGTTGGGATGGCACAAATGACTCAGAATGTCAGCCGGGGGAGACTATTTATGGCCTCCACCAAGACTGGATTTATTTAACGAAAACAAATATAAAAGAAGAGATAAATGCACTTGAAAGTGTAAATGTCGAGTAGCTAGCAGGTACGCATAAGATATTATGGGCAGATTATATACGATATAACCACGCTGATACACCGGTTCTCATTAGATCACTGCTGTTAAGCAATGTAGAGCTCGGCCAATACCAGACGGGTTAATGTAGGAGGATGTCACCACTTCCGATAGCTCTTGCATCCCACCTACCCTCAAGCTGTCTCACCCTGTCCTGACGCTAGCTTAGATCACCAAAGTTAAGCAACGTTGACTCTAGCCAGTACTAGATGGGTGACCATTTGGGAATACCAGGCGCTGTATGTAAGCGAACGTCAATACTTCTGGCAATTTCTGCATCCCACCTGGTTTCCAGCTGCTTCGGTCCGATCCTGACGCTAGATTAGATCACCAAAGTTAAGCAACGTTGACCCTAGCTAGTACCAGATGGGTGATCATTTGCAAATACCAGGTGCTGTATGTAAGAGAACGTCGATACTTCCGGCAGTTTCTGCATCCCATCTGGCTTCTAGATGTCTCGATCCTGTATTGATGCTGGATCAGTCTGGTTGAGACGAGAGAGGGTGAGACTAGTTCTGCACAAACCAGCTTTGCTTTACACAAACTTCCAGCGCATATGATCCATTATTCCTAGGATAATCAGGTGGTCTTGGTCGGGACAGAGTAAACTGAAAGTAGTAGAAGGAAGAATGCTTACGTCATGTACATTTTAAACCTTTATATTGCTTTTAATCATCTGCTTTTCGAAATTAATGGTGTATTAAAAATGGCCACGAAAAGCATTTTTGTTAAAAATAGATTTTGTATGGAAGGTAAAATAAAGAGATATTTGAGAGGTACGGCACGAACGGAAAAAATAAATTCAATAAAAATAATTCTACATAGATCAACTAATATAAGTATTATATAGTTGCAACCGAACGCGAATTACTTACACCCTTCCTCCCTTTTAATTACATAACGTTATTTTCACACTGGCTGAAATTTTGGGCTTCCGTATATTCCGTGTTTACAAAACTTCCGTTTGTTGTGATTTTGCGAAGGGCAAAATCGCTCGCTTTTTGGGTTAACTAAGCTATATTTTGTACGAACAACGTTTTTTTTATCATTTAATTCAATATCTTAGGAATTTACTAATCATCTTTGAAATAAACCCAGAAAACTAATTTTTTAAAGGATTTTTACAATGAATTTATATAACTTTAAAACTTAGCTGCATTGGTTAGCTCACCGTAAAAATATTTTTTACAACTTTTTTCACGTGTACAAATATTTTTTCCCATTTGAAAATTAACTTTAGTCTTTAATCTTTCAAATACAATCAAAAAGTAGTCGGAAACCTACAGAAAAATTATGATAAATCGGCTTTCAAAACTAGGCCCCCTGTCTTTATTGGTCCATTTTTGCCCGTACCTAGTAAATTGACTTTACTTTGCGAGCGTCGCCAAGATTCCTGGAAACGCTTCGCAAAACCAGCTTAGTATCCGATGAAACTTTCTGATATTTGCATATTAATTATTTATTTGATGTTATACTCTTATAAATTAAAAAACAAATACGACCATAATATTTACAACTAAAAAAATGGACATGAGCTAACATTTTGTAATTAAATAGATTTGAAGTAAATTAGTTATGGCCGGCTTTTTGATCAATTATACAATGAAACTGCATTAATACTACATTAATTATCACCTTTCGATTTCGCGCACGTGTATTGGTAACATTAAGGTCTTGCCAGATATGGACGGACACACACATACACACGCGCGCACACGCATTTAAGAAACCATTATTAAATACAACAGAGATACTTGTCTTTATGATTCTTTATTTTTTCATATCGAAATCTAAGACATTAATAAAAGCTCCATGAGGATCACTAACGTTTTCGATTTGACTACGAATCATCTTCAGGGGGAATTGGTAGAATTGGTAGAATTGGTGGAATTTATGAGGTGAAAGTGAACTGAAGTAAAAAGTTAAAGGTACAAAAGTAAAATTCTCAATAAATTGTAGACAGTGATGGATGGTAAAAAAAAAACAAAAAAACATAGAAAATTTACTTCAATGCCCAGTTTCCTGCATTGCTACAGCCTTCTTACACACACACACACACACACACACACACACATATATATATATATATGTATATAAAGTTGGTGTATGAATGTTTTATATAAAGACATAATTATATGTTTTCGATTCGCCCATTAACCTGATCATTTTGAATTTTGGAACATGGATACTAGGCCTAAGGGGACGTTATGTAATCTCTATTTAGTTTAATCGTTCTCATTCAAAGGTTATAGAAGCCCTTCGTGAAATTTAGACACGTCCCATTTTTTGTGAAATTTTAACAATCCGTGTGAGACATAAGTTTATAATTATTCTTCAAATTATAGTTTCTGTAAAGTATGTTAAAGGATTTTACGGGTTGCATAAGATTTCAAATTTGCATTAGATTTGATCTGTTATTTTATTATACACTCAAATCAACACCATTCCCTGAATTTTAATTTCTACTTGAACCACCTTTATCATATAATAACTTTTAATAAGGATTGAAATAATGATTTTGAAATAGGATTCATTATATCTGAATTTCGATGGGACCAAAAAGTTGGTTCAAGGGATCAAAAAATTGGTTCAAAACTGCGCGAGCCTTTCCTAGTCTCACACAAAAACATGCGTTCACATCTCAAGCTATATTACTTGTCATATACATACGCGCACACACACATACGCGCCCACGTCCACACACGTACATATATTCACGTTCGCGTACATACACTCATATTCACGTGTATATACACACACGCTAACGTACACACATGTACTCACATACGCATGGACAACGTCACTTCCCCTTTCAAATGAAATCCACACATGCGCAAAAGACCACCGGAAACAAATATAAAAGCAAGAGAAATAAGCAGCGTCTTCCTTTTCCAACTCGCCTTCCGAGGTGAGTGGTCGGTGCACCAGCCACCGCCGTTTCGGCAGGCGCGCGCACGCGCGTGCCTCACACCACTTGCTATGTGGGACAAAAAGCTAACAAACAGTACGTACACTTTATACGCTTTCTGAGATTAACATTCACACTCTTTCTCTCTATATATTTACAACTGGTCCCTGAGAATACCTTCGCGTAGCTGACTGCTAACTGATGTCAACCCTCTATCCTTTGTCTTTGTCTACACGCTGAACTATCATTCTCATTTCGACTATATTACTCACTTCTCTTCCCACGCGCGAACTAACGATAGTGAGATGAACACACATTTCCTTTTTTTTCTACACCACTAGTCCCGCAACAAACGATGGTTATACCCGCGCGGACATGAACACGTGTTATATCTAAAACATTTATTCTTTCAACAGTAAATAAACGACGTTTATCATCCATCAATTGAGTTTTTGTTTCCTTCAATTCCATTCGTTTCATTATTTTCTTTTGTAAAAGGATTAGGATTTATATATCCTAGTCCTCTACAAAACTTTATTTTTTGGAGAATTATTTTTATTTGTCCTGGGACGGGTATTGTTCTTGCTCATTATAAAATCCTTAATAAACTAGCCGAGGGATGTGTAAAATAGGATGTATACATTCACAGTGATATATGGGGAAGTGTCAGATTCCTAGACTTGTGGAAGCCAATGCCACAAATTGGTAAACAAATAAACAAAAATAAAAATGGCATCAACCCCGACAATTATCGACCCATTTCTCTTAGAATCTGTCTATCCAAAATCATGAAGCGTATGATTAATAAAAGACTGAACTGGATCTGAAAGGGAGAGAGAGAGAGAGAGAGAGAGAGAGAGAGAAAAATAAAACTAACCACAAACCATCAATACGGCTTCTGAAAAAAAAAATCAGAGATCATTTGATCCGACTTCAAACCTATAAAACAGGAGCACATATATACATACACACATATATACATATACACCTGTACACATATATACACATATATGAAAAAACTTAACCGCTCTTCTCGTTGACCTAGAAAAGGCTTATGACTCCATATGGAAATATGGTGTAACGAGAGATGCCTACGACAGCAACCTAAAGGGCAGATTACAAAACTTTTTAAACAATTTCGTGTCCAATAGAAACTTCAAAGTTCGAGTGACGGAAAAACTTTTTTCGAAATAAAAAAATAAGACATAATTATACATGAATACCACTTGAAAACGCAACACATTTTTATTCGAGACTGAACGGATTCGTATAGTATACACCAAATACATACTAGTATGAAATCGCACAGAATAATAATAATAATAATAATAATAATAATAATAATAATAATAATTATATTAACTAAACTTGTTTCCAGTTAAAACTGGCAAAAGTTATACACCGTTGAATATGCTTCATGCCGAATATGATTAAGTCCCTGTTTATTTTTGCATTAAATACTTATCCCTATTAATCCCTGTGAATCGAAAACTATGAATCGAAATTATATCATAATACTTAGTTCGCTGCACCTTATCATAACAAATATCCATACAAGATTTCATCCAGATCGACACAGTATAATAATAATAATAATAATAATAATAATAATAATAATAATAATAATAATAATAATAATAATAACGGAGATGAGGGCCCAAAGAGAAAAAGGAGTTCTAGAAGCAGACATCATCAAAGCCACAGAAATGAAAGAGAGAAATGGAAAGGAATACTTCAGGAGAACAAGAAAACTTCTAGTAATAAAATGATACAGCAGAAACTTAATAAAAGGTATAAATACATGGACAGTATCACTAGACAGATACTCGGGACCGTTCAAAGGGTAAACAAAAGAAGAACTGGGCTTTCTCGATCAGAACTCCAATCTCTGGTCCCCCCTCGCCAATCTTTCACGAAAAACACCCGTCTAGCTGAATCCACTGTGAAAAATTTCCCCCACTCTATATCTGTGCCTAAATCAAAACGAGGATTCCATGAACAAAGCTTCTTTCTTAGAACTGCACGCCTGTGGAACTCTGTTCAGTCTGCCTGCTTCCCACCGGACTACAACTTGGATGTCTTCAAGTCCAATGTTAACAAATTCCTAATGAACCGCCCCCTTAAGTAAAAACTTCATCAAATCTCCACACTAACGTAATGTACTTGCAATAACCCTTATCCCTGAGTGGCTTCCGGGCCTTGATAAGTGGTGACCACTGTGTAAAAAAAAGAAAAGAAGACCAGGAAACTCATGACCATGCACAACGCATTACACCCAAAAGGATGATGTTGACAAGGAAAGAAGGCGGGCGAAGACTAGTTTGTATAGAAGACTGTGTGAAAAAAAAAAAAAAAAAAAAAAAAAAAAGAATTAGAAAAATATGTAACACAAAACATGGAAAGGATAATCATGGTAGCGAGAGATGCTGAAAAAAAAATCGACAAAACAGAAAACAGAGAAATAAAAGATAAGATGAGAAAAAAATGGGAAGAAAAACAACTGCATGGAAAATTCATAAGGATGACAAAAGATGAGAATAACGAAAATAGTTATGCATGGATGCGAAAATGATACCTAAGCCGAGAAACTGAATCCCTAATAATCGCAGCACAATATAACTCGATAAGAACCAACCACATCAAAGCAAAGATCGACAAAACACAAGAAAACAGCAAATGCCGACTCTGTGGACAAAGAGACAAAACGATAAACCATATAGTAAGTGAATGAATCCAACTGGCCCAAAAAGAATACAATAACAGACACGACCAAGTGGGAAGGACAGTACACTGAGAACTATGCAAACAACTACGTCTCAAACGCACAGACAAATTGTACAAACATAAGCCGGCAACAGTACTTGAAAACGAGATTCACAAAATCCTATGGGACATGGACATACAAACTGATAAACCCATCCAAGTGAGAAGACCGGATATCGTAATAATTAACAAGAAAGAAAAGTCCTGTCAAATCGTAGACTTTGCTGTTCCAGCTGACCACAGGGTGAATGTCAAAGAAAGAGAAAAACAGAGAAAATACACAGAGCTAGCCAGAGAGCTGAAAGGGATATGGACGACGAAGAAAATCGAAATAATACCTATAATAGTAGGAGCACTAGGAGCAATCCTGAAAACTTTGAAAAAGAATGTGAGAAATTGGAATCAGAGGAATGACTGGAAAGATACAACGAATATCAATAATTAAAACAGCTGAAATATTAAGGAAAAAAACCTTGAATGTAGAGACTAACGCACCTAAGCCACATGCGCGGCCAGAAAAAACTACTGCAGAGGCAAACATGAAACGCTACACTGAACCAAGAACGTTGAAGTGGCATACATATGTCCTCTAACCCCCCCCCCATTACAACATCACAGCCCCCCCCCCAAGTTAAACCAAGGAGAGTAATGACCAGACTCCCGGTGTGCGAAAAGAAGTGGAACCTTGGGGAGGCTTATTGCCACTCAAATTCCAGTGAAGACCAATGGTCGCTGCCAGTGAGAAATTAACTGTAAGTGGCTGTTGCGATAATGCAAAATCATTTGCAAATGTTATCGAAAGAGGTGGAGCGTACTGGAAACTTGTGATGACTTGTTGTCACTCATCTTTCTGGGAACACTACAGGTTGTTATCAAGGAGAGATCTTCGATAACCTGTGTGGAAGCTCCGTGTGAGCCAATAATAATAATAATAATAATAATAATAATAATAATAATAATAATTGTGATACTACTACTACTACTACTACTACTACTACTACTACTACTAATAATAATAATAATAATAAATGAATAAATAAGAAACGTCGAAAATGACCCTAATGAAAATGGCAAATTGGGAAGCACCTAGCCACGATGGGATACATGCGTACTGGTTCTAAAAATTCAGAACATTATATAATATACTTGTACGAAGTTTGGGAAGATGCACCTGCAAAACAGAAGTACTAGAATGGATAACTAAAGGAAGAACTAGGTAAATACAAAAAGACAATGATGATGGACGACCCCAAGCAATTACAGACCTATGACCTACTTACCAACCACATGGACAATTTTAACACCACAACTGAGAGAACAGATCGACTATTCCTTTAACACTTATGGATTACTTCCCGAGGAACAAAAAGGATGGCGGAAAGAAAAAGAGGGACGCACGACTAATTATACATAAATCCAATATTTTGAGATATATATATATATATAAAAAAACAACAGAAAAAGAACATATCGATGGCATAGATTGATTACAAGAAAGTCTTCGACAGTATCCCACAAGTGAATATAATTGAATGCCTAAGAATGTACACGATATCCGACAAGATTATTAATATTATCAAGAAAGCAAGGGAAACGTTGAGACTGGAATTAACAGATGGAGGACAATACTTGACTGATGTAAGAATACAGAAGGGCATCTTTCAAAGAGACTCACTATCACCACTACTGTTTATCATAGCCATGATGTTACTAAACTACATACTTAGGAAATGTAATGCCGAATACAAGTTTAAAGACACACACACAAAAAAAAGGTAAACCATCTCATGTATATGGATGACCTGAAGTTGTTTGTAAAAAGCAAAAAGGAACTGGAGAAGCTGATAAACACAAATAGAATATTCAGCCAGGACATTGGAATGAGATTTGAAATTGAAAAGTGTGCACTACTAGAAATGAAAAAGGGAGAACTAAAGACACGATAAGGTATGGAACTCTCCAACCCAGAGAAGATAAGGGCGCTCGGTAAAAATGACACTTAGAAATATCTAGGGGCCCTGGAAGCAGACACTATCAAATCTGCAGAAATGAAAGAGAAGATTGGAAAAGAGTAAACGAGAAGAATGAATGCACTATTAGAAACAAAATCTACTTAAAGGAATAAACACCTGGGCAGTATAGCTAATAAAGTACACTGGATTATTTCTAATATGGACTAAAGAAGAAATCAGACACCATGTTCAGAAGACGAAGATACTAATGACAGTGCACAATACATTACATCCGAAAATATGTGAAAAAAAAAATGGAGGAGGAAGGGGACTGATAAATATAACAGTAGAAGGCACAAAAAAGACTTGGCAAAGTACATAAGCAAGAATACAGCAAGATTAATCACCACAGCGAGAATCGCCGCCAAAAAGAAGAACGAAATGATGAAACAAATATTTTAATGGAATGTGATCTGATAATAGCATTCGTGCCCCTTCGACGACAAACAGCAAAATCAAACCCCTTCAGTACTGAGGTCCCTAGATGTTGGACAGCCTTCTACTCTAATAGATTATCTCCTCGAACTGCTAGGCTTTGACATTTCCCTAACGTTTTCTGCTTCTCTTACTGAGTTAACCTGCGAAAGTTTAAATGTAATGTGAACAGACATCTGGCTGTTCAACTCCCTACAATCCTCTGTTAGACATGATACCACATAGTAGCTAGCTACTCTTAAATGGCAATATGCCTTGTTTTGGGCCAAAAACAGTAAAAAAAAAAGTGTATCATTTTAGTTTAAGAGTAATTTATTTAAGAAATATTTCTTTGTGTGAAAAGCGTGCTAGAACAATAGGTTAAGCAAGCAAGAGATTAAAATTGAACCCCAGTCTCCCAGTTCATTAGCATCATGCCAAATGAGCCAATTTTCTTGTTGTATTTGTCTTTTAGGCAGCTAACTAATATCGGAGGAAAAAATAATAAAACATTGAAATTTAATAAATGTTTTGCAAAGTGTTTTTGCGACTTAATTAATACCAACTGATCTGACACTGTGAATATAATTAAGTATAACCGGCTCGTTGAAAGAGCGTTTTTTTTAAATGATACGATGGCAGTAAAAATCACCATCATCGAACGAAAACTATTTAAAAAAAAATGGGCTTTTGGCCTTTATCCCATCCTGATGCGTGTGTTTTTATGTATGTTTTTTTTTTAAATCAATTTTCACACCAAAGTGGCACTTTGAAGTAGGGGGCTACTATCGGAGACATAAGTTGCGGGGGGCATTATGAAGGGAGATGAGTAGCAAGATGTTTGTTCACACTACACTTGAACTTCTACATGTCAGTACAGGTGGAAAAGCAGAATCCCGGAAGGGTCCTCCACAGTCTAGCAGTTCTGGGGAAGAAACTATTGAAGTAAAAGGCTTTCTTACACCTAGGGATCTCTACTGCGAAAGGGTGGGACTTAGCTGTTTGTCGGGTTTGTCGGGTGTAGTCACGTCGAGCGGGTACAAGTACTTGTAGTTCGTCAGAACAGTCACCATTAAAGTACTTGTAGAACAGGCAAAGAGATGCAACATTTCGTCAGTGGGACAGCGGTTGAAGCTTAGATATCAAGTTGGCGACTCTCTACTGAACCCTGTCCAAGAGTGAGAGACAAGCAACAGATGCACGAGGCCAAATGTGATAACAATACTCCATACATGAGCGAATGGTGGTCTTATAGAGGTACATGATACTTTCAGGCGTAAGTAGTTTTCTAGCACAGTAGAGAAAGCCCACCTTCTTTGCAGCAGCCTTAGCAATGATCTCAATGAATCTATTTCAGTCATGTTCCCTGTAAACATTAGACCGAGGAGTTTAAAGGAAGTACTTTCAGGTAATGTGTTTTTGTTCATTGCTATTGGTGTTAAAGAAGGTTTCTTGTAATTATAGAAGGAAACCATTTAGTCTTGGCAGCATTGAATGTGGCCATCCATTTTTGTCCCCATTCCACTACAGATTGGAGGTCATTCTCTAGTATTTCTGCTATTTCCTTAGATATGTGTTCTTTTTTTCCCCTTCGTGCCTGTTATAGAGTGGTGTCATCAGCAAATATACCCATCTCCGAAACAATTTTATCAGGGAGGTCATTTATGAATATCAGGAATAATAAATGTCCAAGGATAGACCCCTGGTGTACTTCCGCATTTATATCATATTGTTTAGATGTACGACCGTCGAGGACAACTTGGATTTTTATCTTACTTAAGAATGATTTAATTACATTATGTATTCTTCCAGTGATACCATATGATCTAATTTTCCTTAGAAGACCATCATGCCATACCCTGTCGAAAGCCTTAGATATAGCGAGGGCTACCGCTCTACCCTAACTTGTTTAGTTCAGTGAACAGTATATACGTTCAGCGATTACAGTTAAGATATCTGCTGTGGAACGGGCTTGCCTAAATCCGTGTTGTTTGTCGGTCAGAAGTTTAGCAGATGTAAGGTGTTGGACTAGGGCTTGATTAATTAAGGACTCAAATATTTTGGTGAAGAACGGAAGGCTAATGGGGCGATAATTTAATGGGCCAGTTCTTTCACCAGAAGTCTTGAAAGCTGGTACCACGGAAGGGGGCTTTCAGCAGTCGGGAAAGCAAGATTTGTTAAGGCATTTATTGTAAAGTTTGGAGAGAACTAGAGCAACCTTAGCAGAGTATTTTTTTAATAGCACAGGCGGGATGAGATCGGGTCCACTTGCTTTTGAGGTGTCTAGGATTTTTATGATACCATGTACATGAGAAGGGGTGATTTTCAAATCGTCTAGTGTGGCGTCTGTCTGCAAAAGAAAGTCGGGGAGGGAGTGGTGCACCGGGTCCAGTGTGGAGTTTAAGGCAAACCGACTGGCAAGCAAGTTAGCCTTGTCGGTTGCCATGCAAGCAAGCTCATAGTTGACTGCCTATTATTCATTACACTGTTTAGATTTTCCAAAAATCACGGGTTCCTAATTTCTGTGCTTCGATGCGTTTTCTGATGGTTTCAGTGTATTCAGTCTTAGCTCTCGCTATTTCTCTCTTACACTTACTTCTATATACTTCTGTCTGTTGGAACTGGACTTTTGTCGGTTCAATCTGCCTTTGAGCAATGGTAGCTGCACAAGCAGAAGTAAACCATTGAGGAAAGTAGGGCTTGCTATAGAATTTCCGTGTTGGAACATGTGCACCATTCAGTGGTCTCATTTGCGCACTGTTCTGCTGGAAGAGAAAAGATATTTCGACATGGGACATCTCTGATCAGTTCCATGATGGCTTTCCAATCAGCCTTTTTGTAGTACCTCGTTGTTTCAAGCAGTGGATCTTCAGTTTAAGGGTGAGGATTTAGGACGATTTCTACCATTGTCACAGCGTGATCAGCATTAACGAGTGGGCTGTGGGCATTTATTGTATAGTCAACGGGAAATGTGGTCAGAAATAGATCTAAAAGTGAGGCATGTTGATATTGCTGGTCTGGTGTCGGAAATGTAACCGTCTGTGATAGGGAATGAGATATAGAGAAGCTATGTGTTGTGCTACCAGCTACGTCTGTGTAAGTAAAAAATCCAAGCCAGTTACTGTGGTAGACATTGAAGTCACCAAATACATGTACTTGTGCGCTAGTATAGAGAGAGAGAGAGAGAGAGAGAGAGAGAGAGAGAGAGAGAGAGAGAGAGAGAGAGAGAGAGTGCTATATCTATGCTGTCAGAGACTTTGCTTATTAGGGTACAGTCCTGTGTTGAGGGAGAGCGGTAGAGAAAATACAAGTAGCTAATATTATGTTGCATGTTTAGCCTGAAACACATAAAGGCCTGGTCGTCTAATTCTAGTTTTGTTTTTCTGGTCAGGGGGGGGGGGTAATGTGGGTTTGTTTATGTACATGTATTTATGTGTGTATGTTTGTGGTTTGTATGTTTTTGTGCGTGCGTGAGCGTGCGCATGTGGGTGGGTGTGCGCGCACGCGTGTTTAATTTAAAAGAGAACTGTCGAAAGATATAATCAGACAAGCCAGAGAGATTCCTAGGTCCTGTTTTGGCAGAGCGGTAATAAAAAGTATTGTCCCAAATAACCAAGGCATAAAACAGTTTTTTTTTGTCAATGAAGGAATGCAATTCACAAATGAATGTTGGCGTCACCGTTGATCACGCGTGTCATGAGAGGGGACCGCGTCACACTTACGCAGTATTCCTTTATTCTTTGTCTTTTTACGTAAACTGACACAGCAGTATTCGCATTTACCCAGCGAATCCGGGCTCCATCACTTTCCCCTTTCACACCTCTTCACGGTCGTGGTTTCGAAAACAAAATTACTGCGCTAACGACATGACCGCTATCGAGCCAGAAAAGCTACAATAATCAAATTGATAAATAAACACTATAAACAGTGTTAATAAAAACGGATTCGTTTTTTAATAAATTAAATATATCTATTAAGTCATCCGAAATTCGGTATTCATTTACCTTTTGTGTGTGTGTGGGGGGTGCGTTTCTGTGTGTATCTGTATGTACGTGTTCGTTCCCTATGGATTCGAAAATGACTGGGCCGATTTTTATGAAATTTCACACAAATGGCATTTATGTGTTTGGCAGTGTTCTTAGATTATTTTTTTATCGAAATGTCATCGATAAGTATCGACAATCAAAGGAACAGGCGATTTTAACCAATGTGAACACCTTACACAGCCTAATATGACAAATATAGTTGAGAAGTTTTATTACCACATAAGCCGAAAGGCCCAACAAATAAAATCAACAATAGGTTCTTTGATATGACAGGGGCACGTTCGAAATGGATGTTTCTGTTTAAATCACAATTGCGCCATGATACTTGACATTTTCATTTTAAACTTTAATTCAAGCCATAATCACCGCACAAGAAGGCCAAGCATGTAAAATCAAAAGCAGGTTCTTTGATACGACAGAAGCGCGTTCGAAATAAATGTTTCTGTTTAAAGCATAATTCGAACCATCATACTTGACTCTTGCATTTTAAACTTTAATTCATGCTATGATGTATAAAAATAATTTTATAAAATCAACAGTAGGTTCTCTACAGTGCAATGTAGGCTAAAGTGTATTGTGGATTAGGTCACTGCGGGGAGGCATTTAAAGCTTTCTCCCGGTGAACCGGGATGGGTTCCCAACTAGGACAGGCACTCAATCGATTAGATTGAAAAATGGGAGATTTCACCGATTTTGATGACAATAAAAATATGGGAGTGTGAAACATTTCCTGATCATCATTCAATCCCGGGCAATGTCGGATCTGTCTGTTAGTATATATATATATATATATATATATATATATATATATATATATATATATATATATGTGTGTGTGTGTGTGTATATGTATATATATGTATATATTTATGTATATGTATATATATATGTGTATATATATATATATGTATATATACACATACACACACGCGCACACACACACACATATATATGTATATATATATATATATATGTGTGTGTATATATGTATATATATATATATGCATATAAGAGCAAACAATTAATAAAACATGTTAAAAAACACTTTGAAAAAGAGTTAAAAACATATTTAATCTGAAAAGGAAACACTTGATAAGTGGATAGTCCTTAATCCGCGGAGTTTCGAAGAAATACTTTCCTTCTCATCAGAGGGTAGGAAATAGCTAAATGCGGGATCGGATTTTGCATACAAAAGTATTTGATGAAACTGAAAGTAAGTCAAAGATCTTACTTGATAACAAAAAAACGCTATAGATCATTTGCAAACATGTGCTTTTACGTTTGAGAAAATATATTAAACATGTGCTTTTACGGAAATCGGCAAAAAAAATCATCATCCAGAGCCTATTTTTGGCACTTTTTTTACAGCCATAAAATGTTTCAATCATAGTCATTTGCTTTCCTAGTTTTGCATATGAATTACAAAATATCTGATATGTCCCACAAAACCTCTGGCTTTGATGGAGGAGCAAATAAACTTGCTGCTATGGTTTCAAATGATTAAAATAACAGCAAGGGGAGATTTGATTTCATTTCTTATATGTTATATCTCTCCTCTTTGGTTTTCATACATAAAGTAAATTTCACAGTAAGGATTATTTGACACTGGAGATATTCATAATCGTAACCTATTTTTAAAAGAGGGAAGATGTAACATATGAGAAATATTTCGAAATAATTGGAATCAATTCTCCCCTTGCCGTTATTTCAGATCATTTGAAACCATAGCAGCATGCTTAACCTCGCCTCCATCAAGGCCAGAGGTTTTAGGTATATATATATATATATATATATATATATATATATATATATATATATATATATATATATATAAAATGGGTTAAGAAATTCCAACGAAGAAATATGTATATTTAAACTCCCTTATTTAAATATATATATATATATATATATATATATATATATATATATATATATATATATATATATTAAAGGTGTAGCCATCAACAGTTGTAGGTTTTTCAGACTTTTATCATTTTTTAATATTTTAAAATATTTTTATAACTCGTTTCAAGCCTTGTTCGGCTTTCTTCAGATATTTTTATATAAAGGTCTGAAGAGAGCTGAACAAGGCTTGAAACGCGTTATAAAAATATTTTAAAATAAATTTCTTAGTGTTGAAAAGTTACTTAGCCATCAGAGATGACGGGGATATAAAAAGGTTTTAACAATGGTTCTGAGGATTCGTTTGCAAACAAAGTAGCTTAGAGTTTTGTGGAAATTAGGAAGTAGTGAGTGAATAAACAGCAGAATTGCCGATACTTAATGATAAGATGAAACTGAATTGTAACATAAAAAGGGTAAAATGTAATAATTGTGTATTATCTTGATATTCGAATAAGTTAGGAGCACGAATAATGCCTTTAGCCCATAAGGTCAGGCGTCAACGGTAATTGTCTCAACAGTGACTGATCATTTAAAAGGTAAAAATAAGTTGAAATTGTCTTGAATAATCTCGTCAAACAGGTACTGAGCGTTAAAAGACAAAAAGGGTCCATGGATTAAAAAAGGGTTAGATTAACTAGTGTTTATTCAAATAAAGAGGAAAATGAGTCATAGGACTCGGCAAAAAGGTTATGCTAAGTAGCTTAATCCAAGGTTTCAAAGAGGAAGTTTTAACCGAAAAAAAATGTTCGGGCAGTTGACGTAAAAATTTATTAAAGGAGCAAGGAAAGATATAATTGTTATGGCTGATAAGATAGTGAAAAAGAGTCGAGGGTTGATATGAAAAAATAAGGAAAAAGCTGCGCGAAAAAACTCCCATTAAAAAAATATGTGCATAAATGTAACTTGGAATACAATTAACAGCATAATATGTGTTACAGAAAACTTTCATGCAGTAATAGAATGATTTTATTAGTAAAATAAAAAATATATCGTTTCAGTTTGATGAATTTACAGACTCAGGATCAATAAACATGAGAGACTATTCAAACTCTGATTTGGTTTTGTAATGATTTGACTGTAAAATATTTTAAATATTTAAAACTGTTTTCTTGCACAAAAATGCGCAAACCCTTCAGAACTGCTTCAGTGAATTTTCTGAAAATACAAGAAAAAACACGCATTCTTGCTTTTTTAAGAATTAACTGAGTTTTTCCCTTTCAACGTATTAAAATGTTGCCTTTACATATTTAGAAAAATACGTTGGAATTCCATTTATATTTACAAATATAAAATATCCATTTATATTTACAAATAAAAAATATCCATTTATATTTACAAATAAAAAATATCCATTTAAATTTACAAACAAAATATCCATTTATATTTACAAATAAAAATATCCATTTATATTTACAAATAAAAAATATCCATTTATATTTAAAAATAAAAAATATCCATTTATATTTAAAAATAAAAATATCCATTTATATTTACAAATAAAAAATATCCATTTATATTTACAAATAAAAAATACCCATTTATATTTAAAAATAAAGAATATCCATTTATAGTTACAAATAAAAAAATATTCGTTTGTATTTACAAATGAAAAATATTCATTTATATTTACAAATAAAAAAATATCCGTTTATATTTATAGATAAAAGATATCCATTTATATTTACAAATAAAAATATCCATTTATATTTACAAATAAAAAATATCCATTTATATTTACAAATAAAGAATATCCATTTATATTTACAAATAAAAAATATCCGTTTATATGTACAAATAAAAAATACCCATTTATATTTAAAAATAAAGAATATCCATTTATAGTTACAAATAAAAAAATATTCGTTTGTATTTACAAATGAAAAATATTCATTTATATTTACAAATAAAAAAATATCCGTTTATATTTATAGATAAAAGATATCCATTTATATTTACAAATAAAAATATCCATTTATATTTACAAATAAATATATACATTTATATCTAAAAATAAGAAATATCAATTTATATTTACAAATAAAAAATATCCATTTATATTTATAAATAAAAATATCCAATACGTTGGAATTCCTTTATTTTTACAAGAAAAATAGAAAGAATTATTAAAGGAAGGAATTTACGACGGGAAAAAGAAAAAAACTAAAATACTAAAATGTTGAACATACTATACACTAAGACATTTTCTTTGGATTTGATTATTTATGTGTTAATATGTGAACTTTAGAGTTTTCTGTTCTTGTTTCATTGTATTACTTAAAGCAGGTTTTATTAAAATTCTTGTAAAAGATTATTTTTGGAATGGAAGGGGTGTAACGAAGCGGTGCGCTCTTATTGTAACAGAGCGTCGACGAACGAAATCAGCACTCGTAGTATAACTGACCAGCGAAAGTATTAGCAGCAACAACCGTTTTAGTGATATGCAAATTAGCAAGTGCAGGCGATAACGTCACAGGAAGAAGAAAGGTAGAGAGAGAGAGAGAGAGAGAGAGAGAGAGAGAGAGAGAGAGAGAGTAAAAATAAGAAATACACCCCGTGTTCAGGAAGAGAAAGGAAATCTATGCGAGTAAGATGGACGTGTGAACACGAAGGCGATAGCTGGCGTGAGGTGGCGGGGAAAGAGACTTAAAAAAACTAATATTATACACATTTGAATGCGAAAAGACTTTCGAAAGATAATAAAATAGACAAACACAACATATATATATATATATATATATATATATATATATATATATATATATATATATATATATATATATATATATTGTTAAACAGCACAGCATTTTCTTGTTTGACAATTTTCCGTTTTATTTTTTCCAGTTTTCGAATAATCCTTCTTATGTTATATGTAAAATGGTGTAAAAGTGTTCCGTAGTCTGCGAGCGCTTTCGGCGTTTCCGCCATCTTCAGGCTGGTTATATAAAAAGTCGTTTTAAAATTACGTCGAATGATAAGGTCGTGTTTTAAAATTACATCGTACTATAAGATCGTTTTTGGCTTATGTGGGCTATTTATATACAAATTTATTGGACAGTTTTTTTTGTTTTTTTTAAATATATATATATATATATATATATATATATATATATATATATATATATATATATATATACATTAACAGAGGCATTTTAAAATATTTTTGCTGGATTCATAATTTATATTGTTTATTTTGGGTTGTCTCACTTTTATATACAATGCCTCCAAAACCTTCAGTCTCCTAACGTTAGAGTCTGTTTGTAAAATTTTTGTATTTTCTACCATGATGTTTCTAAATTGAAAATGCTGGCAGCCATGTTTTTTTAAATGTTGCGCGATAGAGCTAGTATCGGAAAGATGAAGCGTTAGTCTACGGGACAACGTGTTGGTAGTATGACCAATGTAAGAGGAACAGTTAGAGATACACTCTCCTATTGGGCAATTAAATTGATAAATTACATTGTTCTTTTCCAACACTTTGTCCGCTTGCGAAATATTGTTATTAATTACGAGATTAGTCGTTTTCCGTTTTTTATAATAGATAATGAACTTCAACTCTCTACCGCTGCTGGGAGATACGTATCGTCGAATTATGTCTTTTAAAACCCTTTCATCTATGTGATAGTTTTTATGTAACTGGTTACAGTAAAATATATTTATGGGTGACGGATTATTATCCCTTTTCCTACCAGCAACATGACTTAAATTGTTAATAAACGATTTAATTTCTTTATCAACTAGAAAGTTTGGAAAATGATTATTTATCAGTACCTGTTTTATGTTTCTTAACTCACTGTAGAAGATTGTTTTACTAGACGAAATCATTTTTGCCCGTTGGATAAGGTTTTTTATTATTGCTACCTTATAACGAAATGGACATTCACTTCTATAATTTAGGATACATGAATTAAGAGATGTGGGCTTTTTAAACACTGAAGTAATAAATTCATCATTGTTGGAATCAATATAGACGTCTAAAAATGGTATCTTGTTATTTATGTTGAGCTCATAAGTAAAGTTAAGGACGGAGCTAGTTTGAAATGTACATCTTAAATCCTCTATCTCTTTGACATTATCGGCAAGTATAAATACATCATCAACGTATCTAACATAAATGTAAGGCTTTTTTGTAGAGTTGAATATTTTATTTTCCAAATTGGCCATATAAAAATTACTGAAGGTTGGGCCCAGAACAGAACCCATCGCTACGCCGTCTATTTGTGTGTATATATTCCCGAGGTGATCATAGAATGGGACCTCAGTGGTACACATTACTAATATTTCTTCAAAATCATTGGGTTCATTTTAAGTGGTGGAAGAACTGGATTATTATATATATATATTATATTGGAACTGGATTATTATATATATATATTATATTATATATTTACCATAATTAACCATGCTCTAGTCCATCATCTTACAGATGCTAAACTACTGACTGACAAACAATATGGATTTAGACAAGCCCGTTCCACAGCAGACATCCTCACCGTGATCTCTAAACGTATATACCAATCACTGGACAAAGCGGGGGAAGGCAGAGCGGTAGCTCTAGATATATCTAAGGCTTTTGACAGGGTATGGCATGAGGGTCTCCTCAGGAAGATTAGATCTTACGGTATCACTGGTAGAATACTTAACATAATTAAATCCTTCTTAGATAAGAGAAAAATCCAGGTAGTCCTCGACGGTCGCACATCTAAACAATATGATATAAATGTGGGAGTGCCCCAGGGTTCTATCCTTGGACCTCTATTGTTCCTGATATTCATAAATGACCTCCCCGACAACATTGCCTCTGAGATGGGTATATATGCTGATGACACTACACTCTATGGCAGACACGACAGGAAGACGAATGAACACATTTCTAAAGAAATGGCAGAAACACTAGAGGAAGACCTCCAATCTGTAGTGGAATGGGGACAAAAGTGGTTGGTCGCGTTCAATGCTGCCAAGACTAAACTAGTTTCATTCAATAATTACAAGAAACCCTCTCTACCACCAATAGCAATGGCCAACGACCCTTTATCTGAGAGTCCATCTTTCAAACTCCTTGGCCTAACGTTCACAGGAAACATGAGTTGGAACAATTACATTGAAGGCATTGCCAGGGCCGCTGCAAGAAAGGTAGGCTCTCTCTACCGTGCTAGAAAACTACTAACACCCGAAAGTATCCTGTACCTCTATAAGGCCACCATTCGCCCATGTATGGAGTATTGCTGCCACATCTGGGCTGGTGCATCTGCTACTAGTCTCTCGCTCCTTGACAAGGTTCAAAAGAGAGTCGCAAATCTGATAGGCCCTGAACTGGCATCTAAGCTTCAGCCTCTGTCCCATCGACGAAATGTTGCATCCCTCTGCCTGTTCTACAAGTATTTTAGTGGTGAATGCTCTGATGAACTGCAATCACTTGTGCCCCCACGACGCGAGCACCCTCGACAAACCCGACAGGCTACTAGATCCCACCCCCACACTGTAGAGGTCCCTAGATGTAAAAGATCTTTTTACTCCAATAGTTTCTTCCCCAGAACCGCAAGACTCTGGAATTCCATTCCAGGTCCCTGCTTCCCCAACAGTACTGACGTGCAGAAGTTCAAGTGTAACGTGAACCGACACCTTGCTGCCCAAATCCCTACATAGTACCCCAGTAGTTGTTGCCCCTGATAGTAGCCCCCTACACCAAAGTGGCAATTTGCCTTGTTTGGGGTGAAAATGTAAAAAAAAAAAAAAAAAAAAAAAAAAAATATATTATCAATAATAATATTAATTGTCTCGTGTACTGGCACGTTAGTAAACAAACTTTCTACATCTAGTGAGGCAGTTATTTTATTATTAGTTTTTGTGGCGTGAAGGATCTGTAAAAATTCGTCTGTAGATTTTACACTATATTTGCAAGGCAAGTATGGTGTAATCAGTTCGTTAATTTTTTTAGTTAACTTGTAAATTGGTGTTGTTACTTGGGAGATAATAGGGCGGAGTGGGTAGTTGGATTTGTGTATTTTTAGGTTACCATACAGGTAACCGGGCTTGTAGTCTCCTTTAATTAGGGTTAGTTTTAAATGGTCTATTGTAGCATTATTGGCTGTGATTAATTTATTGACTTTCGTTTTTAGATCGTTGACAGAACTTTTTCTAACTTTCTTACATTTATTAGGGTAATCTAAAATAGTTTGAAGTTTCTGAAAATACTCGGCTTTATCCAGTATTACATATATGTTGGTTTTATCACCTTTCCTAATAATAAGATTAGGGTGACTTCTAAGTTCGTTCGCGGATTTTTTTTAAGTTACTAGTTAAGACGGTATTGATTTTCTGAGATCTGTTTTTTATGGCCTCAGCCTTAAGAATATCTTTAATATTTGGGTGTGTGGTGATCATTTGTTCTTTTTCCAGATTAACAATGTTTTCATATAAAAGTTCGATTTCATCCTTTTTGTTATAATGGTTGTAGGTACTGAATAAATGGAAGTTAGGTCCTAGTTCAAGAAATTCTTTTTGGTATTTAGTAAGTTCATGGTTAGAGAGATTAATGTAGTTTTGTGTGTGTTGGGGGAGTACTATATTACCTTTGTATATGGCGTTGAGTTTCTTTTGTAAGGTTATTTTCTGTGTTGTTTGAAATTGGTTAATGATTTCAGAGAGGCAGTGTTGGATAGAGGAAACTTTTTCGGAGCTAGTCAAATCTTTGAGTTGGTTTTCTAGGTTGTGAGCTTCAGAATTGTGGTGGTTAATATTTTCAAGAGCAATATCAACTTGCCTCTTAATCAAATTAACCCTGAAATTCCGCGTGTTGGGTTCGTTTTGGGCAGCTGCGTCGTGCAATTTAAATTGAGTATATTTAGGCAGCATATTCTCCTTTAAGCATATATTGTTAAACAGCACAGCATTTTCTTGTTTGACAATTTTCCGTTTTATTTTTTCCAGTTTTCGAATAATCCTTCTTATGTTATATGTAAAATGGTATAAAAGTGTTCCGTAGTCTGCGAGCGCTTTCGGGGTTTCCGCCATCTTCAGGCTGGTTATATAAAAAGTCGTTTTAAAATTACGTCGAATGATAAGGTCGTGTTTTAAAATTACATCGTACTATAAGATCGTTTTTGGCTTATGTAATTTATCAATTTAATTGCCCAATAGGAGAGTGTATCTCTAACTGTTCCTCTTACATTGGTCATACTACCAACACGTTGTCCCGTAGACTAACGCTTCATCTTTCCGATACTAGCTCTATCGCGCAACATTTAAAAAAACATGGCTGCCAGCATTTTCAATTTAGAAACATCATGGTAGAAAATACAAAAATTTTACAAACAGACTCTAACGTTAGGAGACTGAAGGTTTTGGAGGCATTGTATATAAAAGTGAGACAACCCAAAATAAACAATATAAATTATGAATCCAGCAAAAATATTTTAAAATGCCTCTGTTAATGTATATATATATATATATATATATATATATATATATATATATATATATATATATATATATATATTTAAAAAAACAAAAAAACAAAAAAAACTGTCCAATAAATTTGTATATAAATAGCCCACATAAGCCAAAAACGATCTTATAGTACGATGTAATTTTAAAACACGACCTTATCATTCGACGTAATTTTAAAACGACTTTTTATATAACCAGCCTGAAGATGGCGGAAACGCCGAAAGCGCTCGCAGACTACGGAACACTTTTACACCATTTTACATATAACATAAGAAGGATTATTCGAAAACTGGAAAAAATAAAACGGAAAATTGTCAAACAAGAAAATGCTGTGCTGTTTAACAATATATGCTTAAAGGAGAATATGCTGCCTAAATATACTCAATATATATGTATGTATATATATACACAAACAGGAAACTCGGCATAGTTTACATATGATATTTTGATTAATGCAAATTTCGTATTTATTATCATATTATATTGGACCCAATATATAGTAATGATTAAAAAAAGTTTTAAAAATATTACTCATGCACCACCACCAAGAATCGAAACCAAAATATTTAGCTTACGTTTTACCTTTTCCTTTGACGCTAATGCCTGCGATATGAAGATAGGTTTGCTGAAAAGCTAACACTAAAAACATGAAACAATAGCTATTACGTTACGCATGCATATTCGATTTGCACCGATTTTCCCCGGATACAACCCATATATAAAGTTTCGCATGCGTTCGAATACCCTATATATAAAGTTTCACGTCTGTAGACCAAAAACCGACAGAGGAGTTTGGTAGGCATTTATTTTAAACACACACACACACACACACACACACACACACACATATATATATATAGAGAGAGAGAGAGAGAAAGGTTTGTGTTTACTATACCTTTTACGTAAATATTACACAAGTGTAAATCATGCAGAATATCTGCATGAATATAATGACACCTCCCGTCCTTATCCTAACAAAATGCCAACTGTTTTTTTACTTTCTTTCCAACTGTTGTTTATACTTTTTCTCTTTTAAATTTAGTTTATTTTTTAATGTATTTTAAGTATATACGTATATATTGTCTTTATCTCTTTGTGTCCTCGTGAGCCTTCTTGTGTAGTTCTTAAAATTCAACTCGAAAAATTGGAAAGCTTAGAAGCGAGGATTTACTTTTTATCTACTGCAGAAGTTAGAACTTTAAAGCAGCAAAAAACAAAAACAAAAAACAATAAAAGAAAACAATAAAATAAATAATAAAAAAAATGTAAATTATCACATACGCATGTGCGCCCACTATAAATAGATACAAAGACCGGGTAAGGAAGGGAAGCACCTTCCACCTTAAACATGGTTACACATGCTGGTAGTCAAGTCAAAAACTCTAGATGTCCAAAGCAAGCTAAGTGTACCCAACCCATCCTTATCCTTACAAAATGCCAACTGTTTTTTTACTTTCTTGCCAACTGTAGTTTATACTTTTTCTCTTTTAAATTTAGTTTATTTTCTTAATTATAATGTATTTTAATTATATACGTATATATTGTCTTTATCTCTTTGTGTTCCTTGCGAGCATTTTTGTGTAGTTCTTAAAATTCGACTCGAAAAATTGGAAAGCTTAGGCAATAGAGATTTCTTAACAGAAGCGAAGATTTATTTTTTCAACTGTACAAGTCAGAAGAACTTTATTTAAGTAATATACTTAATATCTCCAATTACCATATGCTCGCTTGTATTAATAAAGTGGCCTCCATGATATCCATACCGGGTGTTAGTGCACTTACTGATACGCGCTATTTTTTTTAATCGTATTTCCAAGTTTAATCAAATTTTTATATGTTCTTTTATTGAATTTTAAGCTTGAAGTATGGAGTAGGTGCAAAGCACTCTCCCCTCCCCGTGTTGAGAATGGCTTTTTGAATAATAACGTTATTATTTACGTCTGGGTTACTCTCTGCACTAGTATCCTATACCAAACCACCGAATATAGCTTATATTTAACTTTCACTATATTTGTGACTGAAATATACAGTTATCTTAGCTGTGTTACTATGGCTACTTCCTAAATAGATACAATGCTTTATGCCTGACCTTAATGACTGCCTATAAATACGGAATACGAATTCCGAATCACTATGAACCAATTGTTTCTCTTATAACTGAAAAAAAACACCTGACAGATGGCTAAGAAATTCCAATATACATTCTACCTCCAAGGCGACTGCGTTTGTCTAACTTGCATGCTTAAAAAACAAAAAAAATCCCCAAACCAAAACTCTAAATCCTAATGGAAGTCTACTGTTATTTGTAAGTAAATAACCCCCGTCTCTTGAAAGATAACAATCTGCTCTGTCCTCTCAAGCTGCCACTAAACTCCTACATTGCACACGCCTTTGTAGGGGAATCTTTAACTTCCAGTAGTCATCACTAAACATATATACATTTATACCTCTAAGACATGCATTAGAGTTCATTCCTATCCAGTTAGGTACTTAACAGCCAACCTATATACTCAGAAGCAAAGGGACCTGCATTAAATAATTATGTCTCCTCCTAGATAGTTTTGCAACGATTAATACGAAACTGAACCGATACTCCTTGTTATGCAAAATGTCCCATGACTCTTAACTGAAAGCTGAAATTATCTTCCTTTAATAATAGACACATACTTATTACGTACAACTTCAACTTATTCGCATCTATTGAAAACCTGACCATATATCTATTTACCTACTTACACATGACGCAAAACTTACTTACTGTTTTATCCGTACTGTATTGCACTTACATCTTAACCCTCCTGTCATCTAAGATATACAGAGATTAGGCACAACTCTTAGGTCAATTTTTAATACCTACTCATACTGTAACGTTATCCTATACCTAAGCTAACATATAAATAAAATAGCATAAAATAAAGGAAAAGCCTCAAACCACATTAACTCCTAACAAACCTGCTTACAAACTTAGTTGCTTACACCGCATGAGCTTTACTTACCCCCTTTATCCAGTAACAATGAAATAACAATGTCCCTTAATCACTTTGAGGAGTGTAACTATTCAGCAGATATATAACCTCTACAAATTAACCCAGTAACATTAACTAACCACGCGGGGTCGCAGAAATACCTGAATTAGGACCCAGTACAAAGGGACCAAGTAGATATTCCCAGATCATCCGTTTAGGAGAAGGAAAACTCTTAAACTAAACCAAAGGGGAGGGAGGCCTCTTCAGTCTTGGATGACAACCTTTCTAGAGTTGGTGACTCAAACAAATTACCGGTTTGCAAATCTAAACTGCTTAAGGAGTAGATAGGCTCTGTCTATCGCCCGCCTTCCATACTCCTTCTTTGTCTATTAGTCAGGCGCAGAGGTGCTATCACAGTGATTCGATAGAAACACACAGTGGTAGATCTTGTTTCTTGTCTAGGGCAATGAACGCCGTTTTCCCCACTCTAGACACATCCCACCCCTCAAAACTGAGTACTTGGGAGTGCTTGAGTACCACATATGCCTGTGCAATTAGATTGGGTTGACCTTCTGATGGGTTGAGGGTACCGAATTGGCAGTTCCTGGCTGCTGTTTCCGACTGGTAGTACAGGTGCCCTAACTCTTTGGTAGCGCTTAGAGCGGCTGCTCCATCAACAGTTTTATAATATCTAAAAATAAATAAATAAATAAAAAACTTAAGATGATCATCACATAAGATAACCGAAAAAAACAAAACAAGAAAAAAAAACCCAATAAACTAATAGGGAATTAATTAAAATGAATACTTAAAAGAATATGCAAATTAGATCTTTTGCAGATGAATGCGATTCCACGACCGTTATATAATAAAGTTGTATATTCTTTTTAAATAACTAGAAAATAGGCTTTTCTTTCTTCTGTTGTTCTTGGCCTTCGGGCCAGGTTCAAAGTGTAGTATCTGTTCTACAGATGCTGCACTTAAGGTAATTTGTTCCGACCAATGGAGGGGAACCCCTCTATACTGGGACAATTAGTATTTTTGGATCCAACCAGAGTGCCTCCTTTTTTCGGGGAGCTGGGTTAACCCCACATTAAAAACGACCTCGTGTTTTACATTTTGCTTTGGTGGGAAAGCAAATAAATACTAATAGAAAAAAGGGTTTGAATATGAATATCAACACACACACACACACACACACACACACACACACACACACAAAATAAACAACAACAAAAAAACAAGTTTAAAGGAGTATAGCAGTGAATATTTTTTACTAATTCATTTGTAATATTTCCCCCGGTTTAATAATACCTTTCTTTCCTTTTCGCTGTTGCATATATTAATAAAAGCTTCATGAACAAAATATGAAGCGAATAGAATTCGTATCACCTTCCCACGATAGAATGATATGATACAATGGTGGGTAATTGGAGTTTGAAGAGCTAGCGCCCAAGAGAAAAGGCATGCTGGGTTACTAAAAATGACCTGGAAACCCAATCGATATTCCCCGGAAGATTATATATATATATATATATATATATATATATATATATATATATAATTTAAATTTCATCAAAATGGAATATATTTGGAGTTTTAAAGGAAGTGAACCCCTCACTGCTTCCTTAGGTTTAGAGATTACTTGGAAATTTCGGACTACTAAGATTGTTTTACACAGAAAATTATATAAATATGATTTAAATAAAAAACAACAACAAACAAATGCAATATATTTGAAGTTTTAAGGGATACACTCAGAGATTTTTGTGTTACTCGGTGACATGAGTATAGACTTTTAGATTTTATGTGTAGTATCTTTTTTCTTTTTATAAAGAGTTTCTAACGTTTGTTTTTATAGAAAAACACACAGATATCACACACACACATACGCACACATGCATGCACACATACATACATAATAACACATTGAGTTTATAAAGTGAGACTATGTACTCCACACATAGACAGATGTTGGTTTCGAATCTCAGTATTGATACACTATTTTTATAAGAGAAATACTTTTATTTATTTATTTTTTTTTTTTAGCGAATTTTAGTTTTTTCTCCCAGTGCTTTCTCCTTCCTGTGTTATGAATCGCTTTCTAAAATTTGAAGTTAGAATTATTTGGAGGTTTATCCGTTGTTCCTACAGCTAGTTTTCAACATGGTGAAGCGACACAGTTGCTCCTCATTAACAATAAACTTTGATTTTCTTATTTAGAAATAAAACTGATTGATCAATTACGTGATTTTTGTAATATGATGTTTTCTTTCTGTCAGGAGCACGTACATCATACAGTTTTTTTTTTTTGATATAAGGTGAATTTTTGACAAGCACCGAAATTATTGTTCCTAGGATACTCGAGTTTATTCGCTATTTGTTTAAAAAATTGATTTCATCAATGTGTAATCAAAAGAAGACGCCATATGGCAGTCGTGCTTCAAAGTGAGGATTTTTTTTCGTAATTGGTGATGGGGGTTTTACCTTCAAGGAAACTTTTGTCAACAGCGTAACGGGTTTATTGGTTGGAACGGCTTTTTTTTTTCTTTTAGGTGTGGTTTACAATCGGTAATTTTGAAAGGACAAACACACCTGTGTTGGATTCGTTTGACGGCAATCAACAAAGAGTCGTCGATGTAAGCAATATTGCCTTCTTTTACTTCATATGTTCTTCTGTTCTCTTTTTTTTTCTTTTCGTCCGTCTATCCGTCCGTCCATCCTTCATTTGATTTTTTTTTTTTCGTTCGTGCATCAGTTTGTTTGCCCATTCGTTTTTTATTCGTTTGTCCATTCGTTTGCCATTTCGTTTTTCTGTCTATCCGTCGATTTGCTACATGTAAGACTGGATATATATCGGCATGAATAAGGTTTAGTTACAGGAACACCATTGTCTCCAGTACTGGCCAATGCATACATGGAATATTTTGAGAAAATTGCATTAGGAATAGTTTCCGAGAAAAAGTGGAACAGACGCGCAGACTAAGAGAAAACTAATATATATATATATATATATATATATATATATATATATATATATATATATATATATATATATATATATATATACATATATATATATATATATATATATATATATATGTGGCTACTTCATTTAATCACATAAATTAATATACGAAGATATAATTTTATGCGTAAATTTTCAGTATTTACTTTAACCGTGCTCAATATATAGGTAGTCAGTTATGTAAATATATATAGCAATTAAGCTACACAGATTATTCCGCGTTTCATTATCGTGAGAATTCAGCAAAAAGTTGTGGTTATCGCACGTTTATACATACGCACCTGCTATTGAATTTTCTAATAAGCCAATCAGCTTCTTAGTTTCCACCGCACCCATCCTAATCACCCAATGGGCGAGCACTTACAGGAGAAAGGCACAGTTGACTCCCCGGTTGACCCCTTCTCTTTTGTGTGTTTTATGGGAAGAGGAGATATCCTTTTTTTGTACTAAGCTGACCTACTTTCAGCCTCGGTGTAAGGTATGTTATTTTCTGTTTTAGTGTATATGTTGGATGTATATATACTTTTGTATGTTCATTTTATTTTATTTTTTATTTTATTTGTTTATTTTCTATTTATAGAAATTTATATTGTCAACTTCAAAATTATTTTGTATCGCTATCCTAGAGTAAAGTTTATCCTGTGCACACAGTTTAATAGATGTTGGGGTTCTTTAAATAATATGATAACGAATTTTTGATTTAGGCATAATCTACATGGTCCATACATGTACTTGCTTGTATTACTATTTTCCATTCGACTACCGGCGAACGTCCACTTTCTTTGAGTTCTCAGTATTGGTTTGCTAGTGTTGTTTTCAGTCTGTGTGTGTTTTTTTTTTGTTTTTGAACGTACTTTTGTGGCCATAACATTTGGTTTGGAAATCTAAGGAGGTCATACCTACGTAATATTTCTTGTTATTCGGGTTTTCTTTTGCAAATATTGTGACCGAGTAAAATTTGCTTTTAGTTAGACATTTATTTTGACGTGGGCAGAGTGTGCGGGTTCTACAGTTGCATTTATCTTGTTCATTATTAGTATTTTTATTTTTATTTCTATTAGAGTTGTTGTTGTTGTTTGTGTTTCGTTTATTATTATTATTATTATTAGTTCTACTAGTTACTTTTTGTCCTTTATGTTGGTTTTATTTTTGTCATGTTGTTCACTTTTTGCTATTTATTTTGTTATTATTGTTTCCTTACCTCTTATTTACTATTTTGTTATTATGTGCTTTAATTATCATCTGCAAATTTTCGGAGCAGCTGTATGATATGATAACTTTAGATTATTTTTATTGAAGATTTTGTGTAGGGGATTGGTTACGGGGAAGTGCTTTTTGATGAGGTCTAGAAATTTCTTGCCAAGTTTTGTTTTGACATTTAATCGTATGGCGGCGTATACCAGATTATATTTCCTTTCTTCTATTTTTTGTTTTATTATAGTTATCCATGTTTTGCTGCGTATACTAACTATCAATATTTTTGTACCCACTATTTTTTTAAAGCTGCACCGTAAATGTGGATTGACCTGTTAAATACGTTTGAATCACATAAGTTATTGCTGAATCTACTTACGATCGAGTTAGGAATAAGTTGATAATTGATGGAGGTGATTAGACTTAGGGTTCACGAATATTGGATTAGCGTTACTTTTATGTAGGGTTCATATGTATTTTATCTAAATTTAACGTGACGTTCAAGAAATTTGTTATTTCTATGTTAGCTAGTGTTAGAGAATGGATTGAGAAAGAGAGGGAGGTGTGTAAATTATATTGTAGACACGTCTACCGGAAGTGAGGGTCAGCTGATCGGATGCGTGTGAGTCACGTGATCAGGTTAGCTGAATCAAGGAGATTAGTTTTAGACATAGAAGGCGACTGATGGCTTAACAGTCGTTCCCTCCCCTTCACTAGTAAGGGGACGCTGACGTGCACCACGCAAGCGAGAGATTCACTTCCATCCTTCTGCGGTCGACATCTGGAAGGTGAATAAAAAATATAAAACCAATTCATCGTTTGGAGTGAATAAATCTTCGTCCCAAAACAGGTACCAGTCTCCCTCCAAGACACGAGATGATTCTAGATAGACCAACATCCACGACACATGAAGGTATGTCCAAGAATACATGTACCACACACACACACACACACACACACACACACACACACACACACACACACACACACACACACACACACAAGCATATGAACAATTAAATAGGAATATACAACGAATAGACTGAACAACTAGACGATCACACGACATTCCCCTTGATTAGATAAATATAAAACACTAGTACGTCTACAACTAGGCCTAATTTTTTTCATTTCTTTGTGTATGATTTTCTTAGTTTTCCCTTTTCACTTTGTTACTAGCTTTTATTATAGCTAACCCATCATCTCTATATAGGCCGATATTTGTAATATCAAATATGCTTGTGAGGATATATAGAATGAACGATCCCATAAACTCTGATGCCTTTGCAGAGTCTAAATATCCATTGACAAATTCAAAAGAGTTTGTCATTTTTTCAAACTTTATATTTGGGTTTTAGCCGGGTTAAATGGGTGCAAAAGTTTGAAAATTAAAAAAAAAAATGAAATTTTCCAGGTGAAGGTCGAACGACGACATTACGATATGCATGCGTAACGTAATAGATATTGACTCATGTTTTAATTTTTAGCCTTGCAGCAAACATGTCTTCATAGTACAAGTATTAACGCAAAAGGAGAAAATAAATCGTAAGCTAAACGTTTTGGTTTCGTTTCTCGGTGATGGTACACGAGTCATTTTTAAAAAACCTTTTTAAATCGTTACTACATATTCTGTCCAATATAATCTATATAATAATAAAACTCAAACGACCTTGTAACGGGTGTTGTAACCCAACATCCGGTTTACGACTTCCGGTTGCGCATGCGTATATAAACAAATAGTCAACGCGACAATAAAACGTATTGTTTTACTGTGTACATTTTCAGCGTCCAAATTGTTTTTTTTTCGCGTTTAAATTATCCAAATAAAGAATTGTTAATACTTTCTGCATTTTTTACATCGTTCATTTCTGTATTACGTTTAAGTTATTTTCACGCAATTTTATTACAAATAATCTACTTTAACCCGTTGACAAGTTGACAACCATAAGAGCATTTTACAACAGATTTATCCACCGCCTTCATCTTTTTCAATTTATTCTCCATTTTTAATACGCCTTTCTTAAAACAAACATTCATACATTTTTTCTACACTATGATCATCTTTAGTTAACTATTACTTGTAATTATATTCATGCATATATTCTACATGACTTATACTTGCATAATATTTGCGTAAAAAGTATACAGTAAACACAAAATTGTTTCCATATTTATGTATACGTATATATTTTTGTTTCATCTAACTATTATATCTATAAAATTGAACGTGTCTGTGTGTATGTGTGTGTACATTTCCCTACGCAATAACTCTGTCAGTTTTAGACTACCGACTCCAAATTAGATATACAGGGTACTGAGATTTGGGAAAATCTATGTGATCGGTTTTCGGCCAGGATTATGGCTGTTAAGGGGTCAAAGTTCAACGATTTGACCTTTGAGAACTCTACCAAACTCCTCCGACAATTTTGGGTCTAAACACTTAAAATTTTAGATATAGGTTCCTTGGACATGGATCTAACGTAATAACTTGATTTGAGCCGAAAACAATAAATGTTAAGGGATCATAATAGGGGTAAAAATTAAAAAAAATTGACCGTTATTTTGTTTTGCTTCTTTTTTTTTTTTGCTTAGCATACACCTCCAAACACCCGGGCAATGCCGGGCACCCATGCTAGTATATATATATATATATATATATATATATATATATATATATATATATATATATATATATATATATAAGTGAACGTGTCTGTGTATCTGTCTATCTGTGTGTCTGTCTGTCTGTGTACATTTCCCTACGCAATAACTCTGTCAATTTAAAGTCTACAGACTCGAAATTAAATATACAGGTTTTCGGCCAGAAATTTGGCTGTTGAGGCGTCAAAGTTCAATGATTTGACCTTTGAGAACTCTACCAAACTCCTGACAATTTTTGGTCTAAACACTTGAAAATTTAAATATAAGTTCCTTGGACATCTAACTTGATAACTTGATTTGCTCCAAAACAATAAATATTTAGGGATCATATATATATATATATATATATATATATATATATATATATATATATATATATATATATATATATATTAGATCACTGTCTGACTGACGTAAAGAACATTTAAAATTAAAATGTATAAATTCGACGTTATTTCACACGGTTAATGGTAGCCGAATGGAATACGGTCTTTGCTAATCGTGCCAGAGATAGCTTGTGTTGCCGAGTTCGAATCTGCCAATTGGTGTTAATTGTGACACCCTGCACTGAAGATTCCTGAAAGGATGAAACACTAGTAAATAAATAATTATATATATATATATATATATATATATATATATATATATATATATATATATGTTAGTAGAGTCCGCGCGTGCGCGCGTGTGCGTGGATACAACTCCTCTACCAATTATAATCAAACCTCGCATGTTGATGGTTTCCCACTGCACGCCATTTTTCAAGGTTAAAGTCTAAGATCAAGGTCATAGCCTATGTATATATATTCTCCGTCAGCCTACGCCACTGGACCGATACTGACCAAACCTGGTATAATGATGGTCACCCACTTAGGGATAGTGCAGACCATTTTTCAAGGTATAGGACAAAGGTCAAGGTCATAGTCTATCCATATATACGTTTCCACAGCCCATACCATTTGACCGATCATGACCAAACCTGGCATGATGATGGTTTCCGCCCTAGACACGGTGCACACTATTTTTCATGGTCAAGGTCAAATGTTGAGGTCGGGACTTTGCTGTATGCTTTCTGCGTACCCGAACGTACAGTAAAGTCCCATGTGAAGGACGGGTATCTTTGCTAGTTTATATATATATATATATATATATATATATATATATATATATATATTGCTAGTTTATATATATATATATTGCTAGTTTATATATATATATAGCTAGTTTATATATATATATATATATATATATTGCTAGTTTATATATATATATTGCTAGTTTATATATATATATTGCTAGTTTATATATATATATTGCTAGTTTATATATATATATATATATTGCTAGTTTATATATATATATATTGCTAGTTTATATATATATATATTGCTAGTTTATATATATATATATATTGCTAGTTTATATATATATGTATATATATATTGCTAGTTTATATATATATGTATATATATATTGCTAGTTTATATATATATATGTATATATATATTGCTAGTTTATATATATATGTATATATATATTGCTAGTTTATATATATATATGTATATATATATTGCTAGTTTATATATATATGTATATATATATTGCTAGTTTATATATATATATGTATATATATATATTGCTAGTTTATATATATATGTATATATATATTGCTAGTTTATATATATATATGTATATATATATTGCTAGTTTATATATATATGTATATATATTGCTAGTTTATATATATATATGTATATATATATATATTGCTAGTTTATATATATATGTATATATATATTGCTAGTTTATATATATATTTGCATATATATATTGCTAGTTTATATATATATATATATGTATATATATATTGCTAGTTTATATATATATATGTATATATATTGCTAGTTTATATATATATATGTATATATATATTGCTAGTTTATATATATATGTATATATATATTGCTAGTTTATATATATATGTATATATATATATATATTGCTAGTTTATATATATATATGTATATATATATTGCTAGTTTATATATATATATGTATATATATATTGCTAGTTTATATATATATATATATATGTATATATATATTGCTAGTTTATATATATATTGCTAGTTTATATATATATATATGTATATATATATTGCTAGTTTATATATATATATGTATATATATTGCTAGTTTATATATATATATGTATATATATATTGCTAGTTTTTATATATATATGTATATATATATTTCTAGATTATATATATATATATATGTATATATATATTGCTAGTTTATATATATATGTATATATATATTGCTAGTTTATATGTATATATGTATATATATATTGCTAGATTATATATATATATATGTATATATATATTGCTAGTTCATATATATATGTATATATATATTGCTAGTTTATATATATATATGTATATATATATTGCTAGTTTATATATATATATATATATGTATATATATATTGCTAGTTTATATATATATGTATATATATTGCTAGTTTATATATATATGTATATATATATTGCTAGTTTATATATATATGCATATATATTGCTAGTTTATATATATATGTATATATATATTGCTAGTTTATATATATATAGATATATATGTATATATATATTGCTAGTTTATATATATATATATATGTATATATATATTGCTAGTTTATATATATATATTGCTAGTTTATATATATATTGCTAGTTTATATATATATTGCTAGTTTATATATATATATATGTTGCTAGTTTATATATATATATTGCTAGTTTATATATATAAATATATATATATATATATATATATATATATACACACATATGTATATGTATTGAAATTGAAGAAATATAAAAAAAACGGTTCAGAAACCAATCAACATGCACATTTTTAACTAAACATTTATTTAAAAATCTACATTTTGATTGGTTTTTAAACCGTTTTTTTTATTTTGTATTTCTTATGCGACTTAAGAAAATGATGCTCGATTTATGCAAGATGTGCCAAAAGCACTCTGAAGCGTGCCATACAGTTTTTGCAAGTTTCAAACAGAATTTTATTGCATATCCTTTTTGTAAAGTGTCTTCACGTCCAGATTGCTTTATTGAAATTTACCAGCTGTGACAACCGGGGTGAAAAAATGAATGTTTTTGGCCAATTTTTCGATATTTTTCGAGCGAAGGATGGGGCTTCGATATGATACCGAGTTTGTGAATTTTCGTCGTGTCTGTCGAAAGTTTTTAGCAGACACACAAACATACACACACACACACATACATACATACATACATACATACATACATACATACATACATACATACATACGTACATTTTCGTTTTTATATATATAGATTACAATCGGACATTATGTACAGGGTAACTCGAAGGTGGCGGTTTATGGAATGCGTAGCGACGTGGATTTAGGACCTCAAGTGCCAAGTTCGAATCCAATCAGTTCCATAGCACTTTTCTTTTGTTTTACTTGGGGATCACCGTTTATTAAGGTCCTGGGTCCATTCTAGGATAAGGGTTAATGAGTGTTAGATAGATGGTGGAACAACATCGTGATGGTCAGTAATGGTGCAACTTGGGTAGGGTTTAATTTTATGAGAGGACGTCTCAACAAGTGTTGGCAACCTTCACATTGTCTCACCTGTAAGTACATGATTCTAGAAAAGATCTTGCGAAACCAATGCCAACAACAAAATCGGTCCAATCAAAAATGTTGTCCCTTACGAATTTACTCTACTTTTTAGGGCAAATAAGTATCTTTATTTGTTTATGGCTCTTCGCTAAAAAAAAAAAAAATGGACATAGAGAGATTATCTTCTAAAACTTATATTTATGCCTGTTTAACTTGCCTCGCGGGTGCGTCTGTCTCGGTCGGGGTGAAACACGCATTTGTACCTGATTGTCTCGTCAGCTCTCGCCCGCCTGTATCTTCAACGGTGACTAACTGACCCGGTTATACAGGGCTTCTTTATCAATTTATTTGTCTATGTCTGGAAAGCAATGAAAAAGAAACGGAGACTGTACATGAAGACGAGAAGAAAACACCTGACAGAGATAAAAAAAAAACAAAAAACAAAAAAAAAAGAAAAACAAACAAAAAAGAAAAAAGAAAACATACAGACATATGGAGATGTTTACTACTTTTCATCAAGATTATGATGTCACACACCAAGATACTAATGGTACACATTTACGACTGGTGCTAGCAAATCAGTTCGTCTGGAGATACCGGCTCCTTGACCTGAAATGCACCAAACATCAATGTTTGGTGCATCAATGTTCAAATGAACACCTTCAGCTAGAATTACAATACACTCTACTAAAGCATGATTGTTTTTATTTCTTTTCCCTTTTCAAAACTCAACCATGTCCTGCAAAAGCGAAAACCAGACGCGTATTCAAATGCATACGAAATGACATCATTGGTAGGGGAAAAAAGAAAGACCATAAAATTACAATCACGTTAGTGACGTGGACGACATTCGAGAGCACGTCCGAGATCACGTTCGGAATCACTTTTTTTTTGGGGGGGGGGGAGGAAGTACGCGGAAATAAATGCTGTTGTTAAAAAGGAAAAGGAGTCGAGTTATTACTTGTCTTATGTTTCATTGCGACGTACTCTGTTCACAACGTATGTAAACGCTTGTGTAAACTTACATTTCTCTTTTTTTTTTTTGCTTCCTCCCCATTTTTTATTTGGCCAACAGTTAACCCTGGTTGGCAAATTGTAACACCTAAAAACGGGTCTTGGTTACTGAGCAATCCATGACCCAGGAAAGTGGACGTGTATTGCAGTACTCCATTTTGGCCCTTACTTGAGCTAGATGGTCTGTTGGAGAAGCCCGATTCGATCAATTGGCTAATCACGTTAAGCCTTGTCGAATAAAACCCACATCAGCTTACTCACAAGAATTAATATTCCTATTCCAACCTTACTAATAACTACTAATAATGATCCCCCAAATATGACTGAGGATCGGTTGTGCACTTTTCACTAGACTTTCTTTCTCTTAGATAGATTTCCTTCACCACAGCTGGGGAGTTCCATCTATTCCATGTAGGATAACCTTCTGGAATATCAGAGGAAGTCTAACAGGTGTTACACCTTGATAAGAGAGTGACCTGGAACTAGCAAAGTAGGGACGGTCAGATCTCTGAGCTATTCTCAAATGGTCACCCATCTGAGTGGCCTGGTTCAACGTTGTTTAACTTCGACGATCTAACGAAAATCGGCGTGTTAACGTGAGTGTGGAAAGATTTCTATTTAAAAAAATCGAAGTAATCCAAATAATACAGATATTCTTTTGTTTGAATGGGAGGACCTCCAAAGTGGGACATATGTCGCAACTCCGACAACCCTCACGGTTCTCATCCTGGTACTCTTGTTTTTTCAATTTATTATCGAGTTGCTGAATTGTATGTATACAGGTTGTAACTAATAAAAATGCGAAAGTTATGTAAAATGCAAAAATCCTTTAAAACATCTATTTATGTTAACAGACACGATCAAAAGAAGCGGTGAAAAACAGACACTGCAAAAGACGCCATCAACAGTTTTGTTCTATTAGTTTCTCGTGCTTAAAACAAAAACAAAAACAAAACAAAAAACGATTTCTATTGTCTGAAAATATGGGGTGTGTTTCATTGATTCGGCACAAATTGAACAATACAAGTTCTTCTCTCAAGTGGGACATGAAGTTCGCCCCCGAAATATGCATTTAAAATATATATTAAACCATCTCTTTATAAACGAACTAGAAAAATACCTGTCTCAGGACAAATACAATGAATTCCTCGAACAAAACTGTTTCTCACCTCTTTTACGAAGATTAAAATCAAAATCAGTGATGCTGCTAAACCTTATAGATAGAATTCTTTTTCTAAGGTCGATCAAACTACATTACGTGTTTTGATTCTAGAAAATGTCTAAAATTTAAGGCTTAGCTTAAGGAGTCGTAAAACGAAATTGAAATTCATGGAATTCTGCTTCATAGATGTCTAAAAACTATGGATCAAATTCAATATAAATCATAATTATTTGGATATTCAACTAGGATGTGTTTATAGTATTCCGCTTTAAAATATTCCAAAAGAAACTGAAATCTTGGGAATATTTATTAAATGATGTCTAATACTGTTGTGAGGACTAACCTATACATAAAATATGAACTCTTCTGTACGGTATAAATATACTGAGGTAACAATTTTAGGTGTGTGTATCGCATAGCACGCTAGTTGACGTTCCAACCTCAACAATCAGTGACAGAAACTGGGTCATTTCGGTAGCCTTTTAACTGTCGGACTGAGGCAAGTGTTCTAGTAGAAATACATAAACATTTGCACGTACCTAACTTTAAAGGAATAGAGATATTCTCCCCACCCCTTTGGAGATTGAGCACCGAGGTAAGTGAAATCGCTAGTTACCATTAGTGATGATGCACAGTGCTTCATAAAAACGAATTGAGCACTATTCTTACTCGTCGGCTGTTTTCTAGAGTATAACGTGAACATTTAAAAATTAAAATAAATAAATGCCAAGTTTCGATCTCGGTTTGATGCGTGTATCTGTCTACCCACACTGAAGTGGTGCGATACAGCGTAATAATCGGCCTCAAGAGCACCGTGGGTATCGAAATCGCTATTAAGTAATTAAATGAGTCACGTTGATACTGAGGCACGAATCGTTTTCAATAGGCGATTTGTTTTGACATTCAATACCATTCTTGAAACGATTGATTTGCGGTAAGAAAAGTCGAATTAAACCAAAATCCTTCTATTGAAGATCTAAAACGAGAAGGTTAGGGAGCGTTTTTGGTCTAATGCATTTTGTTGCGATGCATGAAACCGACTCTGTTGGATTTAAATCATATTCGATCTATTGCAATCACTGTCTGTAAACACTAATACCGTTGACAAAGTTTTGAGCCCTGATTTTCCTCTTTCATCTATGGACGAAATAGCAACTTGTATTCAATTAACAGTATACAGTTAATTATTTATAACTATGTGACAAGATTAGATGTTAGCTGTGTAAAAATAGGGCGGAAATGGAAAATTCTACGTTAGTTTATAGTAAGAAAGTAGAATTTTCTATTTGAACTCAGGTTAGAAGTTAGGCTGCCGTGCACAAGAAGTTACAATATGGGAGGAAGTACGACACAGAAACGCAATAAAGCTTATTCATCTTAGGATTTGGGGTAAGCAAGAAGCGTAAAATTTCTATTAGATATCAATTTAGAAGTTAGGTTGACGTGTACAAGAAGTTACGCTATGGGAGGATTTATGATGCAGAAAAGCAACAGAACTCCTTCCTCTTAGAAGCAAGATGTAGTTTCCTTTTAAACGTCATTAGAGATTAGGACTACGTGTAATAATATGAGGACGTTCAAACTAAAATGTAGCGAAGAAGGAAAAATTCTTTCTCTTTGACCTGTGAGCCAACTGTGTCCGGCTTCTTTTTATTGGGATAATTTCTTTGTGTAACAAACTAGGAAGGCGTGCATGCAAATACTGAGCCGTGTGCGAAATAACGTCACAGCAAGGAGAAATACTATAAAAAGGAGTGACAACACGTTCGAGAAGTCACACGTGGCAGGAGAATGGGGAAATAAATGTCGCTTTTATAAAAAAGAAGGAGTCAAGTTATTACTTATCCTATGTTCCTTGCCACATAAACTGCTACAATGTTTGGATTCCGTGTGTAAACGTGTGTTCTGCGTTACAATTGTTCGTCCTTTCGGCGAGCGAACGAACGAAAGGAAGATCACCCAATGTGTAAAAAAAATAAATAAAATAAAGCACCAAAATGCATGGTGCCCGCATTATTCTTATATTTTGTTACATTATTACAACTACAATAAATAGACGAACAGCTGCTTCTGTCGGCGAATTAGACAATGGGAAATCTATAGTGATTGAAAAATTCCTCATGTGTTAAGCATTAGTTGATTTGCAATAAAACGAAATAAAACAGATAATAAATTGACACATTAGAGACCGAGTGGATTTGAATTGGATTATAGCCGAATCCAGACTCAACATTTTTAAGCTCATTCGACTTTCTATGAAACAGTAAGGGTACACATGCCAGTATTTAGTCGATGCTTTACATTCGTAAGTGGAAAACGTTAAGACATACACAGGAAATAAAAGTCACAGAAGGAATGTAAATAAAGAAATTAGTTTTTGGTCCCTGTTGTGTTTTGTGGGAAGCACTAGCTTTAAGAAATAACGTAACATGGAATAGGATAGGCGCGAAAAGAGAACGCCCTGAGTTGTAATCACACGTGATATATCATGAGTTTAAAATCGATGATAAACAAAGAGGCTAAGACATTAAAATATGCAGACACGATATTTTTCTCACCGCCACTAGCAGAGAGGAAGGCAACGTCAATAGCCTGATGTTTCTGACTTAAATTTCTGATTGTTTGTACAGTCGAAAAATCAGAATACAAAGAGGGAATTCCAAATTCTATCAGTCCGATGGAAAAAGAACTATTAGAATAAAAATCTCTCCATAACGTCTACAGTGAAAATGTGTTTGTCGAGTAAGGGAGGGTATGCTGAATGGGCACCAGTATTACAAGTTCGTCGGAGCATATATCATTAAAGTACCTGTAAAACAAGACTAGAAGTACGACACTACGGCGATGTCCAAATTCGGGACCTAGTTTTTTTTTCTCTGTGTTGTTCTGCGAACTTTAATTCCAGGTCGAAATTGCAATCTTTCATAGATAGGCAGCCACGACGAGACACTAAAGACGATTATGAATAGAATGTCGAAGCCCTGAATAATCGGTATGGTTGACTTTGGGCACACGGTCGATATCATTTCATTGTGTTATGATTTGTTAATTTCCATTCGATAACACACAAACATGTATCGGATCCCGGCATACAAAGTGCTAAATCTTCTTTTAAGGTGAAGTCATGCAACATTTATTGTTTCTTAATTCGTATTTTAAAACTTTTTGACCAGATCAATTCTGCTTATGTTGGACATAGTTTTTATTCATGTACAAAGCAAGTTGCTACTAAGATGCACGGGGGTACTTAGGATAAGGAACCATGTTTACAGGGATACTCTTAAGTCAGGAATTGGGCAGCGAGATATCTGTTCATTTTAGACTTAAATTTCTGATTGTTTGTACAGTTGAGAAAGCAGGATACAAAGAGGGAATTCCAAATTCTATCAGTTCTATGGAAAAAAACTATTAGAGTAAAAGTCTCTTTGTAACGTCTACAGTCCAAATGCGTCCGTCGAATTAGTGGGGGGGCATGCTGAATGGACACCAGTATTACAAGTTCGTCGGAGCATATACCATTAAAGTACCTGTAAAACAAGATTAGGAGCGACAATGCGGCAATAGGACAGGGATTGAAGTTTGTTTCTCGATTATTACTTTTAGAATCACGTATTCACAGGAGGGATAACGTTAGGGTTGTGCTGTGAAATCGAGAGGACTAGAACACGATAGGTCTATTAGAATTGTAGCCGACCCGCCATAACAAACGACTGTTCAAATAGACCCCCCCCCCCAATGTATACAAGCTTATAACAAAATGAAAATGTAATTTCAAACCTTAATTTTTATTTCAATAAAATGAGCAAAGACCTAATTTTAATATCATAAAAGATTTAATCGAGAAATATACAATTTTTTCCCCTCGATTTTGTTTGAGAAAGTTTTCACGGAAAGCCAAAAACAAACGCTAGTCGAATTCTTATATAAATATATAACTGTCAAAAAATCACTTACCGGGTGCATTTTTACTAAGATTGGCTTGCTCCGATTTTTCCTGTATGAGAATTTATCAATATTTATATATTATAATCCATGTATTATTTAAATGAAAGGATTTTACAACCAAATTAACGGCTTTGTGCGTCTCCTATAATACTCTTTTGTCCATTAAAGAACCCGGATGTTAACGGAAGTCCCACTTTGTTAACTATGGAAGCATATAAGTGGAAAAAATAACTATTTCCCAAACGTTGCTTAATTAACTGTTAGCGCGCCGATATTAACTGTGCATTTCTTTATGTAAGCTATTTGTTCGCTGGCATGTTAATCATTAAAAGTATAAAAATAGAATCAATAGAAAAATTTTGATAGATTTTTAAAGTTAAAAAATTGAAAAATACTGAACTCGTAAAATTCAATTAATTTAATTACTGCTTTTTTTTTTAAATAATAAAAAAAATATTTCTATTAATTTTTATACCACTTTAATAGTTTATTTTGGAAGTATAATCCACAAAGAAAATAAAAAACCCACTTTTAAAAGAGAAATTACGAGTTTTTTAAAAAATATTTTATTCGCAGTTTCGTGTTAGGGGTGGCAAAAATTCCTACAAAAATGCTGATCGATAAACAATTATGTTTTTCGAGCCGAATAAACATGTTACATTGAATAAAAACACAAAAATATATCTAGTTTGGTAGAAAAATAACTTATCTTGCCTTTGATAACATTTATTTGTTATATATATATATATATTTTTACAACTTTTTCGAATCTATGTGTACAGTAATACAAACCGTAAATTTTACATCGGTAAACACTATGTTTTTCGAGCTGAATAAACATGTTACATTACCAAAAACATTAGAAAATTATCCAGTTAGGTAGAAAAGTAACTTATGTTGTCTTTGATAACATTTATTTGTTATATATTTGGTTTTTGACAACTTCTTTGAATCTATGTGTACAGTAATAATACAAACCCAACCAACCCACTACTTTATTGTCGAAACTAGAATCATGGTCCTGAGCTTCGGTTCTCTCCCTTTGATATATTGCTAAACATTAATTCTCTTTAGCTATTTTTTTTTTTTTTTGAAATATTTGATTTCCACTCTGAGTAGAATTGTTTTCTGCTGCTACCAGGCTGTCATACATACGAAATACAAACATTTAATTCGTGGATTTCGACCACTCATAGCTCCATGGATCAACAACTTTTCCATTTTTTTAAAATCTCTTAAAGAAATACATGAATTCTTGATTTAATATATTGAAATTCTTATTTAGCGACTGGAATTTTTTTTTTTTTAATATCGAAAAAAAAAACATTGGATAAAATAGGAAAAAATGTTGTCATCGGCCAATATTAAGTGAATTATGTAGACATAAAATAAGCTTCCACACACACACACACACACACACACACACACACACATACGCACACACAAAACGAGAAATCAAAGTGGTTTTTGAAAAAAGAAAGTTTTAAAATTTGAACTTTACAGGTAAATTTCTAAAAAAACACTTCTTTTTTTGTTTTAAATCTGAATATTTTTATTATTTGATCTATTTATCTTTTATTTGTGATATATAAAGCTTTGGTGAGTCAATTAATTATATAAATTTTTATAGACATTTCAAATTGGGGGGGGGGCATTTCACAAAAAAACTTTGTCTAAAATATTAAATTTGGTTAATTAGAAAGAGCATAAAATTTTACATTGATCCTGAAAATATCGTAAAAATTGAACCATTATTAAAAATTAGAAAAAAATTTGATAGATTTTTAAAGTTTAAAAATTGAGATATATTTAATTTTAAATTTCAATTGATTTCATTACGTAAAAAAATGGCGTCATTGAAGGTGCCGCGTCGCTGCGCCTTTACTTTGTAAACACTGTTTTATAAATAATAAAAATAATATTTCTATTATTTTTATATAATTTTATTAGTTTATTTTGGAAGTATATTCCATAAAAAAAATAAACAACCCACTTTAAAAAGAGAAATTACGAGTTATTTTTTTTATATTTTATTCGCAGTTTCGTGTTAGGGGTGTCAAAAATTCCCCCCAAATTCTGATACACCTAGGAACACGACACACCGATTTGTGATTCTACGCCGATATGCACTTCACGTACGTAACAGCTAATCTTTCTCTTTAATCTGCGCGCGTTCGCGTGAGTATGCGAAAGTAAAGAATAAGGTAGGAGGAATATTTTCAGATGAAAGGTAAGGGATGAGGAGATAATGACCCTCGCTTTACCCCTTTCTGGAATAACGAGAAGAAGAGAGGAGTAATGACAGACCCTTAGCTGTATCATTGAAGCCGCCGACCAAACGATTTCCCTTTATACGTCAGAACTGAGCCTTTTTTGTACGAATTTACAGTGTCAATTGAAGTCGCTAAATAAAACAGACAAAACGAAAAGGGTGTTGTAGCGGGCATAGGGGATTGTCGGGATCTGAGTGGCTGGATGGGAGGGAGGGTAATTGGGGGAAGGTAAATAGTGTCCTACGTCACGCCGGAACAGGGTAAAATACAAGGCGGCAACGGGGAACAGCAAAATAAAATAAATAAATAATGCAACAAAATAAAAACAGCAAAACTAAAACACAAGCAAACACCCCATCCCCGAAGCAGTTCCCATTCTCATCTCCGGCGCGATAAAAGGCTACGTCATGAAGCTGCATCTGTTTACAATCTGATGTCAGAACCCTGATGATGGGGTCGATGTAAAATGGCAACATGTGGTAGTTGGGAAGAGAGTCAGGTCAAGACGAAGGAGAATCTCATCCAAACTCGGAATGTGGTGTTTTTAATGATTTAATCATTAATGTTATGGCTAAGTTGATATAATTGGCTAAAATAGCCTTAGTTATGTATGTATATCAATTACTTCGCAAACCATAAACAACAATAACAGTACGTTTTTGTATATACAAGCCGGTGCCCGGAAAACTCGTCTCGGGTAAACTCGTCTCCGGAAAACCCGTACCCGGAAAACTCGTACCCAAAAAACTCCCCCCTTTTTACTAGGTAGGAAAACTGGTCCCTTATTGAATAAATATCGATTGAAAACACTGTAGACATGATCTTCTCTCTGCGCCTGCTCCAAGAAAAATGCAGAACAGAATAGGCCACTGTATCTGGTTTTCATCGACTTAACCAAGGCTTTCATCTTAGTAAGCAGAAATGGTCTTTGAAGGATGCTACCTCTTATTGGCTACCCACCAAAGCTGTTAGGTCTAATTAAGGCTTTTGATTACGGCAATTCAATGGTGACATCTCAGACGAATTTGGAGTAAAGAGTGCCGTAAAGCAAAGTTGTTTTTTAGCGCCAACTCTCTTCGGCATCTTCTTCACCTTTCCATTGAAACATGTCTTCAAGCCATCATAACAAGAACTTTCTAACGATGGACTTGAAAACGACCACGCTGAGAAGCAGTCCCTTGGTAGTGTGTTGCATAGACGGGTATCTCTAGTAAAGAAGCTTTGTTCGTAAAAATTTCGTTTAGATTTACGTTCAGATAGAAAGAAAGAAAAATTACGGGTAGTGGTTGTAGATAGGCGAATGTTTGTCATGAAGCTCAAATACTTATTGGAGGAAAGATACACTCTATAATAACTTGATGGCTGTTGTACCATTTGGGTTGATAATTGTATCTAGTTAGGGTCTTTGTGAATTTTGTTTCATTTCGTATAAATCAGCATAACACGATCGTTTTACCGGCTAGATTTTTTTCATTTACTGGCATTATATAAAAACTTGCAACGTAAAAATTGCGTTTTGAATATTAACCAAACAAAAGTATTTCAATAATCCATCAATATTTAATTTTAGTTTTTAATATTCGGTTTCGAGTCCTGGTCTGCATTAAGACTAAAGAAATCGCAAAAGAAAACATACTAATTCGTATTATTTCGATTATTCAGATTACTGTTCCCATCTTTAGTGTAATTTTCACAACGTTTCAGTCGATGTAATATCCGCCTTTCCTCAGGTGTATCTTAATGGGAAAGGCAGGAGCCTGTAATCGCTCGCAAAGTTCTTGGAATAAAAATATTGAAATAGAAAAGTGGATTACAATGAGGTATAAAAACATCAAATTAATAGAGACGACGAGTCAAACGAGCTGGAATAAATTAAGCAAGGAATAGACCAAACAATTCTGAAGACCATATGCCAAAACAGTATTTATTTAAAAAATGCCTGAGACTAGCAACATCACGTCTGTGAAATAGAAGTTGCAGAGAAAAAGAAAGGGTGGGGGAAGTTAAATTAGAGATACGTTTCTGAACCTCATCAAGAATTCTAAACTGGGACAGAAACTGAACAACCCCAAAATTACAACAGTACTCCATATATGACTTGATAGTAGATTTGTGCAGATATAAAATAGCTTCATGCGTGAGAAAGTGTTCAGAGTGATATGAAGAATCGACTTTACAAGAAGCCGAAAGAGCAACGGATCTAATGTATGAACTCCATGAAACATTTGATGCGAATAAAAGGTCAAGGGGTTTTAGAATAATATTATGAGGGGATTTGAAACGATGAATACAAAGTCAAGAGGTTCTAGAACAATATTATGATAGGATTTGAAACGTTGACTAAAAGATCAAGGGGTTTTAGAGCCGTAAGTGAATCTGAGTTCAATTGTAGTATAGAGGCTGTTGATATATCTCGCTTGGGTTTCGCTTAAATTCCGGCAAGTTGTCATTTTTTATACGAATGAGTAACCATTTACCAAAGTCAAAAGCAACTTGAGGTTATTGAGATTGTCACTTGGATGATAAACAACATTATGAGAGTATTGGAATGGACAAAAATTTGATTACTTAAGAGGACGGTTCTAAACTTGAAGACCTTTCGTTTGTTCAATGATATAAAGTTTTACAGAATTCAGATTGACATCAGATCGAAGAGATATGTACTGCTTTTATAAGCCAAGAAAAATCCGAGAATTAACTGCTTGTCCTTCACGTTTCGTATCGTTGGATGGTTATATTTTGGGTAATAATAATAATAATAATAATAATAAAAAATAAATAATAAAAAAAATTTACAACGAGAAATAATAATTTCATTATCATCGACGTGGTAGCCTGGACCTTAGCCTTAATCCTATCTAATTCACTCGAATTGATTGGGGACTTCATAACCACTAGTTACTATTTTTATTTGATTAATATGTTATTTATTTATTATTTCTTTTTACAAAAATAATTTATGTTCGGGAAATTCCCGTTGATTATGGGATTAGAAGAAAATCCTGTTCTTCTTCATTTGAACACGAGGACTAAATAACGAGGATAGCCGTGAACAATATTATGAGAGGATTGGAAACGACGAAGGGAATGGACAAAATTTGATTGCTTAAAAGGGCTGCTCTTAACTTGAAGATCTTTCGTTTGTTCAGTGATATAAAGTTTAAAACACTTCGTTAATTAAAGACACTTCATTAATTAAAGTCAAGACACTTCATCGCATTCCACACTTTTTACAGAACTTGGATTAAAGTCAAGATCAAAAAGACATGTACTGCTTTTATAAATAAATTGTTTGTGTTTCGTATCGATGGATTGCCATATTTTCGGTAATAATAATTAAAAAAAAACAAACAAAAAAAACTAAAAAAAGCAAACGATTTCTAACCTTGGTAAATTAAAAATCAACCGGAACTAAAACACACCAACTTAATAAAATGAGAATGAATAACTTGGACCCTAGGCGGTTCGAACCAGCTTCCTCCGAAGGAGGAAGTTTCATGGGAGTATGAAATTCACAAATGGTCTCCAGTCGCATATATATTTTTTATTTATTTTTATTTTTTTTTTATTACATTTTCACCCCAAACAAGGCACATTGCCACTTTGGTGTAGGTGGCTACTATCAGGGGCAACAACTACTGGGGTACTATATAGGGATTTGGGCAGCAAGATATCGGTTCACGTTGCACTTGAACTTCTGCACGTCAGTACAGTTGGGGAAGCAGGGACCTGGAATGGAATTCCAAAGTCTAGCGGTTCTGGGGAAGAAACTACTGGAGTAGAAAGATCTTTTACATCTAGGGATCTCTGCAGTGTGGGGGTGTGATTTAGCAGCCTGTCGGGTTGGTCGAGGTTGTTCACGTCGTGGGGCGCAAGTGCTTGTAGTTTGTCAACGCATTCACCATTAAAATACTTGTAGAACAGGCAGAGGGATGCAACGTTTCGTCGATGGGACAGAGGCTGAGGCTTAGATGCCAGTTCAGAGCCTATCAGATTGGCGACTCTCTTTTGAACCTTGTCAAGGAGCGAGAGACTAGTAGAAGATGCACCAGCCCAAATATGACAGCAATACTCCATACATGGGCGAATGGTGGTTTTATAGAGGTACAGGATACTTTCGGGTGTTAGTAGTTTTCTAGCACGGTAGAGAGAGCCCACCTTCCTTGCAACGGCCCTGGCAATGCCTTCAATGTAATTGTTCCAACTCATGTTTCCTGTGAACGTTAGGCCAAGGAGTTTGAAAGTTAGGAGGGGATAACGACGTTAGGTTTTTGCAGCTCTTGCTAATCCTAAGTGTCCCCCATCTGGTACTGACCAAGCTCGCTGTTGCTTAACTTCGGTGATCCAACGAGAACAAGTGTCAATGCAATTATGCCGTGCATCCAACTCTGATGTACAAACTACCCATTAGTTTGTTTTAGAATTTTCAACATATGTTGACGTAGAAGTAATTTACTTCCTTCCCAACGCAGGAAGATGTGCCACAAAATTGTTAGGTAGGAGTGGGTTAAGCCAGCGCCCACCCTCTAAAAGAAGAGAACTCTGGCCTATTAAATAATTACCTGGCCAGTTCCGTCGGAATTCCTCGATAGGGACGCCTCAGGCAGTAAGCAATAAACTTACTTCAATCGAAAGACAGTGAGCAATGACCTGGGAGGATGGACTAGCTAGAACTGCACAGGACATTAAACATTCTCAAGTTAACAGGGTAAAGTCCATTTCAAAATTAGCCCATGCTCTGTTGAGTTTAAGGCAATGGTAACTCCCAGGCTGGGACTGTTGACTTCAAAATCTTTAAAGATTTCAAAGGTGTCCACTTAGTGTTGATTAGCAAGTTGTCGTACTGGTATATCGGCGGACCAAAAAAGGAATTATTGCCAAACTTAAATAGGGAAAAACTTAGCTTTTTTTTTGTTGGGCGAAACATTTAGCTACGAAACGTCGGCTGATCCACAATAGTATACACGGCGTATGTTTGATGTACTAATTAATTGTAAACAACCGAGATATCCCCACCCCTGGTACTCACTGTTAACTTTAAATGTCAAGCACTGATAAAGAGAGAGGAGCGACGAGTTTATTCAGGTTTATATATATATATATATATATATATATATATATATATATATATATATATATATATATATATATATATATATATATATGTGTGTGTGTGTGTGTGTGGTATTTTCGACACCATCAGAACATGGCCTCAATCCGCACTATACTTGGACATCTGAGCCACAAGACGCACCAACAAGTAAAATAAGAAAAAAAAATTAGCAGAAACCCATTATCACTTGGTATTCATTGGACAAAAATGTTTATCACGTGAGTTAGCCGACACAAAGAAAGTGTGCTCTTTTATTATGTTGATTTTCTTTCTTATTAAGGCGGCATCACTTATCAAGGCCCAACAGCCACTCGATGATAAAGAATAAATGAGTGTGAGATGGACGATAAGATAACACCCGATGATTTGTAATGACGATGATGATTGGACAGAATTTGATTATTTAAGAAGGCAGCCTAACAAAAATTAGTTTGCATTACTTACTTGAAATTAAATTACAGTAGAACCTCGGGATACGGCATTAAAAATCAGTAACAAAATATAATGCATTTTATAAATTACGTTATAAATAACATCGTAAGGCAGGGAAACTGCCGTAACCAGGGGCCGGAAAAACATCGTATTCCACATCGTAACCTGAAAAACCATATCCTACAGCAACCGTATTCCGGGGTTCTACTGTACTTGAAGACTAAAATATTGTAGTCAACTGGGAAGCAGTCGCACGGCAGCGTGTTCCACAGATGGACAAGTCTAATGTAAAATCTTTGTTCATGAAAGTTCTATTTAGTTTTAGGTTAGTAGGTAAGTGGAGAGAGAGCGAAAGAGAGAGAGGGAGAAAGAGAGAGAAAGAAGGGCTAAACTATTTAGGGTGATTGCAGCTAGATGAGTTTTTATTGTGAATGTTTTTCAGTGGGTGGCATAGATTGAAGCTCAGTCGAGCACATGCCATGAAAATAACGATATTGTAGAGAGAGTCTTACAACATCTCTACTGTAAGAAAGTGCTGTAAGCAGGAGAAAAAGGCATTGCCCTTTAGATTTTTGGGGTCTGTTTTGCACTCTCTCAAGGTAAAAAGGCAGTACTTCCCCAGATGTGCTAACGGTACTCCATCTTAGGACGTATTTAACTGTTACACAGGTGAAGTATTGCGTCAGGGGTGGGATACATTTATTTACTTGTCGCCCATAACAGAAAGATGTCCTACAATATTAAAAGGTAGGGAGAGTCAGCTTCCCCGATGAGGTCACTCTGGTTGAGTACAAAAATCGCAGCGATATTGAATTATCTTAGCTAGATACCTCGCATTCCGAATTCACAACAATCCGCCATAAATAGACTGCCTCTTCTCAATCAAATTGTCATGATGTAAAAAAAAATTAAAAAAAAAAAAAATTAAACATATAAAATCTTATACATGTAAAATTTATTAAATTTATTTGGGATCATTTTTTTTTAGTTAAGCATCAACTAATAATAGAATTTTTTGCGTGATTGCTGAAAAGCATCAAACAAATAAAGACGTTTTTTTTTATTTAATTATCTTTAGTTTGGCATAATTTATATCGGTTGGAAACTGCCTACATTATACTTAAAACATTTTTCGTGACCGTTTGATAGAAGAGAAACAGTTCACTGAAAGCGGTCCACAACCATGGATTCGAAATAGCGGTGTCCAGATAAGAATTATATATCACCAAAATACCCATGAACAGACCCGTCGACATTTTCTTGTAAAATCGTCTCAGGTGATCGACAATAAACCAACACTCTTTCAATAATAAGGTAATGCCTGGGAATGGACAATTAATAAACACGAGCCGAGATATACCTCATCCTGACAACGAGGCATGTGAAGATTCATGACAATCCTTAGGTTGCCAGAATGACACCAAGACGAACATCTCAACTCACAATATGGATTCCTAAAAATATTTTTACATTAAGGGTCTACGTTTCATCCTTGCAAAGATTGCAACCAATTTACAGGAGACTAAATCTAATTTTCACCCCCCCCCCTAAATCAACAGAGACTAGACCATCCCTATAATGATCTTGCCCCTTTTGATTTCGGTGTAGCGCTAGTTCTGTGCAGTTCTAGGAGGTCCACCTTCCCAGGCTTTGCCTTCTCTCTTTGAGAAGGGGTTAGTGTGTTGCTAATCGCCTGAGGCGCCCTTAACTGGGAATGCCGACGGGGCTACCCAGGCACCTTTTTGCAGGTTAGAGTGCCCCTATTTGGGGGCGCTGACTTCTCAATCCTACTTTCCGACCTTGGTCTTACAGTTCTTGCAGTTGGAGAGAACTTAATATCCTTATTTATGTGTGGAACTGGCACTGACTATCACACAATGATAAAGAGCCTTTTTGAAGGAACACTTGAGCCCCCCACACTTCAAAGTCTTATACTCGACTTATCTTGTCCTTTTTAGGAAACAAGTAAAATTAAAAAAAAACAAAAAAACGTGTTCATAAAACATGACGAATACAGCTACGCTTCGCTTAGCTCAAGCTAACAGTTTGTATACAAAAAGCGAAGGCAGACAAATTGAAAAAGGTCAGATCAATGTTGACTGACACAGGCTTCTAAAATGTTAAAATTCACAATAATCTGTTGATTTTTTTTTATAATAGAATGTATATTTCTGTATCTCTCTGTCTTTTTCTCGGCCTCTTTATCTTGATATCTCTTTCTATCTACCTCCATCTGTCTCATATTTTTCGGCGATGGAAGAATTGTAATTTAATTGGAATCCGATCTCAGTCGCCAACACACAGGTCAGTCGCTAACCCTGACCCTCGAGTTTAAGAAAATGTGTCTTTAAATTTATATTTTTATTAAAAAAAATATAAAATGTGTCTGTCGCTCATTTTATACAAGCTTACACTTTTCAGCTGATGGTCACTTGTAACAGAGCGCGTATGGCATGTGTATGTAAATGATCGAACTGTATACTAAGTGACGTTACGGCAAAGTAAAAGAAACAATAAAAGATGAACGTGTGCAGACTGAGAATCACGATCACGTTAGAGACACGTGGGTGACGTTACTGCAAAAACGAGAAGTCACGCGTGACAGAAGAGGGGTGAATAAATGCCTTGAAACAGTGAGTTGCATTTCTTTCCTCTTTCTTTGTTGTTCCTTGCGACGGAATCTACAACGTGTTGGGTCTACATGTTAACACGTGTGTAAACATGTACTACGTTACACTCTGCCACAGACAGAAGACCTAATGAGAAGACCTACCAGTAGACGTAAAACATGTAATGGAGTAGACGGAAGGTAGTCTTATGTATAAAGAAAAATATCAAATGTTCGAATTCATTTAAAACTAATACATATTTGATTTTGACTAGCCAATTTATTATCTTCCTTCTTTGCAAGACTTCGCTTCAGTTTCTTTCAAAAATGACATATTTCAACTGGAACAATTCTAATATGGAAATATATCTCGTTCATGTCGCTAACCGTTTAATAATTTATCAAACGAAAATTTCTGCATTGCTCTACCAGTTTCCGATTTCATATAAATAACTATTTAAAAAACGAATAAATATTAGCCTATTTATTTGAAAATTGTATTTGAATATGTTAAAGATAACCCAACAAATTTCATTTATAACAACTAATGAAAATGTGGTCCTCAGGCAACGCTGCAAGCGCACTTTAATTTCATATGTGTAATTATTAATTCGATATCGTTGTTAGGAAGAATCCTGCATTACCAAATTTACCTCAAACATAATTTTAAATGGCTTTTCATTTATAACACGTGCAAACTAACAGACTGTTTTATATACATCTTTATTCGTTTCATTATTCTTCAGTTTCAGCTCGAATCTTTTTTAATATAATATTCAACAAAGGCGTTTCTTTTTTATGCTATTCTAAACAAAAAACATCAGTCCCATATGTTTGCCTTGGGTGATTTTTTTCACTATAACTGAAATACATTTAAAGCTCATATGTTTATAAGTTGTGTTATAAAATTCATAATGATCGGTTTATTAGTTTAGGAGTGAATCTTGCACATATAGATATATAAATATATGAATATTGCTTATGAATACACCGGGTGCAACCAGATAAGGCTGTCTGAAGATGCTAGTGTTACATGATAAGGGTTGTCCCCTTTTCATGTAAGTATAAAAATAGAGAGATTTAGTTAAAATGAAAATGAAATAGAATAGACGAAATTCGAACCTCATAAATTAGGTTTAGAAATAGATTACGAGAGAGAATTAGAAAATGGAATGTAAAACAAACGATTGTTTAGCTTAGAGATAAAATAGTTTCAAGAAAAGAATGTGCGTTGTCAATTCTGTTATGAAAAATTCAATTGAGGAATGCAACTATACAAGATAATTTAATAAACATGTTTTTAACATATTGGAAAAATAGGTTACTGGGAATATAGGTTAAAATTCCTTTTGTAAACAAAGGAAAAAGTTTTGGACACGCATGTCCAGAACACGTGAAAGAAGACATATGTTTTAACATGTGTATGACGTCATGGAAAATGGGAAGTTCTAGTTATAGTTAGAAACGAGAGAAACTGGAGGAGAAACTGAGGGAGAGTCAGAGGGAGTCTGAGGACGGCAGACGACAGTCCAGACATGGACATTCGAACGTCTAGAAGCGAGACGGTCACTTTTGAAACTTAATATGTGAAGCTTTGAATTCTTGACTCAGAAAACCATGGCCGGTCGTGAGAAGAAATAAACCAAATTGTATTTGTTATATAATAGGAGTCTTATTAAAAGTGATGCTTAGAGAGTCTTAGAGAGTCTTAGTGAGAGTTTGTTGTTGTGTCTTAGAAAGAGAGAGAGAGAGAGAGAGAGAGAGAGAGAGAGAGAGAGAGAGAGAGAGAGAGAGAGAGATGTTGTTGAAAGATATTGTTCGTGTTATGACGAGATTCATATTTATAAAATGTTCGTACTTAGATGTGTAGAAAAGCTCTTTGAGTGAGGAGATAGTGTTCAGACAGTCTTAGTGTAGATATGTAATGTCGGGACGTGTATGTAAAGACACTTTAAACCACATGATATATATAAGACATATATAACAATTTTCACTTTACCTTTTGGTAGAATCACAACACAAAGACGACGTTTATTTCTGAAGATACTAGCTTTCTGACTTAAAATGCAGCAAAAATTGATGTTATTCTTTTTTGCCTTTCACTTCGCAAAACTTAATCATGTTCTGAAAAGTCGAAAACGACAATTTGTTTTACAAAAGAAAAAAACAACCCCCCCCCAAAAAAAAAAACAAAGAAAATATAAAGAACTTGACGCATATTAACGTTTTCCAAAATTACTGGATTCGGTATTAAACTACCAAAAGAATAAAGGTTGATATGCAATGAAACAAAACAACCAAACTAAAATCTATGAATAAATGTTTGAAGACATAACAACTAATTAAAATGTAGTCTTCAGGTATTGTTGCGAGCGGACTTTAATTTAGTATGTGTAATTATTAATCTATACCTGAAGTATAAAAACTTCTTTTACAAAAATTGGCTGGATTCGGAATTAAATACCCCGAAACTGTAAAATAATTTTTTTTATAAAAACGAACTTATGAATACATGTATAAATTCATGTACATAAATCTAAGAACACATTTATTTCTCTTAGAATATAAGTAAGCTACAATTATTTTCTCTTTGTGGAGATGCCTGCTTTTTGAAAAGTAAATATAGTTAGCAATCAGGGAGCCCAGCGTTGCTCGATTGTAAAATATGCTTAAATATATTTAAATTTATAATACGGCATAATTCACGTTGACACCCCGGTTCCCGTTAGATCATAGAAGTTAAGCAACGTTGAATCTGGTCAGGACTAAAATGGGTAATCATTTTAGAATTCCAGGTGCTGTATCTGCTTATCTCGACATTCTTTCCAGTCATCTACCATTTCTTCTAGCCAATGGACTGAAGCAGTGTCGTTTCAGGAAAAGTGTGGTGGAGGCTTGCGCAACCGCTGCTTCACAATTACACGCAAGTTATACTTATATACATCCGGTGTTTCGTGAGACTGAACGGAGGGAAGCAAAATCCGATCCCGCATTTTGCTAAATCCTACTCTCTGATTAGAAGAAAAGTATTTCTTCGAAACTCAGTGGATTAAGGACTATCCACTTGTTGAGTTTTTCTTTTTTAAAATTAGATATGATTTAAAATCTTTTATCAAAGTGTTTTTTAACATGTTCATTAACTACTTGTTCTCATATATATATATATATATATATATATATATATATATATATATATATATATATATATATATATATATATATATAATGCTCCTCATCTTGAGTTGAGCATATTGAGAAGTGATACACGAATTACCATTAGCATATAAGCGACTCTCTTTGTGTAAACAAATCGAGCGGAGGTATTTCGGACGATGTTAAAACATCGTTAAACTCACTACTGGCTCATCAGCCGCCAATGGCATAATGGTTCGGACCCTTGACTGTCGTACAGACGGTCGGGTTTCAATCCTGGCTCGAGGTAGTTGCATGTCTAGCCGCACTGATGAGCTGCGAAACAGTACTGTATGTGGATTATATATATATATATATATATATATATATATATATATATACCATTTTCAGTTCTGGGTTTACGATATTTTTAATTGTTTTGGGGGTTTCTTCCTTTTTGGAAAATATATATTATTATAAAAGGCTGCCACCATCCTGGTTATTTCAAATAGTAATTCTAGACAAACGGATTTGTATTTTTCATCGTTTTTGGAAAATAAATAAATACACGAAGATCCCCCCCCCCAAAAAAAAACAAACAAACAAAAAAAAAACAAACAAACTTCCTTTGTCTACTTTTGTTCATGCGTCACATCACTTCAACATCCGGGTTTTTAATTGCTGTTGCTGTCTTATACTCTTACATATTTCTTTACCAGCAATGCATCAAGTAAACTACATTATATATATATATATATATATATATATATATATATATATATATATATATATATATATATAGAGTGTGTGTGTGAGAGAGAGAGAGAGAGAGAGAGAGAGATAGATATTCAGCCACTCTGATGAGTCGTAGACGAAACACGTGTCAGTGGATAATTATATTTTAGAAACAATGTAAATACCGGTCGCCATTTGGGGGTACCAAATTTGTTAAAGGGAAAAATATTCCCAACTCGCATTTACGTAAAAATGCACTTTCGTATAAATAATTGAATTCAAAACGTACCTCAAAAACAAATAACACACACACACACACACACACACACACACACACACACACACACACACACACACACACACACACACACACACACACATATATATATAATATATATATATATATATATATATATATATAAATATATATATATATATATATATTACCTTTTTTTTATTTATGCCTGCGTTTTCTTATTCCCTCCGACCCTTGATTTCCTGCCAAGGTCTCTGATTGCCTAGTCGGCCTCTAAATTAGCAGTTAGCGTCGGACCTAATTCAGTAACTAGATCTGTAATTAAAGACCAGAGTCGTGACAATCCAAACGAGAAATTCGCCACCCGGACGTGAAGTCGGGTAGACAGGAAGACGAAAGAAATTTTTTTATCGAAAAATGGTGGTTGGGGTATGAATAGAATTAGAAATTGTCTAATGTGAATGTCTGCAAAAAAAGAAAGTCAAAAGCCCTTGATCTCCGAAACCGTCTCCTGTTACAAAAGACCCTCTTTGAAATAACAATTATAGCAAAAACGGGAAAAATGAACACACGCACACACACACACACACACACACACACACACACACACACACACACACACACACACACACACACACACACACACACACACACATATATATATATATATTTTACATAGTAGTCTCCACTTATCAAAGTCTTAAAATGATGTCCTTTTCTATGTTCCTTTATATATATATATATATATATATATATATATATATATATATATATATATATATATATATATATATATATATATGTATGAATTAAGGAAAACTCGTCCCGGAAAAACTCGTCTCGGGAAAACTCGTCTCCGGAAAACTCGACCCCGGAAAACTCGTCCCCTTTCGCTAGGTAAGAAAACTGGTCCCTTATTGAATAAATATCGATTGAAAACACATTTAATAATCGTTCTTGAAAGAGATATTGTTTTTTAAAATAGACTATAGCCCCCCATAATATTTAAAAAAAATATTTTTACTTGTTTATTGTTTTTTTTTGTTTTGTGGTTTCACTTATTTTAAAGCGTTTATTATGTTCATAAACGAGACCGCATATTTTTTTTATATTAATATAAAAAAAAAATACTTATATACTGTTGTTTATAAAAGGATAACATCGATTTTTCTACCTCGCCGACTATGTTGTTTATTTAATTTATTTGGAATCGTTTATTCGGTAAAGAAAAAAACACAGAAAACAAACAAAAAACATGTCGAGTGGTACGTGAAAACTAGAAATAATGTCCGGTATATCACATCTAAGAAGTCTTGATAATCGCTAAAAAAATAGAAAATTAAAGAAATTACTGAGGGAGATTTGGTTTTAAAAAGAAAATAATAAATTTTAATATTTTTTTAAAATATAATTTAGAGAGGGGGTAAAAACTATATCTCTCTCCGAAAAACAACCAACAAAAAATGAACTTAAAAAGATTCTTGATAAACGATAGCAGAGTTTTCAATAAAATTGATTAATAAATTTATTTAGTGATTACTTTTTCTCTTAATGATTTTAGAATTTTGAAGTAAACATTAAAAAAAATTAAAAATGAGTTTTCCGGGCACCTATATATATATATATATATATATATATATATATATATATATATATATATATATATATATATATATATATATATATAGTAGAAATGGTAATTAATAAAAAAAAATGAAGAAAGTGCTCAATACTGTTATGGAGCAAATATGCGTTTTATTTTTTATTACCGTATCTTTCTGTTAAGTTACATAATTGTTTCAGCTACCCGGCCGTTTTTATTTTGGCCGCCTGTAGCTTCCTCAGACTTTTACAGAAACCTGTAAAAGCCTGAGGAAGCTACAGACGGCAAAAAAAAAAAAACGGTCGGGTAGCTGAAACAATAATATAACTTAACAGAAAGATACGGTAATAAAACATAAAACGCATATATATATATAATATATATATATATATATATATATATATATATATATATATATATATATATATATGTGTGTGTGTGTGTGTATGTGTGTGTGTGTGTATGTGTGTGTGTGTGTGTGCGTGTGTAGCATTAGTACAGAAGATCAGAAAAACATAGGTACCCTCGGTTTCAGGCCTGACATAAGGGGAACCAGTCGATCGTAAATAATGTTAGACTATCGTCAGTTATATTTGTTCTTTTTATCTTTCCGAGGAAAATTTAGAAAACTAGGACCGCATATATTATTTCTAATAATACATTTTTATTAAATTATAGTTTGTTCGTCCCTATTTCTATATATTTAATTTTAATAGTAATTTTTCGATTATTTTGTTTAATTCATTTTGTTCTATTTTGTTTCTAATTTACATGACTTCCTGTCCTGATCTGTCATTTCTGACGACTCAAGGGAATTAATTCATGTATCGTTATAAATTTACCTAGTTCGTTTCTTTTTTGTAAACAAAGCAAGTTTAATTGTTTGTTAATTATTGCAAGCATATACGGAGAAGACTGTATATGAATTATTTTACTTGCGCACGTTAGTTCCATTAAATAAGTCTATCAGTAGTTTACCGTCTATTTATGCTCGGTTAATAGTTTTTATTGTTTTTTTTTGTTATTAGTGCTCGCTAGTGTGTCCTATGTATAGCAACAGAAGTGTAGATAATCGGTTTAATCCAAGTTTAGCGTTACAAATTCCAGAGAATTTTTTGAGAATCGGCACTATTGCTAAACGAATTATTTTGCACTAAATAGTATTTTTTGTTTAAAAAAAATAACCATTGTAAGCATAGAATAAAATATCGAAGCCGGTGATTTTGTTTACTTTATCGCCATCATCTAAATTGAAAATAAAATGTCCGCTTCTTGTCTTCGTAAAATCATCTTTTAATCTGATTGGTCAATTTTTTCCTCGGGAGTCACCTGGTTATTTTTTTTAAACAAAACAAAAAAAAAAATACTATTTAGCGCAAAATAATTCGATTAGCAATAGTGCCAATCCTAAAAAAAAATTCTGGAATTTGTAACGCTAAACTTGGATTCAACCAGATAATCGATGTAGGAAAATCCGACCGTATTTATGCAAGTTTTTTTTCTACCTGTGAATGTCTGTGGCCTTATATGATGTTAGCAATATGTAAATGTCTGCTTCTGAATGATTAATAATATAATCGGTAAATGTGGGTCGTTTTAACGTTAGTGCCTCCTGTGAGAGCGACACCAGTTTTGTCAAATTTTAGAAGCATTCGTTAATGTAGGAATTCGTTTTATTCTGGAATATGAGAATATCCGGTTTCAGTCAATCTTAAAAGCCAGAACATTATCGGGGAGAAGTTAATAATTTGGATGCAGAAATCAGATGGAAAATGTTATGTCTATGCATGTAATCTTGCATTTACGAAGAGTGTAATCGCGCTAGAGTACAAAAATGCAGAAGCGTACACGTTTACAACTGGTAGCAGTGGTAGGACTAAATATATAGAGAGAAAAAGAGGGACTCCTTCCTCTTATAATAGTGCGATCGTGATGGTTGTTCTCCACAGATGGAATCTAGAATTTTAATATTACGACTGAATGTGTATGTAATGGCGTGCAAAAGTTACATAAAATGATGGGTAATGGTTTAGACGGTGCCCGGAAAACTCGTCTCGGGAAAACTCGTCTCGGGAAAACTCGTCTCCGGAAAACTCGTCTCCGGAAAACTGGTCCCCTTTCGCTAGGTAGGAAAACTGGTCCCGTATTGAATAAATACCGATTGAAAACACATTTTATGATCATTCTTGAAGGAGATATTATTTTTTAAAATAGACTATAGCCCCCCCCCTAATATTTTTTAAAAATATTTTTACTTGTTTAATGTTTTCTTTTCTTTTTTTTTTTTTTAAATAAAATCGATTTTCTAAGTGTCCGTTTTCTACCTAACTGGCTAAGTTCTTAGTGGTTTCACTTCTTTTAAAGCGTTTATTATGTTCATACAAAGTTAATTACAATTTTTTTTGTTCTTATTTTAACGATATTTTTTGGAGTCATAAAAACAATAATTAAAAACAAAACAAAAAATTAAAAAACAGGGAGCGATTCGATTTTTCGTTACTTTTTTGTTTTGTTTTTTAATTTTGTTTTCTCTCATGCGTTATTTAAAATTATAATTTTATCAATTATCAACATTTATTGTCGTCCTGTCAAATTTTGCAAAAATTAACTAATAAATTAAAAACGAAATATTTTTTTGGCGCGAGAGATGCCATGTGCTAACAATCTCTCGTTAACTAATTTTAAATTTTTTTAAATTTTTACTTCCTTGAAAATCCCGCTATCGTTTATGAAGAATCTTTTTAATTTCATTTTTTGTTGGTTGTTTTTCGGAGGGAGAGTTAGTTTTACCCCCCCCCACTCTCTCTCCCTCTCTCTAAATTATATTTTAAAAAATATTAAAATTTATTATTTTCTTTTTAAAACCAAATCTCCCTCAGTAATTTCTTTAATTTTCTATTTTTTAGCGATTATCAAGACCCCTAAGATGTGATATACCGGAAATTATTTCTAGTTCGGGTTTGTATTACTGTACACATAGATTCGAAAAAGTTGTCAAAAAACAAATATATAACAAATAAATGTTATCAAAGGCAAGATAAATTACTTTTCTACCAAACTGGATATAATTTTCGTGTTTTTATTTAATTTAACATGTTTATTCAGCTCAAAAAGCATACAGTGTTTACCGATGTATTGGAAAATTCAAAATGGCGACCGACTCTCTCTTTAACACGGTAAGTTCGGGAAAAGGTGTTATAAATAATAAACTAGACAAAATACTATTAAAAAACCACCGAATATATGTCAAGTTATGTCACGGTAACATATATTGAAAAGGTATTATAAATAATAAACTAGACAAAATACTGTTAGAAACTCGCTCAATATATGCTACTGTGACATAAGTTGACATATATTCGGTTGTTTTTTAACAGTATTTTGTCTAGTTTATTATTTATAACACCTTTTCCCGAACTTACCGTGTTTAAGAGAAAGTCGGCCGCCATTTTGAATTTTCCAATACATCGGTAAACACTGCATGTTTTTCGAGCTGAATAAACATGTTAAATTGAATAAAAACACGAGAATTATATCCAGTTTGGTAGAAAAGTAACTTATCGGGTAACCCAACTTATCTTTCCTTTGATAACATTTATTTGTTATATATTTGTTGTTTTAACTACTTTTTCGAATCTATGTGTACAGTAATACAAACCCAAATTTTAATATTTTTTAAAATATAATTTAGAGAGGGATGGGGGGTAAAACTATATCTCCCTCCGAAAAACAACCAACAAAAAATGAAATTAAAAAGATTCTTGATAAACGATAGCGGAGTTTTCAATAAAATTGATTAATAAATTTATTTAGTGATTACTTTTTCTCTGAATGATTGATTTTAGAATTTTGAAGTAAAAAAATTAAAAAAATTAAAAATTAGTTAACGAGAGATTGTTAGCACATGGCATCTCTCGCGCCAAAAAAATATTTCGCTTTTAATTTATTAGTTAATTTTTGCAAAATTTGACAGGACGACAATAAATGTTGATAATTGATAAAATTATAATTTTAAATAACGCATGAGTGCATTTGGTATGAGAGAAAACAAAAACATAACAACAAAAAACTATCATAATTAAAAAACCAAAACAAAAAAGTAACGCTCCCAGTTTTTAATTTTTTTGTTTTGTTTTTTATTATTGTTTTTATGACTCCAAAAAACATCGTTAAAATAAGAAACAAAAAAATTGTAACTAACTTTGTATGAACATAATATACGCTTTAAAATAAGTGAAACCACTAAGAACTTAGCCAGTTAGGTAGAAAACGGGCAATCGATTTTATTTTAAAAAAAACAAAACATTAAACAAATAAAAATATTTTTTAAAAAATATTAGCTGGGGGGCTATAGTCTATTTTAAAAAGCAATATCTCCTTCAAGAACGATCATAAAATCGATATTTATTCAATAAGGGACCAGTTTTCCTACCTAGCGAAAGGGGACGAGTTTTCCCGAGACGAGTTTTCCGGAGACGAGTTTTCCCGAGACGAGTTTTCCCGAGACGAGTTTTCCCGGGACGAGTTTTCCTAAATTCGGTTTAGACACAATAAATTTTTATGTGGCATCTGTTAATGCAAACCTACGGCGATTTGGTCCAGAGGGGAATTTCTGCAATTAAAATATTATATACAGGATAATATATTATATATTTTGTCTATTTTGGAAGATGGTATTCATTTATCTAGCTTTTTGGTTAAGTATTTTATTTATTTATTTTATTTTGACCGAATTATTGTCTATGTATCTTTAAGTATCTTATTTCATTCTATTTCAAATGTATTCGCATAAAAACACCATATACATACATAAATACATATACATAAATACATATACATACGTATACATATAAATATATATATATATATATATATATATATATATACATACATATACATATACTCACACACACATGCATACATATACATCCATACACACATACATGCATATATATATATATATATATATATATATATATATATATATATATATATATATATATATATATATATATATATAAGCATGTTTGAACCATTTAACATTTCCGCTTACTTTATAGTCAGGGTAGACCTATGTAATTATGTTAATAGACCTGTATAATAGAACTTTCTCAAACTATATAATTTGACTTAATACAGATATTTTTTAATATATTTTAGGTTTATGGTATTCCTTTATCTAGCTTGTAAAAGTGTTTAGCTCTTTAATTAATTTTTTTGCCTAAATATCTGCTCTCAGTTATGCTAATTTATTTGATGTGTTAATTTGACTGTATTTCACTTTTAGCTGGGTAAAGTGCAATGGGATTGGCCAGTAAAACAATAATAAAAGAAATCGTTAACAATATAAAAAGTAAAACCAACCGCAACTCATGGGATAACACAGAATCAGTGCAAAAATGGTTTAATAATATAACCGAACCACACAGATGCAAATTCACCAAACTAGACATTGCGGATTTTTACCCCTCCATTATAAAAGATACATTAGAAAAAGCATTGAGTTTTGCATGAAAATACAAAATCATTAGTAACCTGGAAATAGAGACTATCATGCATGCTATGCAAACCCTCTTATTCTATGAAGGAAAAGCCTAGGTAACAAAATCAAATCCAGAAGCCCCATTTGATAATGAGGTAAGCATACGATAGTGTAGATATCTGCGACTTAGTGGGCCTATTCCTACTAGAGACTTTAAACAAAACCTTCCCAGATCACTCATTTGGCCTTTATAAAGATGACAAGCTTTGCCTTTCACGCGATTACAACGGGATTAGCCTAGATAAATTTAGAAAGGATTTAACTAAAACATTTCACGAGCTAGGTTTTAAAATAACAATTAGCACCGACCTATATGAAGTAGACTTCCTAGATACAACTCTACATCTAATAAATAGGACACATACATCCTTCCACAAGCCCAATGAGACACTAAGTTACATAAACAAATGATCCTGTTACCCTCTACAATTTTCAAGAACATGATTGCCAATATCAACAAAATAATCTCCGTTCTCTTATTAAATGCTGACATCTTCGAACAAGCAGCCCCATACTACAACGAGGCGCTCCAAAAAAGTGGGTTCACAGAAAACATCAAATACCAACCAACCCAACATCAGCTAATAAAAAACAAACATAAAAGGAAGCGAAACATCATTTGGTTTGCACCTACATTTTCTCTCAACACAAAAACACGAGTGGGACATTTATTCCTGAAACTCCTGTACAGAAATTTACCTCCACGATATAATCTGCTCAAATTATTCAATACGAACACAGTTAAGGTCGGCTATCCCATGATCCCATCAATAAAATCATCATCGCAAGGGAACGCAATGAAAAAGAAAATGCAGGCTGCTGTTGCAGATCCAGGGAAGATTGCCATTTGGAAGGAAGGTGCAATGTAAAATCCATCGTATATGAAGAAACACTCACGCATCAGGCTAGTACTATACCAGAAGAATACACCACTATGACACAAAGGACTTTTAAGCAAATATTTTACATGCATAATAGTCCTTTAGGGCAAGGACAAGAATAACCTAATAGGAATGTGCTGTTGCCATTGTGCACAGGAATCACCTTTTCCATTGCTTCCTACGTAATAGATGTACTGAGACCAAAGCCGCTTTCAGGACTGCCAGTAATCACTGTAAAAGAGTAATAAAAAACGTGAGAGAGTTGTATGCTCCGTCCGTTATGTCCAAAGTAGCTGAGCAGCGGCTTGGTTCCCACCAGTTTTAGCAAATAGCAAATAGGGTCCTGAAGAGAAGCGCATGCTCTATCCCAACCATCATCAATGGACCTGAGGTAATTTCGTCAGCATAAGGCAAAGTCAAACTCTTTGCCAAGAACTGTGTAGCTAATTCTACCCTATGCGACTAAGGCCGTCAACCTCCCTTATTTCTGCCTGTATCAGAAAATACACTATGCGACATACAAATATTTGTGCGGGATGTTGCCAAGCTAATCAAAAACCTTGATTCTAGTAAAGCAACTGGCCCTGACGGCATTCCAATTATAGTGCTGAAACAGCTTCAATCAGAACTAGCTCCCATACTTACAAAGCTATTTAAGCGGTGTCTTAAGGAGAAGTGTTTCCCAACACTCTGGAGAACCTCATCAGTATGCCTTGTATTTAAGAATTCTGGTGATCGGTCATATTCCTCTCTGTACAGACCAATTAGTCTCCTGTGCGTCATGAGTAAGTTGCTGGAATCTATGTTAAATAGAGAAGTAGTCAACCACCTCGGCAAAAATAATATTCTTAGTGACATGCAATATGGTTTCCGTTCTGCTAGATCAACAGCAGATGTGCTAACGATTATATCTCATAGAATTAGTGAATCTTTTGACGGAGGCTTCCTTTCTAGGGCAATTGCTCTTGACATATTAAAGGCCTTTGATAGGGTATGGCAGAAAGGTCTACTTCATAAGATATCGAACAGTGGTATAGTTGGAAATATTTTCTCAATTATTAAATCATTTCTATCGGATAGGTTCATAAGAGTAGTGGTTAATGGGCAGAAATCAGAAGCTCACAGTATTGATGCTGGAGTCCCTCAGGGGTCCATCCTGGGCCCAACTCTCTTCCTGATTTACATCAATGATCTTCCAAATCACATCCTAAGATCATTCGTTGAAATTTATACTAACAACACTACCATCTATGGCAACACATCAAAGGCCGTAAATGACCAAGTTCTCTCTGACTCTCCTCTGATCTTGAGCACGTGGTACAATGGGGAAAGAGATGACTGGTTACTTTTAATGCATCTAAAACTAAGTTTTTATCTTTACATCATCACCGCTTTGATCCTCATCTGGCATCAATTGAAATGAATGACTCTCCTTTTGGGGAGGCTCCATGTTTTGACAAGCTTCTGAGCTTGACCAATTCAGTCCGTTGCCAAGGTCGCTGGAAAAATGGTAGGATCCCTCTACCTCTCCAGTAAATATCCCAATCCTGATGCAATTCTCTACCTATATAAAAGCCAAGTACGGCCAATGATGGAGTACTGTTGCTACATCAGGGCAAGAGCTACTAGAAGCAGCTTAACCTACCTTGACAGAGTTCAAAATAGACTTCGTAGCTTAGTGGGGGATGCCCTTTTCATTTCCCTGCCACCTCTTTCCAGAAGAGACGTTGCTAGCCTGCCTCTGCTTTATCGTTATTTTCATGGCAAGTGCTCAGCTGAGCTTCAATCTATGGTCCCCTCCTCGCCAAACTTTCACGAGAAACACTCGTCTAGCCAAAACCACTTTCAATAATTTCCCACCCTCTTTATCTGTGCCTAAACCCAAACGTAGATTCTATGAATAAACTTCTTTCCTAGAACTGCACGCCTGTGGAATACTCTTCCGTTCGCCTGCTTTCCAGCTGACAACGATTTGATTGCCTTCAAGTCCAATGTAAACAAGTTCTTGATGAACCGTCCCTCTAAGTAATCCAATTTACAAAATATCCACTACTTATGATTACTACGCTATAATCCCATAACTAATGTATACCCATTAACCCTTATCCTCGAGCTGCCTCCGGGCCTTGTCAAATGGTAACTCCTTTGTAAAAAAAATGTCAGCATTAGCTGCCCGAGCATGGCAATTAAAAGGCAAGGGAATACCATACTTTATTAAATGGAAAAATATAGTCCACAATGCATTGTAGTCTACATTGCACTGTAAAGAACCTACTGTTAATTTTATAATCTTTGAATTAAAGTTAAAATGCAAAAGTCAATTATTATGCTTCAATTGTGCTCTAAATATAAACATTCATTTCGAACACGCCTCTATCATATCAAGGAACCTACTGTTGATTTAATATGCATGAGTCTTTCAGCTTGTGTGGCAACAAAACTTCTCAAATGCAGTTGTGATGTTAGGCTGTATAAGGCGTTAACTGTAATAAAAATCGCATGTTTCTTCTTTCATCGGATTTTTTTCGATTATCAATTCTTATCGAAGACATTCCCATACAAAACCTATCTAAGAACATTAGCAGGAACACAATGTACATTTGTGTGTAATTTAAAAAAAGAAATCAGTTCACCCGTTTAGGAGTCCATAGGCAACGAACTCACAACACAAAAACACACACAAACACTAAGACAAAGTTCCATTATATATATATATATATATATGGTAAAACTGGTGATTAGTAAAAACCTGAATATATATATATATATATATATATATATGTATATATATACATACATATATATATATATATATATATATATATATATGTGTACACACACACACACACACACACATATATATATACATATATATATATTTGGTAAAACTGGTAATTAGTAAAAACCTGAAAAGAGTGCTCAATACTATTGCAGAGCAAATATGTGTTTTATTTTTTTTATTACCGTCAGACCTTACGAGGCTGTTAGATCGTAAACACGGTCCAACATCCGAAACATATGTAACCAAACAAATAAGTCGGTAATAAAAAAATAAAAAACATATCTATCGATCTATCTATCTATCTATCTATCTATCTATATATATATATATATATATATATATATATATATATATATATATATATATATATATATATATATATATACAAAGGAATAGATAGATAGGTGTCAATGTGTATAGGTATGGATAAAGTTGCATTGATGTTTATTTATCTGCTTGAAGAATATGCGTCCTCCGACTGGTAAAATGAATTCCTAAAACTGAAAAGATTGAAGAAATCCGTTTGCTTTTTTATTTGTATTTTTTTCTCTTTGTTTGTCTGTTTTAGCCTGTTGATTTAGAATGAGTGGTTTATATCACATTGATAATTGAATATGCTAAAATTTGTTCTTTGCAACGAAGTTTTGATCTACAGACTTGAAATTTAGTATATAGGGTATTCAGACATGTATAAAAAAAAATTTAAATCAGTTTTCACCCGAACAAAAAAAAAAGGGCTGCCACCGGGTCAAAATTGAAAAGTTGGTACTTGAGGTGAAGGGTAATCTGATTTTTATCTATTTGTCAACTGTTTCACGAATGCGAATGCGTAAATCGTTCACATGACGTAACGAAAATGTAGATTCCATGAGGAAAGCATTTCTTAGATCTGCATGCATGTGGAAGTCTCTTCCGCTGTTTCTGTTTTCCAGCTGACTACAATTTAGTTGTCTTCAAGTCCAACATAAACAAATTCTTGATGAACCGGCCCCCTTTAGTAATCCAATATATATATATATATATATATATATATATATATATATATATATATATATAGAGAGAGAGAGAGAGAGAGAGAGAGAGAGCAAGTGAGGGGTAGACAACATTGTAAGTTCAACACGAGAAAAGTGTATATTCAAAGGAGTATACGTAATTGGTTACTAAGAATAGAATGAATAAAACAACATTTTATGTACTTCCTTTCCACCGCACGAAGATGTGACACAAGATCGGAAGATGGGGATGTGTCAAGCCAGTACTCCTAAAGGAGAAGCACTTTGATCTATTAAAAATTGCCCGAGCAGTTCTGTCAGCATTCTCTGATAGGCACTAAGCAAAAACCTTACTTCACCTAAAAGACAGCAGACAATCATCTGGGTCCTACTAGAACTGTATAAGCCATCAGTTATTCTTCAATTAACACGAAAAAGACCATTTCAAAAATGGCCCATACAGTGTTGGTTTGGAAGCGTGGTAACATTCGACCTCCGATTTAGAGTTCAGTTCGACATGACGTATAGGTTTCCGAGTTCAATAGAAATATTCCCTAGTACGAAGTAATACATCCGATGAAGATCAGAGATTACACCCATGAAAATGTGTTAAAATAACAATTAAAACAAGAATAGTAGTCGAAATAACCCAAATTATCAAATTAGTTATTTCAATTTTCTTCTTTATTATTTAGTTAAAATTCGGTAAATTAAACTTTTGGAAACGCCAAGCGGAAGGTTCAAATATCACTTTTATGTTCTTTGAATTTGATGTTTAGTGGTTGGTTTTCGCTTAGTGGGTGGCCATCCCACTAATCAGTGCATTCGAAACTGATATGCTGAAGGTGGGGTAGGTATGTAATTTAGCAGTCAGAACGACGATTAAATAGTTGAGTAAGGAAGCGTAGAAGTGATGGGAAAGGGGTATCTTTCGTACACACATATGCTCCACTCTATAATAAAGACTAATGTTTATTTAATTGTATATTTACATATCGCTATTAATATAATTTTGTATATGTAATAATGTTTATGTTGTATATGCAATGAATATGAATTTAGGGAAATTCGTCCCTGGAAAACTCGTACTAGGAAAACTCGTCCCTTTTTGCTAGGTAGGAAATCTCGTCCCTTATTGAATAAATAACGATTGAAAACACATTTTATGACCGTTTTTGAAGGAGATATTGTTTTTAAAAGAGACTATACCTCCCCGTAATATTTAAAAAAAAAATATTTTTACTTGTTTACTGTTGTTTTTTTATTTAAAAAAATATTTTTATTTGTTTACTGTTGTTTTTTTTTTTTTTTTTAAATCGATTTTCTAAGTGTCCGTTTTTTACTCAGCTGGCTAAGTTGTTAGTGGTTTCACTTATTTTAAAGCGTTTATTCTGTTCAAAAATGAGACCACAGACCACATATTTAAAAAATAACAACAACAGCAACAACAACAGCTATACTTCATTTATTTTCGAGGGTGACGGGGGCACGCTTCCATCGGGCAACGCCGGTTAGCGGGTACTGATGATGATGATGATGATTAAACAAATCAAGGTTTAAAGCCAAACAAGTGCAGAATATCATTCAATAAATAAACGAATTTAGGAAAACTCATCCCCGGAAAACGCATTCATTTTTGTTAGGTAGGAAAACTGGTCCATTATTGAATAAATATCGATTGAAAACAAATTTTATGACCGTTCTTGAAGGAGATATTGATTTTAAAAGAGAATACACATCCCATAATATTTTAAAAAAGATATTTTAAGTGTTTACTGTTGTTCTTAAAAATAAAATTGAATTTTAAGTTTTTAGTGGTTCAACTTATTTTAAAGAGTTTATTTAGTTAAAAAAACAAGTAATGTCGAGTGTTACTTTTGATTAAAAAATAGCTGACATGAGAGGATCACGTCTTAGGAGTCTCGATAATCACTCAAAAATAGAAAATTAAAGAAAATGCCGAGGTAAATATAGTTTTAAAATGACCCTCCACTAAAAAAAAAAAAAAAAAAAAAAAATTGTATATTTTTTAAGTAATGTCTAAGATGACTACTTGGAAAAAAATCAAGCTACCGGAAGTGGATACGGTTGATTATGTAAAGAAATCGAATGGAAGACACGAAAAACGAAACCATTTATTTATTTAAAAAGATACTTTAGTTTTTAACACTTCTGTTATTACGAAACAAAAATATATAAAACATCTTGTATTATCAAATAATAAAACAAATATTTTATTTAAGAAAATTATTTTAGTTTTAACACTTTTTATGTTCACGAACAAGAAAAGGCTCTTGTGCAGTATGCGGAGGGCGGCCATCTTTTCTTGGTGCGATTCACTAAACTGTCGCTAGGTGGCGCTTTTCGGCCAAAAACATTTAAATTATTGATTTGCTGTTGACCCTTCAAAGTTTCTTTTATTAAAAAAAAAAAAAAATGTTTCATTTAAATTATTTATTTGTTCGAAAAAAAAAGAAGCTATTTTACTTCATAAAAATCCAATATTGCTTTCATTACAAAATTATTTTATTAAAATTATATTTTCTTACTAACAAGACATTGGAGTTATCGCCCCCTAACAATAACTGCTGTCTGCATACTGGAGAACCCCCCGCCAAATGACTTTTAAACAAATAATAAAATAAATATTCTATTCAATATACTTAATTTAACATAATATAATAATTTAATAAATTATTTTATATAATAATTTAATATTTGATAAAAAATGTTGTTTTTTGTTTTACAACAATAACACAAGAATTATTTAAACTAAATTAATTTTTCTACATAAAATATTTGCTTTCTTTGATAATACGTGTTTTCTTTTTTCTTTTATTTTTGTTTCGTAATGGCACACAAAATGTTAAAACTTAAGTATTTTTAAAATAAATATATGGTTTTGTTTTCCGTGTCTTGACTCCGTGACTCCGTGATCAAGTTTATTGTTTTTAAACAAGAGTAAACAAGTAAAAATAATTTAAAAACTAATATGGTGTATTCGCCTTTAAAAACAATATCTCCTTCAAGAATGGTCATAAAATGTGTTTTTAATCGATATTTATTCAATAATTGACTAGTTTTTCTACCTAGCAAAAATGGACGAGTTTTCTGGGTAGGAATTTTCTGGCGACGAGTTATCTGGGCACCAAATAAACATATTTATTTATTAAAATTGGATTCAATATTTCGATTCATAAGAAAATCTCCGTCAGAAACATACAGGTTTATTTATTGAAACTTGTTTGGTTTTAAAGCGATAAATTTATAAATTTTGTATTCCATATCAACAGTGCTTACTAAAAACAGTGTATTTTCTATTACTTAACACATGCGCGCTCGACCGGCGCCCTTTGTGTACCGGGCATTTAAACATTATACTTCACCAACATTTGAAGGAAAACTTGCTGTCAGCATCGCCATGACACTTCAAAAGATGACGATTCTGTTATGAGATATTGAAGTTAATTTTATCAAATAAATATGGTTATTTATTGAATGAGATTCTGCACTTGTTTGGCTTTAAACCGTTAAATTTTGGAATTTAGCATTCCATATCAACATTGCCTTCTCTAAACAGTGAACTTTCTATTACTTTACTTTATTTTTATAGATACATCTCTTAAAGCGATACTCTCTCAAAACAAACTGTAAAACCGACTTCCATTTTGTCCGTCGCTAGTTTACTGTATATACACGTTGTTGGCATTTATAGGTACTTAATCGTCTTCAATTCATGTGTAAATTTCTTGTAGCCTGAAGGTATAATGCAAGCCTACGGAGTCAAGGTAGACTTTGTGACTAGATTCGAATCTCACCATTATTGGTAATTATCACATCCTACACCAATGATTGCATAAGCATCGAACACTAGGTATAAAATTGTTAATATTATGTACAATATATTATCTTACACACACACACACACACACACACACACACACACACACACACACACACACACACACACACATATATATATATATATATATATATATATATAGAGAGAGAGAGAGAGAGAGGAAATTTATTACTGTGAGTCCAGAATGAGTTTACATATTGTTTCCGCTAAGGGGATATTCTCAAAAGAAGAGGAAATATCCGACTAGATTCGTAAACTCATTCTAGACTCACAGTAATAAATTTCCTATATACTGCTCTGGCTACACATTGAGCACTCTAGTCCGGTTTTTTCACCACTGATATATATATATATATATATATATATATATATATATATGTGTGTGTGTGTGTGTGTGTGTGTGTGTGTGTGTGTGTGTGTGTGTGTGTATAAAATCCATTGTAGGATGGTCAAAAAGGATCAAACAGTACTCAACACTGAAGTAGAGCTAAATGTAATCTTTATTTTTGACTTTTATTGAATGCAGAATATTACAGTTTGTTTCGGCAGAGACAGACGAATTGTCCGACCTACTTCGTCAGACATTCTATATTAAATGAGAAGAAGAGAAGAAGAAAAAAAGACTGGCAGTAGACGATCGCTGGAAAACAAACCAATGATTGATTATAAATGCTATAGAAAGTAAAAAGAAAAAAAAGTAAAGATAATTATAGACCCGAAAGAAAGAGGAGAGCGGGAAGGAAAAGAAATAGAAAAAAAGTTTCGAAAGGGAATGGAGGAAAAGAAGAAAAAGAAACCATTAAGCGTTAAATATTAAATTAAGAAGTAAAAAGATATAAATTAAAGATAAGTATGAATAGACATGAAAAAAAATGGAGGGGAAGGGAAGGAAGAGAAATGAGAAAAAGGGGGAAAAGGAAAAGAAGGAAAAGGAGTACATATTTGCAAAGTGGATATCATAAGAGTTAAAATTAGTTGTTTAAAATATTATGGGTTGGGGTACGGTGGAGAGGGAAAAGGCAAACAGTTTAGATGAGTAGGGGTGGTGCTGGTGCGTTGTCTTTGTTAGACTTAGGGGAATTTAAACGTGTCGAAATCGACATTATTGAAGATACATAAAAAGCTCTTAAACGTACGGCCTATGTTACTAATAATATTTTGCATATATGAGTATTAGGTATACAATGACAAAAGTAAGGGGGTTCCTATATTACAAATGATGAAGAAATGAGTATGAAGCCCAAAAGTTTGGTATAATCTACATATATAAATGCGAAAATGTGTGTATGTATGTATGTATATATGTATGTTTTATGTGTGTTTATAAGTCCGCTAAAAACTTTCTACAAACACGACGAAAATTCACAAAATTGGTATCATATTGAAGCTCCATCCTTAGTTCGCAAAAATATCGAAAAATTGGCCAAAAACGTTCATTTTTTCATCCCTAAATCGACAATTTTCGACAGGGGGGGTCAACAAAAACGGTCCTCTCGTGACGACGACCGGTTCTACGCATCCGTCAGATGACGTCATGACCTGATTTACTTAAAATAGTTGAAAAACTGAAGAAATTTCATGTACGTCGCATTATCTCAGTTGGTTAGCGCGTTGGTTCATTATCTAAACGTTTTGGGTTCGAATCGTGGTGTGAGATGTCTTTTTTTTTTTTCGATTTTTTAAATTTAAATATTGAACCAGTGTTATTTACGCCATTTTTCACGTAACGTTCGTTTTTCTGTTTTTTTTTACTTCGCTTATCCACCCCGACCACACACCCAAAAACACCTGGGAACCCACGGATTTTTTAAATTTTAATTTTTTCGATTTTTACATTTAACGTCGTTCGTTTGCTTACGTTAGTTTTTTTGTGTTTTTTTTTCGATTTTTTGTATTACCCCTCCCCCGCTTAAGTTTTAACGTTGTTTTCTTTTTTTACTTCGCTTATAACAAACAAACCTACGTCGTCGTCCTCCTCCTCCTCGTCGTCGTCGTCGTCGTCGTCGTCGTCGTCGTAACGCTCGACAACTTCCGTGCGCGCACCTGTCAATTTGGTTCTTACTTAAATAAATTCAAACATCTTTCAGTAACTCATTCTGGCAGGCCGATATTATTTTCAAACTTCGCCTCAGGGCTTCGGGTTCGATCCTACCAACTTTTACCCCCCCCCGGTTTCTTTTTTATTTAACAGCACAAACACCTCCACCGCTACTCTAAAATAAAAGTATTAATTTATTTTCTCGTAATCATTTAATTTCTAAACATACTAAGTAAAAACAAAAAAACAAAAAAAAAACAGCCATAACGGTCATCTATTCTTTCTTTTATTATTAATGTTCCGTTTTCTCTTGTGTATATGATTGTGATTGAATGCCTTCACCACTAAACCGGTAAAATCTTTGCCAGCTGCAAATAGATAATTATCCTGACTCCAAATCACTGCGCTTTTAGACAGTATCTAAACTTACTTGAAACCCTTTAATCTCACCTTACCACCATCTTTGAATCCTAATATACACTAATGTATTTTTTTAACTTTAGCTCAGACCATTTCCTTATAATTCAAATTAATTCTAAAATTCAGCCAATACTCATTGTTATGCCAAATACATCTTCAAATTCTAATGAAAGGGAATTTTAGCCTTAAATGTTAGAAGCCAGAAAAACTTTAGTCAAGTAATATACTTAATATCTACAATTTCTATGTTCGTATCGGGTGATTCTTTTTGGGACGTCAGGACGCCAGCTCAGCACAAATACGCCATGGGTCAAATTTCATTCCATCATAAAAACAACTTTATACAGAAAAAAAAAAACAACTTATTTTTACACTTTTATCTCGCGAATAAATATGAAATTATATATTGAAAACCGTGTTTATTATTTTTAATATCCAACAACAGAGTTAGAGTCAATGATTTCGATTTTAAAACAAAACTAATTTTTTTTGATAAATCTCTGTTTGGCGTATGATGAATTATTTTTTTAAAAGAATAAAATTGAATAAAGTTTATTTTTACAAGAATGTTCATACATTTACCTAGCGAATAAGCATAAAAACATATAGTTGTGTTTTGATGTTACATTTCTCTGGTCTTTGAGCTTTGTGAGCTTCTTGATTTGGCGTTCTTTGACCTTCTCATATTCTTGTCTGTACGATTTATCCAGATCTGATTGGATTCTCACCCTGTCTTCCTCTTGAGTCATCTTGACAAGGAACGATGTTAAGGTGTCGGAGATTTCGTTCCTTAGTTTTTGTTTATTCCAGCGGGTGTGTTGGATTCTTTCTCGAACGAGGGCATGCCCTGCCCTTTCCGCGACTCTACGTGCCTTCCTGGAATCCACTGTTGTTTGTAATGTCAACCCTGCTGGTATGAGTTTTAAGTCTCTACATCTGTACAGGAAGGTTAGATGGTTAGCGAGTCAATACAGACAATTACTATATCGCTACTATATACTATATATACTATATTGAGTAGATACATTTTATTATCCCTCTCATCGTCTCAAATATTCAGAGTTTGTGCATCAAATTTTGTTTTAATTCCTATTATCAATTAAATCATACCTTTACAAGCTATCCTATTTCTAAACTAACATATAAACAATATTTTTAGCCATACGCTTACTCCCCCTCTCTCTCTTTCTCTCTCTTTCTCTCTCAGACCAACCAGTTGTAAATTTAGTTGCTGCCGTCGTATGAATTTTTACGTACCCGCTTTCCAGTAACAACGAAATGGAAAGCATGGTAATATCATTTTCGATTTTTGAAGAGTGTAACTCTTCAGTAGATACATAACCTTTAGCAACTAACCCAATAAATATTAACTACCCATGCGGGGTCGCAGAAATAGCTGGTTTAGGACCGAGGCGAGGCTAACCCTCTCAGTGTTGATGGACCCGTAGATCTTCTCAGATTCTTCTATATATGCCAATGCAATTAGATTGGGTTGATTTTTGTCTGACGGGTTGAGGTATCGGTTTGACAGTTACTGGCTGCTATTTCCGACTGATAGTACACCAGCCCTTACTCTTTGGTAGCGCTTAGAGCGACTGCTCCATCATCAGTTGTATAATATCGGGATGGTTGTAGTGCCATGTCGTGCATGAAAAGGGACCCTGCACCCATCTCCCGTGGGCATTCCAGAGGCCACAATCCTGTAGATGAAGAGTCGGTTGATGGTCTAATTTTAGGATTGCATGTTTGGTATTTTGCACTTTGTTCAGCACTTCTCACGCTTAAACTGAAACTTCTAAATAAAATAAAATGGCAGTTCAATCCAAAATTACGATAAAACCAGGCGTAAACTGAAACAAAACCAAATTGCCTCCTTTCTTGAGGCTTTCATTTACGAATATCCGCGTGCTTAGAACTAGTTTAAATGATGTTGAATCATTTCTTTTAGTAAACACCCCGGGTATCTTGACGCTAAGTGAAATTTCCCTATACTCCTCCATCTCCTCTAACCACTTTAAAATGTCTGGTTCTCTCCAACTCTGACAAACATATGCCGTAAGGACTCAGACAAAAATAGGCACGGACTTGGAGTCTATATTCGAAACAGCCTCCCCTTGATTAGAGAATCAAAACTAGAATCTGACGACCAGGTCTTTATGAGCTTTAGACTTAACCTGCAAGATAGCGTTAGCTACTTATATTTTCTCTACCGCTGTCCCTCAACCCAGGATTGTAGTCTAATCAACCAAGTCTCTGACAGCATAGATATAGCACTCTCCCTTGACACTAGTGCGCAAGTACATGTATTTGGTGACTTTAATGTCCACCACAGTAATTGGCTTCGGTCCTTTACTTACACAGACGCAGCTAGTAGCATAATACATAGATTCTCTATATCTCATTCCCTATTACGTTTCCGACACGTTTCCCAGACCAGCAAGATTAACAAGCCTCACTACTAGATCTATTTCTGACCACAGTTCCCAGTGATTGTGTAATGCATACCCATAGCCCACTCGGGAATGCTGATCACGCCGTGATAATGGTTGAAATCGCCCTAAATTCTCAACCCAAGCTGAAGAAGCATTACTAAAAACGACAAGGTATTATAAGAAGGCTAACTGGGAAGCCATCAGGTATAATACCTTTTTTGATGAAGCTGGTTAGGGCCCCTGTTTATCTGTAAATCTCGGCTCGTATCGTCTAGTCCTTCTCTGAGGATTGTTACATTGAATCCTGTATGCTGGAAGCGAATATCGAAGCCGCAGGCAGGAAGAAAAATAAACTCGTGAAACTCTAGTCTACCGAATTAATTTCACAAACTTATGGACAAATATTTTTACAAATATCGTTCAGTTCTCAATAAGTTTTCAAAGTCTCCAATCTTTTTACAGACAGCGTCAGACGGGTGGAGATGAGGGGAAGGAGGAAGGGTCCCGTCCTTAGGGAACGGCGGTCTCTATACGATCTGTTCTCCCCGAAATCAAAAAAGCAATCTGCCTAATTTTCGAGCGTATCGATCCGATATGGGTGGGGTGGAAGTCTCCTCAGTCAATCAAATCACGCTAAACTCCAACTGCCGGTGTGCGATTCAACCGCGATCTGAGCTCCAATTCAAGATAACCTTGAGGTCATCACCCATCACTCAGCCAGTACAATATGTTCTTCTAACATCCTCACATTTTCTGTTGTTGAAGTTTTTACAAATAACAAAATATCTCCGGTTTTTCCAACCAAAAAGCAAATATATCTATTTTGACAATGAATTAAAATATATCTATATTTATCCACCCTAAATTCCCGATGCACCTGCCGTTACCCGGGATCGGTCAAAAGCTATCTTAGCATAGCTATTCGGCCCTCCTCGGGCCTCTGGGAGGATCTTAAGCTCCCCAATAAGGGATTACGTCATACAGGGATCTCATCATAGATGCCCATGGGGAAATATCTTTTCCTGTAGAACAGTGCGCAAATGAGACGACTGAATAGTTCAAAGCGGCAACTGAAGCTCATGTTCCCATGCGGAAGTTCTATAGTAAACTCCACTCCCCAATGGTTTACTTCTACTTGTGCAGCTGCCATTGCCCAAAGAAAGCATGCATACCGTAGATATATCCGACATAAGTCCAATACAATCAGACACAGGTTTATTGAAGCTAGAAGTAATTTTTAGAAAGAAATAGCGGCAGCTAAGAGAGAATATACTGAAACAACCAGAAAACGCATTGAAGTGCAGAAATTAGGAATCCGTGATTTCTGGAAAATTTACAACACTGTAGTAAATAATGACAATCGACAATTCCCCCACTATCCAACAATCATGAGGTTGTTTACACGGCAACCGAGGAGGCTAACATACTTGCCAGTCGGTTTGCCTCAAACTCTACATTGGACCCGACAAACCACTCCCTCCCTGATTTTCCTTTTCGGACTGATACCACACTAGATGATCTGAAAATCATCCCTTCTCATGTACATGATATAAAAAACTTAGACACCTCAAAAGCATGTGGACTCGATCTCATCCCGGCTATACTATTAAAAAAAATGCTCCGCTAAGATTGCTCCAGTCCTCTCTAAACTTTACAACGAATCTTTTTTTTCCTGGCTGCTGTGAAACTGCTTCTGTGGTACCAGTTTACACGAATTCTGTCGAAAAGAACTAGTTCATTAAATTATCGCCCCATTAGCCTCTTCTGTCTCCTCGCCAAAATATTTGAGTTCATAATTAATCAAGCTCTAGTCTACCTTATAGTTGCTAAACTTCTAACTGACCAACAAAATGGATTTAGGCAAGCCTTTCTACAGCAGATATCTTAACTGTAATCTCCGAACGTATATACCATACATTGGACAAAACAGGGGAGGGTAGACCAGTAGCCCTAGATATATCTAAGGCTTTGACTGGGTATGGCACGATGGTCTTTTCAGGAAAATCAAATCATACGATATCACTGGACAAATACTTAGCATAATCAAATCCTTCCTAATTAAGAGAAGAATCCAGGTTGTCCTCGACGGTCGTACATCTAAACAATATTATATAAATGCGTGTGAATCTCAGGGGTCGATCTTTGGACCTTTATTATTCCTAATATTCATAAATAATCTCCCTGATAAAATTGCCTCTGAGATGTATATATTTGCTGATGACACAACGTTCTATAACTGACACAAAACAAATGAACACATATCTAATGAAAATGGTCGAAACACAAGAGGAAAACCTCCAATTTGTAGTGGAATGGGGACAAAAATGGATGGTCACATTCAATACTACCAAGACTAAGTTTGTTTCCTTTAATAATTACAAGAAACTTTCTTAACCATTAATAGCTATGGCTTAAGATACATTACCTGAAAGTACTTTTAAAAAAAAACAAAACTTCTCGGCTTAACGTTCATAGAGAACATGAACTGGAACAGATACATTGACAGCATTGCCAAGGCTGCTGCGAATAAGGTAGGTTCTCTCCACTGTGCTAGAAAGCAATTTACGCCTGAAAGTATCCTGTACCTCTACAAGGCCACCATTCGTCCATATATGGAGTATTGTTGTCACATCTGGGCTGGTGCATCTGCTACTAGTCTCTCACTCCTGGACAGGGTGCAAAAGAGAGTCGCCAACCTTATAGGTCCTGAACTATCATCTAAGTTTCAACTTCTGTCCCGTCGACGAAATGTTTCACCCCTCTGCCTGTTTTACAAGTATTTTAATGGTGGATGCTCCGACGAACCACTAGACCTTGTGCCCCCTCAACGTAAACATCCTGACAAACCCAACAAGCAGCAAATTCCACCCCTATACAGTAGAGATCCCTAGATGTAAGAATGCCTTCTACTCTAATAGTTTCTTCCACAGAATTGCTACACTTCGGCATTCCCTTTCGGCTTCCTGCTTCCCCAACTGTACTAACATGCATAAGCTCAAGTGTAATGTGAACAGACATCTTGCTGCTCAACTCCCTATATAGTATCCCTGCAACTCATGTCCCCGATAGTAGCCCCCATACATCAAACTGGCACTGTGCCTTATTTGGGGTAAAAATGTAATTAAAAAAAAAAGACAAAAGAAAAACTTGGTCCTGGATATGACCTTAAACTATATCCGATGGTGAAACCCCAGCTTGCGTTCTTCGAGGTGTATGGAGCCACCCTTTAATTGCCATTGCTCCAAGGGCCACTCTGACCCGGAGTGGTAGTAACTGTTAGGACCCCAACTATGGTTTAAATAGAAACCGACTTGAAAACAACTAATATATTCTATTAAAAAATTTTCTTCAAAATCTTTGGATTCGACATCAAATAACCTGAAAAGGGTTGATATACCGTAAAACAAAAACAACGAACTAACCAAAAAAAAAAAAAAACTTAGATGGGAAAAGAATCGGATTTTATGAGCTAGAACTAATTAGAATAAAAATTTTAAATATGGAGTAGAGTGGATTAGAAAGTAGGGTGAGTAAAGTAAGAAGTTAATGTGGGTCATGGTAAATTAAGAAGGTGCTGAGAAAGGGGGGTTGTTGTTGGGGATTAAAATCAAGCAGTGGATATGCAGAAGCAGACATAATTAAAAAGTTGAACTATATTGCAAGTGGAGTGTGCAAGCAGGGGATTTGAGGGTTATTAAATTAGAGTATAAAAAGTTTTTAAAAATATTCATAAGTGGGAATAAACACAAAAGTAAAATGATGAGTTGCTCATTTAATTAAAAATTTAAAAATATTAAAAACCAAAAATAACAAAAAAGAGGGCATGGTTCAACTAGGCATATGTAGAAGGTGATGCTAGTGTAGTGGGGTATAGAGGGAATTATTAAGGAGACTGATGAATGTAATATGAGATAGGAGTAAATATGCAATTAGGAGTGTAAAAGATATATGGCGATATAGGGGGCGATGAGAGAAATGGCAGATTTTATCAAATAGGTTCATGATGTTATTAAATATTATATTTATGGAGGAAATAGATAATTAGGCTAAGTATACTAAGTATACAGTTGAGAGTTTTTTTTTGGGGGGGTCAACTGGTCTACTGAGGGTGTAAAGTTACTAAGGAGGTTAGAAATGTAATGACGGCAGTTAATTGAAATTTCACTTCTTTGTTTAATAATTTATCTCTATCTTTAAAGTTTGTAATAAAAATTCTTTCATTTAAGCAAAGGAAACATGGTAAGTTTAAGGATTTACTAGTGCTATATTTCTTAAAGATTTCCAAATTTACGGTGGGTGTAAGTCTGTTTTCGATTAAATTAAGGTAATAGGTGGTTAGTGAGGTTTTGTTGGGGTGGTTGTGGTGAGTAAAAGAACATTTATGAACTCTAAATCTATCTTTAAAGGACTACTAGTTAGTCCTATATAATATTTTTTGTCATTAGAGTTTTCTTTAGGGGTAATTGAGAATTTATAAACTACTGCTGATTGTAAGCACTAGTGTTTAAGTGGGCACTCTGATTTATTTATGCAACTGCAGTTTTTTGTATTATTATTTGTGTTATGGTTATTATTGTTATCTTTGTTAAATATTTTATTATTGTGTTTTTTTATTATGCTTTCTATGTTGCCACTACACTTATAACTAAGTTTTATAATGTATTCATTTAATATTTTATGTAGGATATTATTTGGTGGGACATGGGTATTAATTAATGAGAATTTCATTTTCCTACTTTAGTTTTAACTATTATATTATATATAAGAAAGGGTAAAACCAAATTGTTTTTCTATATCTGTTTTTCTATCAATAGGTTTTAGGGTGTTTGGTTCTGAGTAATTAATGCAGGTGGTAATGTATCCGCTTTCTTTTAAGGCTGTATCATAAAAATCTTTATGTTTATTAAAGATTTCACGGCTTGAAAGGTTAGTACTAATTCCATTTTCCATTAGTTTAAGGGTAAAGATATATTTAGGGCAGTTGGATAAGGAGTGTATACATAGGGGATATGCTTCGTAGATGCTATTCACTAGTTTTAGAGTGATATCTAATAGTTTAAATATTTATTTCATTTCTACTTTTAAGTTTATTCTATTCATTTCTCTAATTGACGCTTTTTAATTTTTTTTTCACACGGGTGGCCGTAGGAATTTTCCACTACAAGTAATCCATCATCTCTATATAGACCTATATTTTATTAGTGAAATTATACAGGATAAAAAGGCCAGCTAAGTCCGTGGCCTCCGCTGAGTTTAAAATGTACTGAATTGGTTCTCTTTAGTCCATTGTTCGTTTTGACTAATGAGGACGGTTTTTCTGCATTTTTTAATTATGCCTACTCCTTGTCGCTGGATATCTGAAAAGAGAAAGGCGAATTTTAGGTATCATCAAAAAGTTCCTTAGATATGGAATGGTAGTAGCTTTCTATGTCAAATTGGATGCATGCAGCTTTCTTTTTATTTCGAATTCTATTAAACCATTCGATGGTATCATTGGTGTTAATGCACTGTTTTAGATTATAATTGGTTTTGATTTGTAGGTTAATTCTTTCAAGAATTATTTTGTTAATTCTGCCTATTTCAGGTCTTGTTGGATTTATTAACCTTGTTTTCAGATTAGTGCTAAAGTTAGGTTTGATCTTTTAGTGAAATATATGCTTCCTTTTCTTGGGGTTTTCCTACTCTATTGCTAATATTGAGTTTGTCCGTTATGTGCTTAACTAAGTCAATGCTGGATTTCTTATAAATGCTGACAATATTATCTCTAACTAGTTTGTGATATTTTTGTTTTGAGATTTTATAAAAGTTCTGTGCTTCATGTATATGAGTTTACAGTTATTGATGTTTTTAAACAATTTATCCAGGTTTATTTTAAAGGTTTTTTTTTCTATAACGAAATGATACGTTATTGACGGGTTCAAAAAGCTGGTAAGCATGGACCAATAAGTATAACATTTTAATATTTATGTACAATATATAATCCTTGTACACGCATAATTATCTGTCTATATATCTATAAAAGTGAACATGTGTGTGTGTGTGCCTGCCTGTGTCTGTGTACCTTTCTCTACCAAACTGTCAATTTTCGACATGCAAGGCAGTATCCTGGTTTTAAAATCCGAGGTTCTTCATTTCCACTTTTATCTTCTAGGAATATATACATATATATATATATATATATATATATATATATATATATATATATATATATATATATATATATATATATATACGCACAGAGGGTGCGTAAGGTATTTAAGGACACTTATAATTTTGTAATTTAAATTAAAAAGTACTAATTAATGGGTTTTTTTTTTTGCTTTCAGATCCCATGACAGATACTACAACTAATGAAAAAAAAAAACACGCTGTAATAGTGTCTATTAAAGCGAACCACAACAATTCGGAAATTGTAATATTTCTAAAAGTCGCCGGTGTTTTCGGTATTGTTAGCAGTGAAGTTTTTTTTTCCAGGGGGTCTTAGAGTCAATACAGATGCATTTGTCGAGACTCTTCAAACCTTGATAGACGACGTAGCTAATGGAAAGGCGTATGTCTTCCAGCAAGATTCTGTACCACACCATAAAGCTCTCAAAACCCAGGATTGAATGGCCCAGAATTTTCATGGTCATGTCACACCAAACCTATGACCTCTTAACTCGCCAGACCATAATCCTTTGGCGGGGCATCATTGAAAACGAAGTTAATAAGCATTCTCATAACACCAACTGCTCTCTGGTGCAAGCAATAGACCGAGCAATAGAAAACATAAATAAAGACCACCTGATCAAAGTTTGCAGTTGCTTTCGAACTCGAATTGAGTCGGTGAAAAAACATAAACAAAGGTCACCTGATCAAAGCTTACAATCGCTTTCGAACTACGATGGAGTCGGTGATGGAAGCCGAAGGAGTATAAATACAGAATAAAACATCGATTAATATTTATTTGTTTTGTTACAAGAAATTGTAAATTTCAACGATTTAACAGTTTCGTTTTTGTTCTCCAGAAAAGAGTTTAAAGGTCCTCAGATATCTTACGCATCCTGTATAAAAGAGTATATATCCTGCTATATGTTTCTTGATGATAATCATTCGCTATTTTTATCCGCTATTTCTTTCTTTTCTCTTTTCCCATTCTCTTCTTTGGAGCCACGCCCCTCTTTCTTTTCTCTTCCCCCTCTCTAGCTCCTCTCCTCTCTACTCTAAAGTCTCTCTCTCTCTCTCTCTCTCTTTCTCTCTCTGTCTCTGTCTCTCTCTCTGTCTTTATATATATATATATATATATATATATATATATATATATTGTGTAGAGAAAATTGTTAGATGAGACAAGTCATTGGTACCGTCGGTTTTAAGCCCGATAATTAGAACCGTTTAAGATATCCATATCAAACTCTTTTCAGCCAATACTCAAGAGATGAAGAGAGCTTGATATAAATATCTTAAACAGTCCTAATTATCGGGCTTGAAACCGACGGTACACAAAATATTATTACGCTCTTATATTTCGGATTTTCCTTTTAATCGAGCAGTCTGCTGGATTTCTTTTAAAAAAAAACTAATCATATATATATATATATATATATATATTCCTCTTTTCTCGCCCTTCTCTGGAACTTTTCTCTTCTTTTATCCCGTTTCTCTTCTACTCTTGAACACTGATCTTCTCTACCCTCCTAAAATAGTATCTCTCCCCTCAACGAAGACACAGACACACAAACACAATCGTCTAACAAACTATATAATCATTGAAATATAACTAATCCATTGCACCGAAATATTTTACTAATACAAAAACAAAATACTCTTAAAAGCAACTTTCAATGAATTATAATTTATGGACAGAAGTTTTGAATACGATTTTCCTGACACCTGAAACTCACAGCTCTTAATTCATCGATCCAGACTTCTGATATCTCAGCTAATAAACCACCTTCGTTTTACAAAAAAAAACAAAAAAAAAAAAACTCTTAAATATTTACGAACATTCTATGTATTCCTATTGCTGTAAACCTTTCATTTAAACATATATGAAATATCTCGATTGTGAATATACGACTTCTTAGCTCATTATTTTGTTTTGTTTACCGTATGACATTATCTCTCGTTTTTTCTTACATTTGATCATAAAATCTTCGAATCTTTTTCACTGAAAATATTTGAATGAATCCGCCTCATCCCAAAAATACATCTCCCATCACAAAGCACCCCCTAAAGTAAAACCGCCAAACCGGCGTGAACCCAAACCCTGAAAACTAATGATCGCCTTCCTAAAGGCCACGCCATAAAACAACTGTCTAATATATATATATATATATATATATATATATATATATATATATATATATATATATATATATATATATATATATATACTAGTGTTGAGACGATTAATCGGAATCGGAAATGGGAAGAATCGGAAGATTTGGGGGTATCGGAATCGGTACCAGAATCGGAAAAATTTATGTCTATCTTCCGATGCCAAAACGATTCTTTTAATTGTCTTTTTTTTATTTGCTTTTGTTTAAAATAAAATCTTCCATTGCTGGTAATAATGTTAAAATAGTAAACAATTATTGTTTTTAAAATACCAGTAAAGCTAAAATCGATAGATCATCCTTCATAAGTGTATTTTGACGTTTAGGAAAATATCTGCATATTTAACATGTGTTTTTACAAAAATCGGGGAACATAACAACTTCTACAGTTAAATATTTAGAAATTTATAAACAATTTAGTACGAAATCGATAATTGTATCGGAATCGGGAAAAATATTGAAATCGTCCCATCACTAATAATATACATAAAAGAAAGCTAGATGCATAAGAAATAGATATATACTAGATTTATTAGTCACGTGTTCTTACTGAACGGAAACGAAAGCAACCGAATATCTGTTAAAGTAAAGAAAATAACTTTGCTTTTACTGTTTAAAAAATAAAACGTACCATTCTTACACGATTGGTTATAAAGTCAGACATTGTGATTTAGATTAAAACTCGATCAACATCATGACGTCAAAAGTTGTTGTCACGTTTCTCCTGCTGTAAATCGTCACTAGGGTACGATGATTTCTGATTGGACGATTAAATTGGAAAAAACAAACAGTCTACGTCCTTATTTATTTATTTATTTTCTTTTTAGGAGCGTGAAAACTCTAACTTTGCTTCTAGAAGTAGAAAGCAGAGCGTGTCTCAACGAAATGTGGACAGAAAGAGGGTAGATATTTAAGCCAGTCACTTTTTGGCGTTTATCGAATCGCCATTCTTCATTCACAATGGATCTACAAATCAATATTATACTAATGTTTAGTTCATAAAATATTTCAATAGTGTTTTTTAAGGAGGGGGTCACCCCTAAAGATAAGGGTTAATGAGTATTGGGTGGGGTTTGATTATTTAAGTGAACGGCTCAACAAGGACTTATTTACGTTAGATTTGAAAACGACCATGCTATAGTCAGCTGGGTAGCAGCCGTACGGTATTGTGTTCCACAGATGGACAGTTCTAGGGAAGAAACTTTGCTCATATAATTTTTGTTTCTTTTTAGGCATTAATAAAGAGTAATTGACAGTTGTTGTAGATAGACGAGTTGCGGATGTTGTGCAGGAGAGACCATTTATTGACACTCTCAGTTGAACACTTCTCATGAAAATAATGAGATAGATAGATAGATAGATAGAGAAGAGATAGATTCACAGTATATTTTCTGAGAGAAAGTGTGAAGGTGAAAATACCCCTCGCTAACTAGATTTCAAAGACGATTTTATACTGTGTGAAGGCAGGAAAGGGTGCTCTTTGCCGCTCCTTACCAGATGTGGCAAGGTAGCCCATTTTAGAATGTATTTGCCCCTCGTAAATGTAGAAAATTGCATAGGGAGTTGGATAATTTCTTGGGCGGAAGAATGATTCAACCATATTTCAAACGGCTTTGGCAAGTAATATAATGTATGCCTTTTATTTTTGATTAGTAGTGAAGATTAGTCCCAGAAATTTGTCAAAGTTGGGTGGTTCCCTCAAACGAGAGCCGTTTATTTCAATTGGCGCCAAGTGAAGATCAGAGCGCAGGTAGTAAAAAGATAGAAGGTTGCTTTTGGAAGCATTGGTAAGCATTGGAAAGTTGTTTGCTGTTAAAAACTGCAGTAAAAAAGATAGGCATTGTTGTCTGGAACCGTGAATTATAAACTTCTGCAGGATGATTCAGACATTTTCTTTCCATTGTCGAGATTTTACAGCATTGCCGAAAATTGCCGATTTCTTCCGGTCTTTAGAAGAAATGTTATTCTTTTTAGGAGCGTATAAACTTGTTTCTGAAAGTAGACAGGAGAGAGTGTCCCAACAAAGCGAAGAAAGAAAGAAGAAACCGCTTTTTGGTGTTTGTTTGAATCGCATCTCCGTTCAGCATTGATCTGCAACTCAGTATTATACAAAACATATGTATAGTTCCAGTATAAAATATTTCAACATCGGTTGACATGCTGTAAAAGCAAATAAATAAATAAATAAATAAATAAAATAATTTTTTTTTTTTTTTTTTTTTTTTTTTGCAAGAACAACTCGAACGGGTTCTTCTGGGATTAAAAGCTGCAGTAAAATATGCATTGTTGTTTCTGGAACAGTGAAATTGGGACGACGATGGGGGACGGGATTTTGCTTTCTTGCCGCAATATAAACATGGTGATAAAACGCGCGACAGAAGTTAAACGCCATTAGCGGCGGCCATGTTTATTTTTCGAATTTCTTTTTCGCCGCAAAGCCAACACCGAAAGACAGCAGCGCTTGGAGGTAAATGTGCGGAGCACATGTTAAGAAAACATTTGAGGTCGTTGCAGGCGTTAGCAGCAGGTGTTTCAATCTCGGACGAAAAGAAAAAAAAGAAGGGAAAAGATCCGTACTATAGTTGTGAAGTGTTTGTCTTTCTCTCACTATCTATCTCTATCTCTCCACTTCTCTCCTTTTCTCTCCGATTTTCTTTGATACAAATTTAAAACAATGTAAAAACACATTCTCGAGTCAGATTTAACGAGAAATACAATAGAAGTAATTCTTTGCACTAGTTTTTTTTTTTCGTTGTTAAAATAATATTGTTGGGTCTGCGTTCTCTCAGCACATTTACGCAAAGCAAATACCACGTTTAACTTAATTCCATGGGATAGATTATATGCGTAGAAATAAGCGTTATGCGTGTGTATAGATGTTGCGCTGAAGTTTTCTAATGTATTTTCATAATAAAAATAATTTTAAATTAAATAAAAATAAAAATAATATCTTATGTATTTTCGCGGTCAAAATAATTTTAGTGTATCTTCACGCTAACAATAATTTCCAGTATATCTTCACAGTAAAATAAATTTCTAATGCATTTTGCAACCACAGCAAAGTAAGGATCGACAAGGCACAAGAAAACAGTAAATGCAGACTCTGTGGGCAAAGAGACGAAACAATAAACCACATGATAAGCGAATAAGCAAACTAGCCCTTCCCCAAATAGAAGAATAGACACGATCAAGTGGGGAAGACAGTAAGCTAGGAATTATGTAGACAACTGCATCTGGAACAGCCAGACAAATGGTACAAGCACACACCGGCAACAGTGCTTGAAAACGAAAGTCACAAAATTCTATATGACCTGGATATACAAACAGGCACACCTATCCAAGCTAGAAAACCGAATGTCATAATAGTTAACAAGAAGGAAAGTCCTGCCAGATTGTAGATTTTACCGTCGCAGTAGACCACGGAGGATCAAGGAGACAAAGAGCAGAGCAAATCACAGAAGTGGCCAGAATGGAAGATAAAGAAAGTCGAGATAACACCAATATTAGTAGAAGCACTAGGAACGATACGGAAAACTTTGAAAAAAAAATTGGCGAGATTGCAATCAGATGAATAGCTGAGAAGATACAACGGATAACAATAATTAAAACGGCTGAAATGTTAAGGAAAACCCTTGAGTATGGAGACTAATATATATGACCCGTGAACGCTAGCCTGGCAAACAGAAACTACTAAAAAGGTAAAACACAGATAAACACCACTTGGAAACTGAATAATTATATTACGTGATTTAATTGTAAGTTAGCTTCCTCCCTTTTTTCTCGTTACCATAAACTGGTGCCAAACTAAATAAAACGGAGCATCAATGGGGATATAGACCGAGGAGAGAAAGCACTAATCAGATATCTGCTGGATGAGTGCGAGGAGGATTGGGGCGCTGCGGAGGCTTATTGCCACCCACATCCCAGTGAAGACCAATGGTCGCTACCAATGAGAAATCAATGGCAGACGATAACGCAAATTAATTCGCAAAGGTTGTCGAAAGAGGTGGAGAGTACTGGAAATCTGGAGAATCTTGTCACTCAGACTCTAGTGAACACCCCAGGCTGTTTTTAAAAAGAATTATTTGATGATGACCTGCGTGAAAGCTCCTAGTGAGTAATAATAATAATTATAAAACTCCTAGTGAGTGAATAATAATAACAAAGAAGACGAAGAAGAAGACGAAGAAGAAGACGAAGAAGAAGAAGAAGAAGAAGAAGAGGTAGAAGGGGAAGGAATCAAACAGGAAAAGCAATTGAACGCCTTTTTGATTTTCGTATACGTTGAGATAATTGCGTTATTAGTAATTGACAGCCAATCGCCGAATACCCCGCCTTCATTGGTGCGTCAGATCTGCTTTTATTATATTAATACTTGACTGGGTTCCTTGTTTTGCTTCTTATTTTGATAAGTATAAAACAAATAGTGTAATTTAGCCTTAATTAACCGGCCCCACTCTATTACGACTCGTCCCTCCTTCGCTCGGTTATCTGGCAAAACTCAACTCGCTGCTATTCCAGACGACGGGTATTTAAAAAAAAAAAAAAAGCCTTGGATGAGCTACTTGTCGCTATGTCCATTTAAGTTGTATCCTGCCTAATGGACAACAAATAAGTGAACGAATGTATTTTTACCGCATACCGTCCATCAGAAATGACGAAAAAAGAGTATGATCCGTCAGTGTTCGTACTTACTATATACATATCGTAGAATTATTATACAAAGCAGTCCAACAGTGGATTTAAAAAGTATAAAATATTTATTTTTTTACTGAGAGGTACCACTAATTTAGGCTCAAAGGTCATTCAAGGATAAGGGTTAATGAGTCCCAGGCGGCCGGTGAAAAAACACCGTGATGATTAGTAATGGTGGAAATTTGTCAGAATTTAATTATTTTAGATGACATTTCAACAAAAATTTGTTTACATTGAACTTGAGTGAGTGTATTTTGTTTAACGGTATTTCAATCTCTGGGGGTCATTTTATGCAAAGAAAAGGTTTAATTGTGTTAGTGTTAATTTTTTAAAGAGTTTGTTTTCAAAAGTAAAATGGTTTTAAATTCATGAAAAGTTTTTTTCCCTCCCAAGATAAAATCTTTTTTGAAGGGTTTGTTTTCAAAAGTGAAATGTTGTTGGACTTAAAAACAACAATGTTTTAGTCGGTTGGGAAGCAGTCCCACGGTATTGTGCTCCACAGATTGGTAGTTCTAAGTAAAAAAAAAAAAACACTTTGCTCAAGGAGGTTTCGTTTAGTTTGGAGCACAGAGATGGCAAATTGTTGAAAGTAGTTGTAGGTAGACGAGTTTTTGCTGTGAATGCGTTATATGAAAGGGTTGGAGGAGGCTATAGATTGTAAATTCACTCGAGCACATACCAGTAAAATAACAATGGAGCAGAGAATAACTAGCAATGTCTCTTCTGTGAAAAACATGTTGATTGAATTTTAAAATGACCATCTTATGAGTAGCCGGCAAGTAGCCACAGGCATTGAGTTTTGTAGCTGCAGGGCTGAGGTGCTGTTTTGTTTAGTTCTAGGAGGTCCCCCTTCTCAGGCTTTACCGTCTCCCTGATAAGTGGTTAAGTTATTGCTAATCGCCTAAGTAGCCACTACCAAAGAATGCTGACGGGTCTACTCAGGCAATTTTTGTAGGTCGGAGTGCGCTTATTTTAGTGAATTGTCTTCTTAATACCGTATTTGACCTTGTGTCTAACTTTTTGGCAAAGAGATAAATAACATATGTAAAATCATAGGATGACGTCAGTAATTATATTTTTCATTTATTATTACTAGCGGGGGGGGGGGGGTACCCGGCGATGCCCGGGTGTTTGGAGGTGTGTGTGGTGTTAAATAAAAAAGAACCGGGGGGGGGGGTCGAACCCGAAGCCCTGAGGCGAAGTTTGAAAATAAAATCGGCCAGCCAGAATGAGTTAGTGAAAGATGTTTGAATTTATTTAAGAACCAAATTGACAGATACGCGGCCGGAGGTCGTCGAGCGTTACGACGACGACGTAGGTTTGTTTGTTATAAGCGAAGTAAAAAAAGAAAACAACGTTAACACTAAGCGGGAAAAAACACACAAAAAAATTAACGTAAAGCAAACGAACGATGAAAACAGAAAACGAACACGTGAAAAATGGCTTAAATAAGCCTGTTTTGATATTAAAATTTAAAAAATCGAAAAAAAAAGCATTTCGCACCACGATTCGAACCCAACACGTTTAGAAAATGAACCAAGGCCTTAACCAACTGAGCTACGGCGACGTTCGCGAAATTTGTTCGGTTTTTCAACTATTTAAAGTAAATCAGGTCACGACGTCATCTGACGCATGCGTAGAATCGGTCATTGTCACGAGAGGACCGTTTTTGTTGACCCACCCTGTCGAAAATTGTCGATTTCGGGGTGAAAAAGTTAACGTTTTTGGCCAATTTTTCGATATTTTTCGAGCAAAGGATGGAGTTTCGATGTGATACCGAGTTTGTGAATTTTCGTCGCGTCTGTCGAAAATTTTTAACAGACATCCAAACATACACACATACATAAATACATTTTCGCTTTTATATATATAGATTACCAGCGGGACCTGTGGAAATTCCACGGGGAGTTGATTCATATTGATATTGGCATTCTATAGACATTCAGCGTAAATGGAGACGCTCTTATAATAAGACAATATTATTGTAGCTATTTTGTTAAAACCGCAAAAGTATTTATCCAAGCTAGCAGGGACGCCCGGTGTAGCATGAGCATAAAGTACGCTTAAATATGATATTTTAATTCTTGCAGATTTCGTATATATTATTATAGATGTAATGTTCAACCAATTTTTATATATTATAAAATTGCAATGAAGATAACTCACAATAACTGCATACGGTAAACCCCTTTTAGCCTGTTTCGATAATGAAAAATGTCTTCACTGTAACAGTTTTCTTGGCTGGAATACGCCTTTTCAGGAAAGAACTGAAGCCAAATCAAATATATTCGTGTCCATAATGCAGTGAAGGATCAAAACAACAAAAATAGGCTAGTTCGAATGAAATATCGATGTATCAGACGCATTCGTATTTGGGTTGACTTTGAAAATCCTGTAAGATAACTTTATATACTAGATACACACCAAACATCTCAAACACACACACATTTAGACACAAACATATATTTTCTATATATATATATATATATATATATATATATATATATATATATATATATATATGTGTGTGTGTGTGTGTGTGTGTGTGTGCGTGTGTGTGTGTGTGATTGTGTATGTGTGTGTGTGTGTGTGTGTGTGTGTGCGCACGTGCGCGTGTGTGTAACTAAACACTCAGCTAAAGTTGGACAAAAGTTATGATTTTGTAAATGTTAATTATTTAATACCCAGCAACATTGTTAGCTACCATTCGGATGCTTATTTAATGCTATTTAATTATATTTTACCATGGTATTCGAACAGATCAAAATATTTATAGTTTTATTGTCTTATTATATTTATAATTATTTAATTTGTCCATTAAACATAAAAATATCAAACCTTACCAGATGTGTTGGGTGACATTTTAATAGTTTTAGCAGCGAATAAACACCACAACTTTCAATTCTAATTATTGGAAACTAATCAGTCGGTGTCGGTTGCGATTACTGTCAGCATTTTTTGTTTGAATTTTACATGTTAATTTCAAGTACGTAACATGTTATGCAATAGTAGACATCTTGTATCGGAATTATTTCCTCGGTACTTCGTCGGATCAACAGATCAAACGCCATTCAAATTTAAGTATTTAATTGTGCTTATATATTGCGTCCGTTACATGACTTTCATTCCAGAAAATGTCTGAAATTTTAGGCTTGAGCTTAAGGAGTATTAAGAAGAAATTAAAATAAAAGAAGCTGCTTAATTTCTGTCCGATAGCTATAGATCAAATTCAATGTAATCTATTATATTTACAAAAATGAGAATGTCCGAGTAAGGACTCTTCTCAACCTATATACTCAACAAATTTTGGATCTACAGAAGTAAGATTTGGTATATGCTATTCGGACACGTGGAAAACTTTTTAATTGATTTTCGTCCAAAAACGGGCTGCTAAGGGTTCAAGATGGAAAAATTTCTACGTTGGGGGTCGCCGGATTTTTATCTGTTTGTCAAATGTTTCACGAATGCGCATGCGTGAATTGTTCACCTGACATATTCTTTATGTTAAGAATATGTAGGTTTGAAAACATCTTTTATAGAACGTGTTAAGCTGGCTTAATGGTTATCGTACTTGACTCAATGTCTTTAGGTTTTGCTTTCGATCTCAGCTCGAGTATTTTTTTTTTTACTTACAAAAAGTGAATTGTTTAGAAAAAAAACATAATACTCGCATGTACATGTGTCAGTTCCTGTATGAAATAAAATATAATATTTATGTGTATTTTACAACCGGGCAACGATGGGTGGTCTACTAATACCTTATATATTTCAATATTCAAATTGTAGTTGGTGCCTATATTATGCTATCTAACATGAGAGTTATCTGAATTTTCTTGGACGGGTTCCACACCCTCTGTTTATCATTTGGATGGTGGGGTCACTGCTACTCAAGGCCCGGAGGCTACTATAGGATATAGGGTAATGTACGGCTTAATCACGTTGACACACCGGTTCTCGCCAGATCACCGAAGTTAAGCAACGTTGAGCCTCCCCTGTACCAGATGGGTGACCATTTGGAAAGGCGAGGCGCTGTATGTTCTGTGACGTAAAATACCAGGATGTGAAACTGGCGTGGTATATCATTCTCTCGAGGGTAGATGAGCTTCTCTTAAGCCGTAGTAGGCACCCCATCTAGATATGGCGGCACGATAAAAAATACCCTTGATAGCACTGGCGAAGCATCAAGTATTCAGCTACGGACAAGATTTAAATTACACTATAAAACTCGTGTAGTGAGTTCAATCTCGGCTGCGGCCGCATGTTACGTTGTTGAATTCCCCTTTAAATAATCAAATTCTACCCAATTTCCACCAATGACGCTCACTACGCTGTTGTCTCAGTTATCATTTTACACTCATTAACGATTATAACTCGAGTGGTCTTCAGGCTTTGATAAGCAGTGAGTCCCTTGTATAAAAAATGGTATATTCTATACATAAAAGTATATAAACATATGAATATAATATATGCATTAACGTTTGTATATACTTTCTTCTTACTTCTAATCTGATTCTGCGTTGCCAGAAAGAAAAATAATCACGCTTATTAATCATTTCTACGATTGCTAAATATTTATCCGTCTCTCAGACACGCATCAATGCCAACCATATCATAGTATTACAAGAAATACATTCTGTGGTCACTGGCTTTGCTTGTCTACATGAGATTATTTTGCCGTATTTTGTTGTTGCAGATGGAAATGTTCGAAAGGGAGGTAATTAGTGTTAGTACAGCTTTTAGTCACTTGAGTCAACATTTAGCGATGACTTCCGCTTTTTTTTTGACATTACGCACATCTCATTCGACCTTGTTACAAATCAAGTCAAACTATTTTGATTACTGATCATTTGCGAATTTGTATAAGTTCTTGTTGTGACATATATATATATATATATATATATATATATATATATATATATATATATAAACTACTTCATTTATTCACACAAATTTAATATACGAAAGTATAGATTTATGCGTAAACTTTAAGTATTTACTTCAAAAGTGCTCAATACGTAGGTAGAGCTAGTTAGTAATTTATAAAATATATATGGCGATTAAACTACACTGAATATTCTGCGTTTCATCCACTGACGAATCCTACAGTGGATGAAACGCAGAATATTCAGTGTAGCTTAATCGCCATATATATTTTATAAATTGCTATATATATATATATATATATATATATATATATATATATATATATATATATATATATATATATAGTATTACCAATGCACAGACCCGTATTAGATTTTTCCTGTTCTGGATTTTACCATCTTTCCCATTGGATTTTTATCACATCGTTTCTCTCCCTTTTTTTCCGTTTCTTGCTTTCTCAATCCTCCGGAATCCCTTCAAACTGTCTCAAACTGTTAAATAACTTTTTTATACGAATATGATAAGCTTTATATTATTTGTCACCTGCAAAATTTTTTGTATATTTTGCAAACTTCTTCCCTCTGATGAGAAGAATTGCATTCTTGAAAACTCCATGGAATAAGGGTTTTCCTGTTTTATTTTATTTGTATTCCTTGTCGAATAATTAAAACTTTTGTATACATTCCTTAAAGGTTTAAAAGGTTATTTTGGAAATTTGAATAAGTTTTCAATATCAAGATTTATTTTTGTTTATATATATATATATATATATATATATATATATATATATATATATATATATATATATATATATATATATATATATATATATATACAAATACACAGACACACACAGACATACACATATATATTAGGAAAAATTTTTTTTCTTTACCTGCTTTAGAAGCGTTGTGTTAGTTGAAAATTGAAAATAATTAGATATATAAATGAATACGTTTTCAGCTTTCAAAACGTATTCATTTATATACGTAATTATTTTCAATTTTGAACTAACACAACGTTTCAAAAGCCGATAAAGATAAAAAAAAAAATTCTTTCCTAATTTCAATTTTGCACGGCTGGCGCGACACCTTGCTGATGACTGTTTTTATCTTTATTTAAATATCGAGCCGTTACCAAGAACATCGGGCTACTGTTAAAGAGCATCTCTCCTCTCTCTCTCTCTCTGGCTCTTTCATACTCTCTCTATTTTCTCTCTCTGTGTCTCTATTAGATAGTAGATCGAGAGAGAGAGGGAGAGGGTGGGAGGAGGTCAGAGAGATATTTTTGTAGTAAATCCACGTTGTAGGAAGTGACGTTTCATCTAACCGGATGTCATGTGATGCTACGTGGCAAGGTTGGTGAAACGTTGAGTCTCTCAGAAAATGCCAAGCCGAGCAGAGGTCTAAAATGGTTCTCTCCTAAGTAAGGGGGGAGATGCGCGCCCCAGACGTGGGACGTGGTAGGTACCCACAGTGGAGACCATCGATGGCGACATCTGCAGATCATGCCTGGGAGAATAAAAGGTTGAAAACCCAACATCTGTCTTCATCTTGTGTATTCTGGCGAAAACAGCAAGAGAGCTCCACCCAGATGAAGACTCTCCCAGAGCAGCGGAACCAGGTATGAACTTCTATATATAAACACATACATCCACAACAAGTGTCCTAACCACCAGTCAAACGGTTTAAGGGATCTTGGGTCCCGTTCTCTCGTCTCATAACACTTGTAATATCTCTCTCTCTCTCATCGTCGTAAACTTTTTCTCTTCATTAGTAAAATGGACACGTCATCACCAGGGTACCAGTATCCCTCAAGTAAAGTGTCCAAGACCAAATCCGTTTCTTCTCCCTCCCTTATGTAACATATATGTTATTTGGTGCCGTTGACCTTCTTGCCCCCGCATGGGGCATATATATCGAAACCTGGATTGCCACGGACATAACGAGAAAAAGAGATAACGAGGAAAAATAAAGACAAGAAGAGAAATTGAGGAAAAGGGAGGGAGAAAAAAACGGAGAAGAGACAGTGGAATAAAAAAAGAAAGAATAGTGAAAATGAAGAGAAAAAGAGAATAAGTGAAGAACAGTGAAAAACGGGTAGAGAGAGAGAAAGATAGAGAGAGAGGAAGGAAGAAGAAGAAAAAAATGATTCAGTTATGTGTTGAAAAAGATAGCAAAGGCATGAAGAATACCATACGCATTTAGAAGAAAATTAAACTCCAAAAATTAAAAATACGCTGTAAGCTTTGAAAACGACTGAAAAACAAAAGAGAAAAGAAAATTAATTTACCATATTAAAAATAAAATTGAAAAACACAGAGAAAGAATTGAAAATACGGAGAAAGAAAAAAAAACGTATATATATATTTAAATAGACAAGACAACACAAACGAACAATGTTGAAGCAAATGACATCGAGCTTGTCCACAGTTTATAAACCTGTCAGTCATTTGACATTGTTGAATTTAGCAAAGCGTTACAAAAATAAGGGACAGTGAACTTTTAAATGCATTCGGAATAGCAAGATGTCATTTTAGATTTGAAAAAAAGAAAAAAAAAGAAAGAAGAAATTACACTATTGTCGAAAGTATTAGGTGATAAATAAAAATCAGGTTGGTGATGTGGCATCCCTCCGGATTAATTTTAAGTAAATTATAATTATATGAATAGAATAGAAGCGGAACTTTTTAATTTAATTCTGTGGTTAATTGTAAAAGAATAATGATTTTTTTTTTAGTTTCAGAAAACCCTTGAACTTTGCTTACGTGGACAATTTGATCTGTGATAATTTTGTGTAACTTTGCTGAAAGTTGTTAGTTATAAGTGAATTAATTAAGTATATATTAATTAAGTATTATTGAATATTGTTAAGTATTGTTGAGTTGCCATGTGTATTTTTCTGTATTTCTTTTTCTGTACTTTTGTTATCTTGTATTTGTATAGCAGATGGGGGCATCGATGGTCTTGCCACGTGGTGTCAATGTAATTTAATTTTTTAAAAATAAGATGATGACAGGATAGAGGTATATCAATTATCAATAATAATTTTTGAGATAACGGGATTATGCAAGGAAAACATAAATGAGAATTTTAAAATGGGATGATGTCGGAAGACAAAAGAATAAGGAATAAGGATTTTTTTTTATCGAAATACAGTAGTTGGACAGGCAGACGGTTTGCTGGATTATGAGTAATGAGGTCAGGAAGTCAGTCGGTATTTATTCTAGTTTCGAGGTGGTCATGTATACATATTTTTTTTGTTTGTTGTTTTGTTCTTGTAGATTCGACAGATTTTTTTTGTTCCGGATGCGTAAGTCGGTGGAGGGCGGTACAGAACGTCCTCGTAATAAATTTTAAAAAAAATCCATATTTTGGTAGGAGCTCAGGGAAGCCCGAGATAGTTATAGAGAAATGGGCGATCTCTGTAACTAATATGGACAGTCGGAGGACATGTCCATTGTGTGTTGACCACACAAATGTAAATGGGGTAGAATAAATAAAGGTGTTGACCACACAAAGGTAAATGGGGTAGAATAAATAAAACCGACTTGATTACTCTTGGACCAATTAAGTATAGTCATAGAGGAGGTAAATTAATTAAGAACATTTGATGTGAAATGGTGAAGGTTTGGGATGGGATTTTTTTTTGTTGTTTTTGTGCTACCTAAGGGTAAAGAAGATTGTCCGTAAATCCTGAGATGTAAGTAGGAGGCAGATGGACCTCGATTTTGTGTTTTATTGTTGTTCGGCTAGGAGCCGTGAAATTATCGACCACGAGTAGTGTCGACCGGGAGCAAAGGATGCTCTGGAAGTCCCGAGATGGGTACGAAGAAGCCATGGGGTCATAAAGGAGTTTGACCTTGAAGAGCGCAGGGTAGCGCTTCATGGCAATTTTATTGTTGTATTTATTTAATTTTGAGTTTATCGATTTATCGTAGGACAGTCTTCTTGCCAGCGGGTAGCGTATGTATTCCCTCCTTAGTTTAGTTAGTTAGTTATTAAAAATGTATGGCTTTGCCATACATTTTGATAAAAAAGGGGTGGAGGAAGAATTTTAGAAGTAAAATGTTACCCTATTGTGAATTAAAGGTACCAAATTTAAAAAAAAAAAACCATGCTGGGTGAATTTAATTGGTATTATTAAATTAAATTATTTTGGAATAGATTTGGTTGGTTTAGTTATATTTTAGGGACGTTTAGCGCGTAGTTGCATTTTTTTCATGAGAATTACAAGGCGATTAGGCTGTAGAAAGCAGTTTTTTCTGTTGTTTTATTTTTTTTTTATAAGCCACGGTATTGTCACAAATTAGAAAATTTGGCAGGGGAAATACTATTTTAGAGTAATGAGAACCCTGTTAAAACAATACTAGTGGTTCCAGTGAGTTGGAAGATGCCACGTAGGCCCAAGCAACGGCAATAAGTCTTGTCCAACAAAAGTCTGGCGTGCGAGGTCGCGATAATTCCTCAGGGTACGGAGCGACTGGACAGTCGGTACCAAGCCTAATCACGGGGAGATAGAAGAAAGGGAAAGATGCAGATTACGTAAGAGACAAGATAGAGCCTTATTATTTTTTTAATTTTTTTTAGAGGAATGTGTGAGGGATATCTGGGTTGGAATCTTGGGACTTGCTGGGAATACGGAAAAATCACAAAGGGAAAGCTACTTAGTTAGAAATCGATGCGCAAGTAAGCTTTGGCGCATTAGTTAGAGAGTGATGATTCCGTATCTTGTCGGGTTCCAGGAACTCAAACAGGCTCCGAGTGAATCAGTGTGAAGGCGTATCTTGGCTTAGACCAACCAAGGGAGTTAGTAGAAGAGCTTTGTGAAGTCCCGAAGTAGTAGATTGAATAGAACAAAGCTCCAGTAATAGGACCACTCAGAGAAAGACGTCAGGGCATTACAGTAAAGGAAAAAAAAACTGGGACTTAGGCCTATGCTGAAAGTCGAGAACGCGAGTGGGATGGTTGGGTCGGTAGAGCATCAGACTTTTAATCTGAGGGTCTGGGGTTCGAGTCCCCATGCGATAAAGCTACCACCAACATGGAGCATCCGACGTTCTGGTCGTAATTGCGATATGCTGGCCCCATTTCGAAAAAGTGATCGAAAATGGAGTCTCCATTTGTTTGGCCAAGTGGTCCAAATAAAGAGCAGAGTCAGTGGAAAATATCCAACAATGCGACCGCCTAGACAAGATGTATATCTGCAAAGCTGTATCTTTGTCTAACTTGGAAGCAAGTTAATGTCGAGGAGGGACTTTCGAGAAGCAGCAGAAGGGTTGATAGTGTTGTAGAAGAGTACTGGTGCCTGATCTTTCTTGGAAAAGGGGTGAGTCCGGAAAGTGAAAGAATAAAGATGTACTTCGGACATAATTATTTTTTTTAGTTAGTTAGTTATTAAAAATGTATGGCTTGCCATACATTTTGATAAAAAAGGGGTGGAGGAATGTTAAAGAGCATCTCTCCTCTCTCTCTCTCTCTGGCTCTTTCATACTCTCTCTATTTTCTCTCTCTGTGTCTCTATTAGATAGTAGATCGAGAGAGAGAGGGAGAGGGTGGGAGGAGGTCAGAGAGATATTTTTGTAGTAAATCCACGTTGTAGGAAGTGACGTTTCATCTAACCGGATGTCATGTGATGCTACGTGGCAAGGTTGGTGAAACGTTGAGTCTCTCAGAAAATGCCAAGCCGAGCAGAGGTCTAAAATGGTTCTCTCCTAAGTAAGGGGGGAGATGCGCGCCCCAGACGTGGGACGTGGTAGGTACCCACAGTGGAGACCATCGATGGCGACATCTGCAGATCATGCCTGGGAGAATAAAAGGTTGAAAACCCAACATCTGTCTTCATCTTGTGTATTCTGGCGAAAACAGCAAGAGAGCTCCACCCAGATGAAGACTCTCCCAGAGCAGCGGAACCAGGTATGAACTTCTATATATAAACACATACATCCACAACAAGTGTCCTAACCACCAGTCAAACGGTTTAAGGGATCTTGGGTCCCGTTCTCTCGTCTCATAACACTTGTAATATCTCTCTCTCTCTCATCGTCGTAAACTTTTTCTCTTCATTAGTAAAATGGACACGTCATCACCAGGGTACCAGTATCCCTCAAGTAAAGTGTCCAAGACCAAATCCGTTTCTTCTCCCTCCCTTATGTAACACTACTACCATAACCCTCGCACGCAGAATTCCACCATGCGGCCAAGAAAAAGAAAAAAGAACACATGCAGACTCTACATTGATAAGGAAGTTTAGCATCGAAATATATCTGATATAAGCAAATAAATCTTTTTATATATTTAAAAAATGCGTTGTTTTCAGCTTCCAAGACGTATTCATTTATATACGTAATTATTTTCAATTTTAAACTAACACAACGCTTCAAAAGCCGGTAAAGATTTAAAAAATTCTTTCCTAATTTCAATTTTGCACGGCTGGCGCGACACCCTGCTGATGACTGCTTTTATCTTTATTTAAATATCGAGTCGTTACAAAGAACATCGGTATACTACCATCACCTTCGCACGCAGAATTACACACTGCGGCCAGGCAAAAAGAAAAAAAAAACAGACACTACATTTATAAGGATGTTTAGCATCGAAATATATCTGATATACGCAAATACATTTATATATATATATATATATATATATATATATATATATATATATGCTGTCATATAATAATTCTCCAAGTTTAAAATATCAAGTTTTCTCAGTTGTCATTCATTACTTTTCAAAAGGCAACTATTAAAATATTGTTTAATATCACAAGTCCGCAAAATTATGTCTTTGCTGTATTTTTAGTCACGTATATATATATATATATATATATATATATATATATATATATATATATATATATTTGTGTGTATATGTGTGTGTGTGTATGTGTGTGTGCGTGTGAAAAGGAAGGTAACAAGTTGCAAATTATAATTTACAAAATTTATTTTTCGAAACAAGGGATGGAGATTAAAACTTTTATGCTTATTCCATGACGTTTTAAAAGAAAAATAGCAAAATTCTATGTATTTAAACTAGCTATAAGTTTGCTGGTTAGTAAGTATTTTGAAAACTTAAGAGCTTTTGATTTATTAACTTGCGATTTTTCATCTTCATACGTGGATTTTAGATTGAATATCTTTTTTAATCTAAATTATTCTATATTATCCTTTATAATTTTAGACCCCCCCATTCCCTACTCGCATTTAGGTAAAAATGTACTTTCGTAAATAATTGAACTCATTCAAAACATATCGCTAAAGCAAAAACAAACAACATCTAAGTAAACGCAATATATCCAGACAGTTGGCGAGATGGTTTAGAGGAAAGGGGTTTAGACTCATTACCGTTGGGTCCCGATTTTGAATCTCGCTATATTCATCCACTATGATGAGTCGTACACGACGAAACACGTGTCAGTGGATAACTACATTTTAAAAATAATATATATATATATGCATGCACGCACGAAGGTCGTTCCAAAAGTAATGTCTCTCTTGTTTTATTCCGCCTCAATAGATAAGAGAGGATTGCAAATTGCATTGTTATAATGACTGAACTTATGCATTCACTAACTTAAAGTTTAACTTCGCTGCTGAACATATTGACGGGTTGAAACTCTAAGAAAGCAACCCTTGTCATGGACATGCGTCAGAACCAGAAATGCGTGATCGAATTCCTCCGTGCAGAAAAAATATAACTGATCGACATTAACTGGCGCCTGATAAACGTTTACGAAGCCGATGCATTGATATCAGCACAGTTAAGAGATGTATTCGTCGATTTCAGAGTAGCAACAAAGAGGTGAGTGACACAACGTGCTCCGAACGCCTATGCACAGCCATCATACCACGCTAAAAATGTGCATTAAGAATGGTGGTAACTATGTCGAAAAATAAATTAAGGAGCACAAAAGGTTGCTTCGTATATATATATATATATATATATATATATATATATATATATATATATATAAGATAATTATCCACGGATGACCCCAGATGTGGATACACATACACACACACATACACACACACACACACACACACACACACACACACACACATATATATATATATATATATATATATGTGTGTGTGTGTGTGTGTGTGTGTGGATAGACATATATATATACTTAAACATAATTATCCACGGACCCATGTTTGGTCATTATACGATAAATCAGCATGGTTGAACATAACCAAATTTAAAACCTGGGCCCCAGGATCTGGAACTTTGAGCTTTACCACTGTCAACTCGTTTTGGAGTATGACCACTTTACAAAAAATAAAATGAATAAATAAATAAATAAATGTGATACTAATGTAAAGCATCCTGCTGGGAGGTACTGATATGTGATGGTATGATATGGTTCTCTAATTGAAGCCATTTCTTACCTGCATTTGTTGACGATTCATCCAGACAGGACACAGAAACTGCAAGCTTAGCATGATAGCCGTAGTTACCATAGCTTAGGCACCGCCAAAAATGGCCGCAAAATCAAGTTGTTGTTGTTTTTTAAAACGAAATTACATTTATTAAAATCCATTATTTCTGAGTAACTTTTTTTTCCAGAAAGATAAAACCCTGAATTTTATCATATAGAAAACAGAATAATGTAAAACTTTTTCTACTATTTTTAATTCAATTTTAAATGTTAAATTTTCCCAAAAAGTTAACAATTGACATTTTTTGTCTTGCACAAAAAACGTACTTAAATATTAAAAAAAAGGGTTTTTGAAATAATTAATTTATTTATTTATTGTCTAACTAAGATTTAGGATGATTTTCTAAGAGAATATGCAAAAATATTATAATATAAGTACCTGAATTTCAAATAATTCCACTTATTCATATAGGTAACCAGATATTTCGCGTTGACGTAGAGTTCAGATCGACTCTGTTTACGTTTTCGTTTGATGATAAGAAAACTATGGAAGACCAAACCGGCCAAAAAAAACTTATTTTTCAATGACGAAAATTTCAATGTATTATTAAGCTGAGGCTGGCCAGTACCAGATGGGTGATCATTTGTATACGTTTGGTTTTTAATGTGTATGTGTGTGGGGGCCAGGCTCCCCAAAATGGGGGGGGGGCAATTTAAAGCAGAATAAAAAAAAATTATTTCAGCGCGTTAGGTCCACCGTAGTCGAAAGGCGGCAAACGTTTTCAAACGGGATCGAAAAAAATGATGCTATTTTTAACACAAAGGGCACAATATTTATAGAATTTTTTTTTTGGTATCGATTATTCAAAGCATGCCCTGTTTAATAATGGTCATGCATTATTCGGCTCGCTAAAAAAAAATTGTTAATTTATTTATCAAAAATTTTAAAATAGCTTTTTTCGTATAAATATTAAAAAAATTTTTTTTTGTTTTGCTTAACTTAAATTAATTATTTTACTTAACATATTTACCGAATTTCACACTTCAAAACTCAAAAGCGGGATAATTAAACACAATCGAAGTTCTGATATTCAGACGTCAAAATAAGGTATGCAAACAATTTTTTTTTTGTTTTGTTTTTGAATCTATAATTCTGTCCCTTACAACAACACAATATGTTGATTTCAGTTTCAGATGATTATTTTAAGCATATTTGTTCCCACTTCAAAACAAGGGGGGGTTGTAAGCAAAAAAATATATATATATAAATATCGTTTATGAAAAATAAGTACACTGTTATAAAGTTCATTCTTCTCCTAATAATCGCTGAAAATTTCGTATTGATCGGATAATTACCTGATTTTTGGTAGATTTTTAAAAAGACGGTCCGTCAAAAAGTACTGACCTGCCCCCCCCCCAGTTTTGGCGGTGCCTACCATAGCTCCAACGCCGTAGATCTCAATAGGTTTATTATACAGCAAGCTACACACAGAGCTAGTACCTACATAAGAATCCCATATCTAAAAGTATTAGAACAGCAACAGGATTATAGTGATCAACGCTTGTGCAACATGATGATTATGAATCCTATGATTAGTAATGACTTCAACCACATGTATTAGATTAGAGTTAGCCTTCTGCTAGATGTCCGCTTTAACGAGGGCTAGAGAAAATATCTTCTTGTATACTTCTTGTATAAAGTGATGTAGTGTACAGTTTTTTATTCATAGAAACATAATTGGCTATATACGTGCGTACATACTCTTGTGTGAGTCATCTGGGATCATGTTGCAAGGTTCTTTTAGGGGGTGGCTACTACACAACGAGACATGATGTAGTATGTAAGTACATCCACTGGACCATCTGTAAAAAAATTAGACATTCAATGTAACAGCAAATCCCGAGAACATCAACCCGAAAGAATAGTTTGAAAATGACTTAGATACCATACATTACGACCATGTAATCCCTACAGCCAGCTACCTTGAAAATGCTGCTGTGAAACCTGGCATAATTATATGGAACAAGTGTATATATATGCAGTTGTCTCATTGAAAAAAATTTTTTGTACACAATATATATATATATATATATATATATATATATATATATATATATATATATATATATTAGCAGAGAGACTCGACGTTTCTGTTCCTGGATATGACCTTAAACTATATTCGATGGTGATGCCCCAGCTTGCGAGCTTTGGGAAGTGTGAAGTCACCCTTTATTTGCCATTGCTCCCAGATCCACTCTGATCCGGAGTGGTAGTACTTGATAGGATCCTAACTATGGGTTTAATAGAAACTGACTTGAAAAAAACAAACAAATATATTCTATTAAAAACTTTTTCTTCAAAATCACTGGATTCGGCATTAAATGACCTGAAAAGGGTTGATATGCTATAAAACAAAAACAACCAACCAAACTAACCGACGTTGCCCGGATTGAATGATGATCAACGAATATTTCACACTCCTGTATTTTTATTGTCATCGAAATTCGTGAAATCGCCAGCGAGGAAGCTTCACATGCCTCCATGCAGTAACTTAGTCTAAAATATGTTGCACTCTAGAGAACCTACTGTTTCGTTTATAAAATTATTTTATATTAACTTCTTTCCAGTAAACTAAAAAAAAAAAACATTAAGAAATTTACGTGCGGGGTTTGAACCTTCAGACCACGTTATGCTAATAAATAAATAAATGAAAAAAAAAACACGCCATAGTAGAATTTTCACGGCCTGTTGATCTATCATTGTTGCTAAGCGACGATATGGATAAAAATGACTTGGCCGATTATAGATAAATTAAAATAACGGTTTCAATTATCGATTATCGGTAATTATCGGGGTTATTCTGAGACAAACCGTAACTAAGATCACTCCCAAACTTATACTCTAGAGTTCTATAAATTTGAAAGAAAATCTGTTCAGCCGTTTCGGAGTCTAGAAGGAACGAACTCTCTCACACAGAGAGACAAAGTTGCATTTATATATATATATATATATATATATATTTATTTATTTATTGAAATTGTATATATATATATATATATATATATATATATATATATATATATATATATATATATATACTGTGTAAGCAAAAACAAGACTTAAAAACAAGGTCTTGGTGGCAACAAAAAGTGTATTTCAATTTACATTACAATTGTTTCCATGTCCAATTCGACAATTTCAAGCATTATGTCGTTTGAAAATTTTCAAAACCAGCATTTCTTCAGACTTTATGAATAGGCACACTTTTGGCAATGGATCATTTTTTGAAGAGAAGGAAGGAAGGAGAAATCCCGAGCTAGAAAGGCATGCGAGAAACATCTACCTTTGTTGTGGTTACGAAAAATCCCATTTAAATATTTTTGAAAATTTTCAAACGACATAATGCTTGAAATTGTCGAACTGGACATGGAAACAATTGTAACGTAAATTGAAATGCACTTTTTGTTGCCACCAACACCTTGTTTTGAAGTCTTGTTTTTGCTTACACAGCTCAATTATAAAATTTGATAATTTTTTAACTTACTCTTTAAGTCAACCATTTTTGGCTTAAAACTCATTGGTATATGAAAATTTACTGAATTTCACGAACTCAGTATAATTACACATATATATATATGTGTATATATATATATATATATATATATATATTTAACTTTTATATATTTTTAATAAATAAATAAGAATTTAAATATATAAAGTACTAATAATTGTAGGGGGTGATACGTAATATAATGGATTAATCCTAATCTTATAAATACAACACTGAAAATTAAAAAAAATACATCCATATTGAATTTGGAGACAGGAACAAATCTTACAGGTAAGGAAGACGTTTTTTATAACATAAATACGTTAGCCAAATTAATTATGATTAGGCAACTAGATCCAATACCTGGAACATTTTTTGTTCTTCAGATTAAGGGAGGTGGAGAGCCATTGTTTAATACACGGTTTTGCTTTTAGATCCCCGAAACGATGTTTCATGGTAAACAACTGATGATCCCTTAAATAAAGATTAGGACTATAGTGAATTCGAGAGAGCAAGTGATGTAGTGATTACAGGTGATTAAATGACTTACTGACTAAATAGTTTTCCAACGAGTGATAAAAATATAAAAATCAAATAACTTTTGTTTTATATATATATATATATACATATATATATATATATGTATATATATATATATATATATATATATATATATAATTTCAGATTACAAATTGTATAATACTGTAAAGTAAAGGTCCATATGAATATTAGTATCAATATTTATAAGACAATCCCAACCGAATAAAAAAGCTCAATATACGAAATAGAGCAAGAGTATAAGTAAAAATTTGTAATTAGATTCTGTAAAAAAAAAAAAAAAAATTACAACAAATTTTTTTATTGAACAAAAAACAGAAAAGTTTACAAAATTTTCCTTAGTCCATGGAGTTTCAATAAATTTATCATATCATCAGAGGAAACGCATGAAAACTTTACATACAAACTTTAGTTTTCAATTTATGCGCTAACCAGCAAACTTTATAGACTACCTATAAATATTATTTTGCTAACTATGTTTCCTCTAAGGATATGAGCCTTTCATTAAAACTCCATGGAATAAGAAAAAAAAACCAACTAAATCTTTGTATTGCTCTCCTCAACTGAGAATTAAAAGATGTACATTAGTTTGAAATAGATCTGTATTCTGAATGAATAGTATAGTTTTAGATTCAGACAAACAGATACCAAGCCTTAGATTTAAATTTAAATAAATATCTCTTCGGCTTCCATACATTATTATTATTACTCATTATTACTTATTATTATCCATAGATTATTATTATTATCATCATTATTATTATTATTATTATTATTATTATTATTATTATTATTATTATTATTATTATTATTATTATTATTATTATTATTATTATTATTATTATTATTTATTTATTTATTATTTATTATTACTTATTATTATCCATACATTATTATTATTACTCATTATTACTTATTATTATCCATAGATTATTATTATTATTATTATTATTATTATTATTATTATTATTATTATTATTATTATTATTATTATTATTATTATTATTATTTATTTATTTATTATTACTTATTATTAACCATATATTATTATTATTATTATTATTATTTATTTATTTATTTATTATTACTTATTATTAACCATAGATTATTATTATTACTTATTATTACAGGGAGTTTTCACACAGGTCGTCATCAATGCTGACAGTAAGCGATTGTGTTCTATGGGTTGTAAGTGAAAACACATTTCTCAGATATCTAGCACTCTTCATCTCTTTTGATAATCATTATTTTGCATTATCGCTACAACCGCTTGCTATTTATTTCTCACTGACAACAACTGTTAGTCATCTCAAATTTAGGTTGCAATAAGCCTTCCCAAGTTCCCAGTACTGTTTACACCCTTCCAGTGGAGGTTTTCTTAGTGCTCTCTCTTCTCGATCTTTTCATTCTCTTTGAATCTTTACGAGTATTTGTGTGGTATCAGCCAAGACTAGTGTCATGGCAGTGTGTGTGCGTATGTGTGTGTGTGTGTGTGCGCGCACGCGCGTATGTATGAAATCATCATCATCATCATCATCATCATCATCATCATCATCATCATCATCTACCTCAATACAGAGACTGGATATGATATAAGGTCAAACTTAATCTCGGGTGTGGCTATTATGGAGAAAGAGAATCTTATTATTTACTTCGTATCTTTTAAAGCCATTTCCGTTGGCACAGTTGTTGACGTAATGCAGTTGCCCGTGACGTCAACTAGTTGGGCGTCAATGACGTCACGCCCTTATTTCGTGTTACGTCGCGCCATTTGCACAAGTGAGTCCTTTTGAAGTCGTTAGCCATTTTTAATATCAAAGGCAGGGACGGACTGCTTTTTTTTAATCGAATTCTGAGACACGCATCCGTTATTTCATTACCCGACACTTTAAATGCCTTTCTCTGTTCTTCGAAGAAGAATGAGATCTGAACACTAATATTACTTATTTGTAAAAGAAAGAAATATTTATTTTCTTTCTAATTCTAATTTAGTTGCTTATTTTCAAACGTTTTTGGTCCTGGATATGACCTTCAACTATATCCGATGATGAGGTCCCAGCTTGCGGGCTTTGGGGCGCGTGGAGCTACCCTTTAATTGTCATTGCTCGCAGTTCCTCTCTGACCTCGAGTGGTAGTACCTGTTAGGATCCCAACTAGTTAAATAGAAACCGACTTGAAAAAATATTCTATTCAAAATCACTGGATTCGGCATTAAATAACCTGAAAAGGGTTGATATGCTGCAAAACAAAAACAACCGAACAACCAAAGCAAACATTTTTTCATCTGCCAAAAGAGGATTGGTAAAGAACACAACATTATCAAATGATAAATAATAATAAAGCATACTCATACAAAAAATAATTCATTTTTACCGAAAACTTCTTAAGACCATGAATTATAAAGATTCAACGATGACTGAAGGTGTAAGAAACCCCGAGAACGTTCGTGTTGAAAAAAAAAAGGTTGTTCTGTTCGTACACTTGCTTGGTTATTCTGTTTTACAACATATCAACCATTTTCCGGTTATTTAATGGCGAATCCGGTCATGTTGTAAAAAAAAAAGAAGGTTTTATGTCTTAAGTTCTTTATATTTTCAAATATTTATTCATGGTGGTTCAGTTGATTGTTTTGTAAGGGAAAACTGCTGATTTTGTTTTTGACTTTGCAAATCATGATTGACTTTTGCAAAGAAAAAAAAAAGAATAAAAACAAACAATATCATAAATGTCTGATGTAGTTTAGGTCAGGAAGCAAGTATTTTCAGGCAGCCACATCTCGTAGCACTCGAGTCCGTAAGGAGAAAATGGGTTAATTTCGAATGTGAACCTGTAAGTTTGCGTCTGACAGTGAAATCAGTAGAAATTGTACACGTTCATGTATTAGTTTCCATATATATATATATATATATATATATATATATATATATATATATATATATATATATATATATATATATATATATATATATGAACAATTCCCCTGTTATCTAACAGTCATGAAGTTGTTTGCACGGCAACCGAGAAAGTTAACACGTTTGCCTGTCTGTTTGCCTCAAACTCTACTTTGGACCCAGCAAACCACTCTTTCCCTGATTTTTCTTTGCGGATAGAAACCACATTAGATGATCTGAAAATTCCCCCTTTCCAAGTGTATGACATCATAAAAAAACTAGATACCTCAAAAGCATGTGGACCTGACCTCATCCTGGCTGTACTATAAAAAAAAAAAATGCTCCGCTGAGGTTGCTCCAGTCTCCTCAAACTTTTCAACAAATGCCTTAACGAATTTTGCTTCCCTGACTGTTGAAAACCTCTGTGGTATCAGTTTACAAGGATTCCAGCGAAAGTACTTACCCATTAAATTATCGCCCATTAGCCCCCGTCCTCTCTTCGCCAAAATATTTGAGTCCATAATTAATCAAGCTCTAGTCAACTTCCTTTCAGTTGTTGAACTTCTGTCCGACCATCAATATGGATTTAGGCAAGACCGCTGTACTGCAGATATTCTAACTCTAATCACTGAACGTATATACCATGTACTAGATAAGGCAGAGGAGGGGAGATCAGTAGCTCTAGATATATCTAAGACTTTTGACAGGGTATGGCACGATGGTCTTCTCATGAAAATCAGATCCTATGGTATTACTTGGATCATTATTATCCACGAGATTCGTAAATGACCTCCGTGATAAAATAGTCTTTGAGATGAGCATATTTGCTAACGACACCATGCTCTATTACAGACACGAAGGGAAAACATATGACCACATATTCAGAAACCCTGGAGGAAGACCTCTAGTCAGTAGTGAAATGAAGACAAAAATGGATGGTAACGTCTAATGTTTATTACAAGAAACCTTCTCAACCACCAATTGCTATGGGTAAAGATGCGTTATCTGAAAGTACTTCGTTCAAACTCCTGTTCACAGTGATCATGAGTTGAAACAGATACATCGAGAGCATTGCCAAGGCTTCTGCTAAGAAGTTGGGCACTCTCTACCGAGCTAGAAAGTTACTTACGCCCGAAAGTATCTTGTACCTCTACTAGGCCCATTCGCCTATGTATGAAGTATTGTTGTTACATTTGGGCTAGTAGTGCATCCGATACTAGTCTCTCATTCCTGGAAAGGGTTCAATAGAGAGTCGCCAACCTGATACTTTCTACTAGTCTTAAACCTCTGTCCCATCAGTGAAGTGTTACATCCCTCTGCCTGTTTTGCAAGTATTTTAATATGGATGCTCGACAAGCAGAAAAATCCCACCCCTTCACAGTTGAGATCCCTAGATGTAAGAAAACCCTCTACTCTAATAGTTTCTTTCCCAGAACTGCTAGAGTTTTGAATTCCCTTCTGGGTTCCTATTTCCCCAACTGTACTGACATGCAGAAGTTCAAGTATAATGTAAACAGACATCTTTCCGCTCAACTCCCTACATAGTATCCTTGCAACTTATGTCCCTGGTAGTATCCCCCTACATTAAAGTGGCACTGTGCCTTATTTCGGGTGTAAATATAATCGACTGGTCTTAATCATGACACCCTACACTAATGATTCCCGAAAGGATGAAACGCTAGTGTCTGTATGTATTTAATAATTATTATACTAAAATTATTATGTCAGTCTCTTTAAAAAAAACTCGTTTTTTATCGTTGAGCACTTTCAGTTGAAATAAAACCTCGGTCAATTTAGCTCATATACGCAGATTATCATATAATGATTTGATAACTCTGACAGACGTTTAAAAGCATTTAATTTTTAAATTTCAACAATATTCTCGCGGTTAACAGTGGCCGAATGGATTAGGTCCTTGCTAATGAAGCCAGAGATGGCTTCTGTTGCCGGGTTCGAATCTACTGAAGATTCCCGAAAGGATGAAACACTAGTGTCTGTAAGTATTTAATAATTATTATAGTGTATATATATATATATATATATATATATATATATATATATATATATATATATGGGGCAATTAAATTGTCACCCGAGAAAAGACAACATGCTTCCATTTCCGTTTGGTGAAAACCGATTTTTTTTCTATTGGCCATCTACTTATTGGCCAGTTATGTACAAAGCTCAAGAGTAATATGAGCTTTCTATCATGTCTGAAAGTGACACAATGTTTAACGAGCGAGATAGGAGATGCGCCGCTGTACAACTCATGCTCTTTACCAAACAAAGTTATGACAACAAGACCATTGCCAGCCCTCTAAAAATGCATCGCTGTATTGCCAGGAATAACAGGTATGTGACTACAGTAATGAAAACAACATTTCCGGTCACGGTTATTGAATTCGGTGTGATTTCAAGTGAGAACCACATCATGCCACCTTACATCTTCGAAGTCAACACCAAAGTCAACACCAAAGTGTACCTAGATGTGCTGAAGGGTGTGGTTATACGCTAGTGTAATCACGTAGTCGTTGGTATACCCTGAGTGTGGCAGTAAGTCTCAGCGCAGACCCACAAGTCCAGAGAGACCCAGGCTGGACTTTAGAAGGATTACTACGACTTTGTATCCGTTTCTCACTGGCCCCCTTTCTCCCCGATCTGAACCCGCTGGACTAGTTCGTTTGGTCGTACATCGAGAACATCACCAACATGAGCTTCCACAACACCAAAGCCAGCCTGATCCCCGCTATCTGCCGAGGATTCGCCGAGCTCCCACCAAGCTCCCGCTGGTACTTGTGGAAAATGTATGTTCCCAGTTCCAGATCGGTATCGAAGCGTTAGTTGATGCTAAAGGCAGCTGGACTGAATAAATATCAGCTCTACTACATAAGCAAGTTACCTGAATTGTTTTTTTAAATAAAAGTTTTAAAATAAAGATGTAGTGTTTCTTTTTAGGGTGACAACTTTATCGTTCCACCCCGTGTGTATAATATAGATAACATAGATATGTGACAAAAAATAAGTTCCTTCATTTCCATATTATCCTCATGGATTATGTAGGAATAAAGCTATAAAGCTATGCATTATTTTGCTATCAAATTTATGTACCGATAAAAGCTGAATGTCACACTTTCTTAAAATCGATGCTTCCGTTCGGTCTCGAAAGACGAAGGATACCCCCTGTAGGGGACGCTGCGTGTGTAACTGTGAGGCAAGGGTTGCGCAATCACCAATCAATCCCTTCTGAATCAGCACTGTTTGAGTTCATTAGCAAGAAGAAGTCCAGAACGATCGGAAACAATGCCGAGATAAGCGGAGAGCACATACAGCACCTGAAAGTCCCGAATGGTCACTCATTTAGTACTGACCAGGTTCAACGTTGCTTAACTTCGGTGATCAAGTGGGAAACGGTGTGTCAACGTGATGATGTCGTACTTAAAATTTCTTCACATACTCATTAAAATATTAACGAGTGTTGTATGAACAGTTGTTATTCTGGATCGTGTTATCTTTGTGTCGATGTCTCAATCAGCACTCTACGGAAGCAAATTTCCGCATTAGTGTTCAGACGGATTTTAAGGTTGTAAATTAATAGCGTTAAAGTGGTGTAGTTATTATCGATAATTAATAGAAAAATCTGGTTTCAATCTTGTCCACGGAATCATGTCGACTGTAAAAGTATAATGTTGCTCCTTTCCATTAGTAAAATAGTACGTCTTCTTTATAAAGAATCACATAAAATTGCTCTGGTTTAAGTAATTATGTAACATAGTTCCTTAACTTTCTTAAGAGGGATCAGAACTAAATAGACTGGTGTAGTGTCATTTGTTAGTATGGTTCGTATCTGACGCTTGCTGTGTTGTGTTGTACTTCCTGGTTAATCGCTTTTGGTAGTTCACACAAAACACAAAGAAAACACGTACAGTGATTATTTCTTTGTGAATAATCAAGAAAAACAAAGACGATACGATGAAAAGTTACAGTCTATACTGCTAGGATGTGTGCACGCGTGTATACGTACGTATGTTACCAGCGAACTACGGTAATTTTGTATGTGCCTGGCTACATCAATTCGTTCGCTGTTCGGTTTCTGGCACTGTCTTCTAGATTCTTCCTGTTTTCTTCTTTCTTTCTGCTTGTCTATATAACTATATCGATTTCTCTTGCTTGCGTTTGGATGAGCGTCACCAAACTTTTATTCTAATTTCTCAGGCGTCATTTCAGCTTGGAATTCGGATTTATTTTTGCGTTGTTACATTTTGAAATTCTATTTGTTTTCAATTCTCTGAAATTTTTCTGTCTTTCCATCCGTGATTGACGTCATTACATTCTTAATAAAACTGATTCGTCTATTGTTTCCGTATGTTTCTTTTTCATCAGTAAACTTTATGACTGAGTTATCGTCATCTTTTCATCGTGTTACGGTCATATAACATTAAAGAGTTGATATGCCGTTGGACATTTAGGATTGAAACTTGGTGGGCAAGTCAGTTATAAAGTGAAGATTGTAACATGTATAGTTTGAGTGCAGAAATAATTGTGAATTTCATTAGCGATCTACATGTGCATTCACGTATTTGATTCCTTCTAATTATTTGTCTACATAAAGAAATGGTCAAGAAAACCTATAGAAAGATATAACACGTCCCACAGCCGATACGCTGATGTTTAGTAAAATAAATCCATTGATATTTAAAATATTGTATGGAATCCGCGATCATAATTTTTTTCAAGAAGAAACGAAATCCAAGAACCCCCCCCCAAAAAAAAACAATCTAAAAGAGGCGATGACTTTCGAAAATATAAGCGAACCCGCCCTGTAGAAAAGTGCCCAGTTGAGGGTGAAGGAATTAATGTTTTCAGTCAATTTTTCGATATTTGTCGTCTGAAGGGTAAAGCTTCAAAATGATACCAATTTTGAGAAAATCCGTCACCTCTGTTGAAAGTTTTAGACATACATACATACATACATACATACATACATACATACATACATACATAAAAAAGGCTTCCATCAGTCTTGACAGACAATGGATACCCATGTAAGGGTGCCTGTGCGTGAAATTTTTGTGACAAGAGTTGTACAATGTCAAACTACACTTCTCCTGAATCGACATTGTAAAATACCAATGGCAAGTGGAGGTTTAGGACTACTCCAAACAATACCTAGATAAGCGGAAAGCACATGTAGCGCCTAGAATTCCCAAATGGTCACCCATCTAGTACTAGCCAGGCTCAACGTTGCTTAATTTCAGTGATCTGATGAGAACCAGCGTGTGAACGTGATTATGCAACACGTACATACATACATACATACATACATACATACATACATACATACATTTAAACAGACAGGCGAAATTTATACTATAGACTAGCCTGGGTGACGGGCGCTACCCGAGTGTTTGGAGGTATGTGTTGAGCAAAAAAAAAAAAAAAAAGTTGTAGTAGGCAGGCAGGCTCGAACCCATACCACGAAGGAGGAAAAGAGCGTAAAAAACCCTGACGTCTTTTCTGTTGCGCCCATCGCAAAACCGGAAGTGAAAAAGGTTTAAATTAAGACTAGTCAATAGACATGAGGGGATAACTTTCGAAAATATCGAAAAAGAAACCCCAAAATGACCCCTTCCTAAGAAAAATGCCCAGTTGAGGGTGAAGGAATTAACGTTTTTAGCCAATTTCCGATATTTGTTGTCCGAATGGGCGATCTTCAAAACGATACAATGAAAATCTCGTAAAAATTCGTCGTCTCTGTCGAAAGTTTTAGGCATACATACATACATACATACATACATACATACATACATACATACATACATACATACATTTGGGACCATTCTTGAATTGACTTTCACTCCTGACATGAAATGGTAGACATACATCAAATCCGTTGTTAAAATCGCTCGAAAAAAGCACTTCCGCTGCAATCTTTTTACCTGTATAAAAGCCAAATACGTCATAAGATGGAGTCGTATACGTCATACATACGTTATAAGATGCTGAAGAGCTGCTATGAGCACCCTTTCTCGCTTTGACGGGGTTCAACCACGGCCACCGAGAATAAGAAGAAAGCCTGTTAACTGAAAAATGTCTGCAGGCAATGTAGGTAAGATTTGTCAGACTGTCAGTACAATATGAGGACCATTTGAAAAAGAGCAATAAAACATTTTTAAAAAGAAAAAGGAACACAGTTCGATTACTACTTAAACTGAACTTTATTCAATATAAAATATAAACATTATCTATGTAAAATTAAGTAATTTCAAAGCAATATACAATTTAATACTGATAAAACTGAATTATGAATTTAGGGAACAAACAATTAAAAAAACATTAAACAAATATTTTTTGCCCTTCGGAACTAGATCAGTGTAGTATCTGTTTTGATGCTACACTTTACCTTTTCTGTCTTCGGTCGGTGGAGGAGAAATCTTTCATGACTGAGATTATGTTTGTTCCTACCCAGAGTGCCCCTTATTGGGGAGCTGGATTTTCTCCACAAGATTATATGTTGAAATATTTAAATAACTATTACATTAAATACAGAAATTACATTTAAAGTTTTGGTTTTCTGTTCTTCTATGATCATTTTTCCCCATGTTTTTCATCAAAATATGTAGCATATTAGTTGTCTCACAGGCCATCATAAGTGATTGCTCACTGGCAGTAACCTGTAGTGTTCCCTGGAGACCAAGTGACAAGTCTCCCCAGATTTCCAGTGTTCTCTACCTTTTGACCACTTGTTCAGATGATTGTATGTTATCGCAACAGCCGTTGTCACTGATTTCTCGTTGGAATCGACCATTGATGTTTCCTGGGGTTTGGATGACAAAATGCCTCCCCAAGGTGCCAGATTTGAACTGCACAGATTGTGGAGATTTGGTCAGTACTCTCTCACCGCGGTCTTTCCATCCTCCCTGACCCTTCACAACTAGTTGGTGTGGTGTGGCGCCAGTCGATGTCATCTACACCAGTTTTTATTATTATTATTATTATTATTATTATTATTATTATTATTATTATTATTATTATTATGATAATAATAAGGGTGCTTGTGCAGTGTATGCACGTGTATTTTAAATATTATTTTAAAGTTAAATTAAATTTTAGGTTTGTATTACTGTACACATAGATTCGAAAAAGTTGTCAAAAAACAAATATATCACAAATAAATGGTATCAACGGCAAGATAAGTTACTCTTCTACCTATCTGGGAAGGTTTTTAGTGGTTTTAATCACTTTAAAACGTGTAATTGCTTCGAAAATCATATAATGTTTATCAATATATTTTAAAAAGAAAAATATCGGCATGTTTGTAACTTATCTTGCCTTTGATAACATTTATTTGTTATATATTTGTTTTTTGACAACTTTTTCGAATCTATGTGTACAGTAATACAAACCCAAAAATTGTTTGTTTTGCAGTTAAAAAAAAAAAAAAAAAATAAAATGAAATATTCGACTTTCTCTAATAAAAATAAAAGTTCAAACACAACTTCACTTACGATATTTTGATTAAAATTATCCCAAATGTGCAATTATAATAATTATTTTCCGAATGGAGAATTGTTCTTTTTGTTTAGAACATACATGGACAATCGGTAGCCATATTTTTTTAATGCTTGTTAACATGACCACATGGTTGAATACCGGAAACTGTCTATACCTACAACTTAATTAGGAAGTGACGTTACGCTGTCATATGCATCGGCCTTCTTTCTCGGTAGCCACGGTTCAACACCTACTTCGAAATCTAATATGCGGTGTCCTTTTCTCTTGCTTATAGATTCTTTCTCATAGAAAAGACGTTGCGAGTCTACCTCTGCTCTGTCGTTATTTTCATGGCAAGTGCTTGACTAGGTGGGTCAGAAATTTCGTGAAAAATATTGAATAATTCCACCCCGTCTTTCCAAGCTTATAACTCCTCGAAAAATGTAATTCAAGTCCTAATTTCTTTTTCAATTAAAAGAGCAAAGACCAGGGTTTCATTAAAAAAAAAAAGAAAACAAAAACAAACAACGTGTTTTTTTAAACAATGTTTTAAACTTCGAAATTTACAGGTAAATTACTAAGAAACACTACCTTTTTTATTTTAAATTTGAATATATTATTTATTGATCATTTATTTTCAATTTGTGATATATAACACTTTGGTGAGCAAATTAATTATTTACTTTTTAATAGACATTTCAAAATGGGAGGCGTGAAATCATTCGACCCTCTGTCTTTCTAAGCTGATAACAAGGACCAAGGTTTCATTTAAAAAAAATAACAAAAGAAAAAACAAACAACGTGGCTTAAAAAAAAACTTTTTAAACTTCGGACTTTACAGGTAAATTTCTAAAAAACACTATTTTTTTTAAAATTTGAATATATTATTTATTGATCTTTTATCTTTAATTTGTGATATATAAAACTTTGGTGAGTAAATCAATTATTTACTTTTTAATAGACACTTGAAAATGGGGGGGGTGAATTAAAAAAAATGTTTGTCTAAAATATTATATTCGGTTTATTGGAAAGAGCATAAAATTTCACATTGACACTGAAAATATAGTAAAAATTGAATCAATAGAAAAATTTTGATAGATTTTTAAAGTTTAAAAATTGAAAAATACTGAGCTCATAAAATTCAATTAATTTCATTACTGTTTTTAAAAAATAAAAAAAATATTTCTATTACTTTTAAAACAACTTTATAAGTTTATTTTGGAAGTATAACTCATAAAGAAAATAAACAACCCACTTTTAACAGAGAAATTACCAGTTTTTTTTATATTTTATTCGCAGTTTCGTGTTAGGGGTGTCAAAAATTCCTACAAAAATTTTGATACACCTAGTGCTTGACTGAGTTTAATCTATAGCCACCCCCTTACAAAACATTCACAACAAACAAAAGAGGTATTCATACCTTGAAGTCCTTTGTAAAAAAAAAACCCACCACAACAACAACAACAACAAAACAATAGGCGGCCATTTTGGAATACCAAATACTTTATGTGATCTCCGCTTAATTCGGCGTTGCGTGATTTCTCCTTGCTCTAAAATTAGGCAGTGCCGACTCAGAAGAGGTATGGTTGGAATTACGTTACTCTTGCTCACAATCACGTGCACATCTATTTTTACAGGGAGTATCCATTGTCTCTCGAAATTAGACAGAAGCCATGAGTAAAAATTTTGTAAAACAAATGAACCAGATAAGTCGTTCTTACGTTTTCTAGGCCCTTTAACTCTCTCAAGACCATTTATAAATCCGGCGACTGTAAAATAGGGTAAATATCGCTTTATATTAGCTGAAACACGATAGTCTCTAGACGCTATTGTATGTTCGTTCAAAATTAGTGGTCCAATGCCTATTGGATGAAATTATTATCTAAACATCCAAAGTAACTTTGTTCGAGGCAGCTCCACTCTCTCCCAACGGTAAGTTCTGACGAAAGATAACAAGTGTTGTAGATGTTCGCCTTCTTTTTTCTTCAGACTCCTAGCGGTTGCAAGTCGTAAATTAGGGGTTGCGAATAATCTTTGATGTTCGGGGAGAATGGGAGAGGTAGACGGTCAAGCCAATCACTAAATGGTTAGTCAATTAGGAATATCATGTGATGGCGACAGGACAAAAACGTATTATGATCTTATTTTAAAAGCGATGAGTTAAGAAGAAGAAGAAGAAGAAAGATGATGAGGAGGAGAAAGAGAAAAAAAAAGTGTAACAGGAGAAGAAGAAAGAAAGAAGAAGGGGGAATTAAAGAAGAAGGGGATAGAAAAAAGAGGAGGAGAAGAATCTAATAATAATAATAATAATAATAATAATAATAATAATAATAATAATAATAATAATAACTAGCGGGACCAGTGGAAATTCCACAGGAGACTAATTCATCCCTATATATATATATATAAAATGAACACATTTTCCCCCTCTGATTTTGACCTTAATAAGATTAAAAATCAAGGCATTTCATGCAAATGTAATATGCACCAAGTGCAGCACAATATCTGAGGTGTGGTATAGGCCTATTACCTATCAACCTCCTCGATAATCGTAGATTCCTATATTCTTTCTGCTGAGGGTTGACTTCACAAATCGGTTAAAATCAATGGGAGTGATAAAATCTTTTCTCTCTAATAAATTCCTCCTTCCCCCGCCACCACTTAACACCGTTGCGGGATCGTCCACAACGGACAGTTACGAAAGAACAACGTTTGGGGTTTCTTTACTTCGTCGTTGCTTAAAAAAACTGGAATGGACGCACAATGGACTTAACTGAATCGAAGGGTAATTTATGCCATTTTTTTCGCTTTTCGCTGTGCTTTTTTGTTTTTGTTTTTTCGAACAAGTCCATGGTTTTTTCCCTCATTTATGCTTTTTGTTTTTTCGATTTCTTACGTTTGTTCGCTGTTATTACTTCGCTTATTCTTTACTTTACCCCCACTCCTTACACATACACACACACACATACACACACACACACACACCTCCAAGCGAGCCGGCAACGCCGGGTACCCCCGCTAGTATGTAATATATTGATATTGGCATTCTGTAGATATTCAGCGTATATGGAGACGCTCTGATATTATTGTAGCTATTTTGTTAAAACCGCAAAGGTATTTACTTAGGCTATAAGGGACGCCGGCCGTAGCCAGGTTGTAAAATACGCTTAAATATGATATTTTAATTCTTTCAAATTTCGTATAGCGTAATGTTCTATCGATTTTTATATATTATAAAGTTGCGATTTCAAAGATAAAAAAATATATCTATATGACTTGGGTTCATCAGCTTGAATCGAAATCGAATCCCAAACTTATGAATATATATATATATATATATATATATATATATATATATATATATATATATATATATGCGTGTGTGTGCGTGTGTGTGTGTGTGTGTGTGTGTGTGTGGTCATGTCATGTCATATGCTATTGGTACCATGTAACCCAGTACTACCTGCCTTATGATCGGGTCACCGGCGACTAAACTAGTTCCCTCACCAAACAAGTCTGGTGAGGAGGGCGGCTAGTCTCCCTGAAGAATTAAAAACAAGACCTTCCAAAGGGCGAATGAACCTTTTTTCGGGGTCAACAGCCAACTAGCGCCGTGTATATTTGTGTGTATGTATATATGTGTTGGGGTGCAGAGGGCTCTCGTAAGCCGTGGTGAAAGCAACCTTTCTAGAAGAAGCAAATCTCTGATTAAAAAAAACATAAAGCGGGAGACCAGTACCCGCATTAAGCTGATCTGCAGTTTAATTTGTTGCTGGCTATCTTGCTTTTGCTTATTGCTGGATCTCAACATTTTTAACCGAGAGAGAGGCTTAGCTGTCGTACAAAGCTAAGACTCTGTAACATCATCTTTGTATCGATACTCCCTCATGCATTTTGGCTCATGGACTTTAAATGTCTGAGGGAGTGGCACTCGTCTGAAAAAACGTTGCACAAAACCGAAACCAAAACTTATGCAGAGTTCTTGATAAATTATTTAAAAAAAAGATTATTGGAGTACCATTAGCTGTGATCGAAACGGAAACCAAAACTTATTAAAAAAAAAGATGACTTAAGTGTCATTAGCTGTAATCGAAACTGAATCAAAAACTTATGAATAATTCTTGGTAAAATTATTTATTACAAGAAGCGGAAGTACATAATGATGATGATGATGATGATGATGATGTAGAAAAAGGGGAAGGGGGAGAAGAAGAAATAATACAAAAATGCGCAAGGAGGAGAGACAATAGAATGAGAAGAAAAAGAAGAAAGGGGAACATAAAAGGGAAAACGAGAAGGAAAATGGGAGAAGGGGGAGAAGATGATACAAAAAAAACGTATAATAATAATAATTATAATAATAATAGTAGTAATAATAATAATAATAATAATAATAATAATAATAATAAGAAGAAGAAGAAGAAGAAGAATAAGAATAAGAATAAGAATACGATTCCAAAGAAAACGAAAGGAATAGAAAAATATTGCACCGATTACGTTGAGTCTCGATAATCGCTTAAAATCGAAAATTACACAAAAATACTGGTAATCAAAATATACAGTTCATTCGAACATTACATTTCGCACGATTGAAGACAGCTGTGATTTTGAAAGAGAAGCCAAAGAAAACGCATGACTCATGTCGTCGGCTGCTGTCTTGTCTGCAAAATCTCAACAGCTTGCAAAAAAGATTGAACTATTGATACAATAAAAAGCATTAAAAAAATACTTTTAACTACACTAAAACATACTCGAGAAATATATTAATAATATATCTGTTCGTCGAAAACCAACCTATACTATTAAGACTGTTCGAGCATGCTTTTCTTCACATATACATACTCACACGTACGCACGCACATACGCACACACACACGCACGCATATACACATCCTCATACACACACTCAAATTCATGCGCATACACACACACACGCTAACGCACACACACACACACACCCGAGCTGTGACGTCACTTCCTTTAAAGTGAAAACCAAACATGCGCAGTCAGAACACTGACCCCAGTATAAAAGTCAACAAAACCTGTCAACTGCCCTTTTTCGTCCGGACCAGCGTTCGACCGGTTGAGTCGATGAACCGACCGCACGCTCTAACATCACTTTCCCTGCTACTGTAATGTGGGGGTAAGCGCACGTACATTTTATACGCTTTCCCTCTCCATGAACTGGATTGACTTTCTCACTCTATCTCTCCTTTGGCTTTGGTCCATCAAAACAGACGTGCGCGACTCTCTACTGAGCTTAACCCTCTCTTTCTACGTCCGGCTTGCCATTTCGCGTTTCTCTATTGCATTCCCCTTTCCTTCCACGCGCTTAGTCGTCAACGGCTGAATGAACATGTGTACACCCAAGACTTTCATTTCTCAACAGAAAATAAATGACATGTTTATTTTATTCCAGCATTTCATTTTTTGTTCCTCTACTCCATTTCCTTTTCTTGCCATGCGCTACAGGAAAATGGTGACCTCGTTATTTAAAAATGGAATGGATGCGTTTGAACGAAACACTCATACACACAGATCCTCTCTCTCTCTACAACAATAAACTTTCTCGAGACGCACGCCAAACAATACACTTTTCTTCTCACCAGTAAACAACGATAGACGCACACCAAACTAAACACGTGTTGTACTAGCAGTATCAGAATTTTGGGGGAATTTTTGACACCCCTAACAGAAAACTGCGATTAAAATATAGAAAACTCGTAATTTCTCTTTCTAAAGTGGGTTATTTATTTTCTTTATAGAATATGCTTCCAAAATAAACTATTTAATTTGTTTAAAAAATAATAGAAATATTATTTTTCATTGTTTAAAAAACATTGTTTACAAAGTGCGTGCGTGCGCTCTTGGAAGCCATTTTGTTACGTAGTGAAATCAATTGATTTTTATGAGATGAATATTTTTCAATTTTTAAACTTTAAAAATCTATCAAAATTTTCCTATTCGTTCAATTGTTACGTTCTTTTCAGGGTGAATGTAAAATTTTATGCTCTTTCCGATAAACTAAATATAATATTTTAGACAAACGTTGTTTTATAAATTCACCCCCCCCCCATTTTGGAATGTCTATGAGAATTTTAATAATTAATTTTGTTCGGCACGTTTTATATATCACAAATTGAAGATAAAACATGAATAAATAAAATACTCAAATTTAAAACAACAAAAAATATCACTTATCTGTAAATTTACCGGTAAAGTCCAAAATTTAAATCCTTCTTTTTTCGATAACCACGTGTTTTTTTTTGTTTTTTTTTTTACGTGGAAGCTTAATTTTTGTTTAGAATGTTCCAGTAATTAATGGTCGATCAGTTTATATTTTTATATTTAATTCCTGGTTTCCTTTTTTTCGATATAAAAAAAAGACGAAATCGGATAATGCAGATTTATAGTATAATAATAAAAAATTCAGGTATTTCTTTAAGATATTAAAAAAAAATAACATTGCATATCTGCGTCATATCGTAATTCGTGTTAATGAAAAAATGAAAACTCCCAGTTTTTTATTTACGATAGCGTAAAGGCACAAAAATAAAAAAGGACAAGTTATCTCCCTTAAATCTGTTCATTGCAAGGTGGCCATAAAGTGGGTGCCCATTTGACGTCACATCATTATAGAAAAGTGACCCCCCACTTTGTGACCATTTGTAAAATTTTTTATCTTGGAAACTACTAGTTTCGTTTGCCGTATATATAAATGGTTATTTCCGTTTTCAGCGCCTCCGAAAACCTTTAAAAGTGGAAAATTTGAAGGAATATAATCCAATATCGAGATTATTAAGGTTTCTGAATTAGTGTTTTTTTTTACACTTATAGGCCTCCGTACATAAGTAAGAGATAATTTTTCACTTCCGGTGTCGTTAGAAGTTGCTTGAAAGCCACGCGTGGTCGCGATGTGTGTTGGAAAAATCCTTCCATTTAAAAAATACATGGATTATAATACATAAATATGAATAAATTCTCATACAGGAAGATTAAAAGAAAGCATATCTTACTCATTAACCAGGTAAGTTCTTTATTTTGCCGTTTAAATAATTATCGTAAGATTCAAGTAATGTTATTGTTCAACAATCCGTGTAATGTTAAGTGAAGAAATCGAAGGAAAAATAAATAAAATTATTTATTTCTCTATTAAAGCTTTTATGATATTAAAATTTGGTCTTTGCCCGTTTTATTGAAATAAAATTTACGGGTTTAAATTACGTTTTACTATTATTAAAATCTGATAGAAATATAGGTGTATATTCAAAATGGCGACTCGCCTGAAAATTTCCCCAAAATTCTGATACTGTTATGATTTAATTTGTTGTTAAGAGTTATCCCCCTTGGGATTGACATTCATAATAAAAGCGCCCTCTATTTCATTTTCCCGCTCGATCCTTTCAAGAGCGTACGTGTATTTTACAGTTAATAAAACCTTTCTAAAAGGCAATTATTTACTTACTGATACTATTCACTTCAATTTTATTAACTGTAAAAAAAATAATAATAATAATGGATCGAATCTTACGTCCCGACAGATTCGAGGTGGAACCTACATGCCCTAATTCCGAAAAATCCTATAGGCATTGGAAATTAACCCTCCAGAATTATATCCGCTCACATAATAACGGATTAATCGAAAACACTTCAGATAATTTCTTTGCCTTGATCAATTGTATTTCAGCCTCTGTTTTCGATTTAATAAGCGATAAAACCGACTACGATAGTGCATTAAGAACATTGGACGCCGCTTATTTAAAACCTGAAAATATTGTTTATAATAGATATCGATTGATGACGACGAAGCAACAAACAACACAAAATATAGATGCCTTCATACTACAATTGGAAATGCTTGCCAAAACATGTAACTTCGAAGCGGTTTCTGCTGAAGAAAACAAAAATCAATACATTCGGGAAGCTTTCATCGGCGGAATTTCTTCTTCGTCCATCCGACAACGACTGTTAGAAAAACCCATCCTGACTTTACAAGACACATATGCCACGGCCAGATCTCTTGAACAAGCAGAAAAGCATTCGATAAGCTACGCAAATAACTTTACTGTAGCAGCTACAAATAATCCTTCGGGCTGCAATCGTATAGCTGTGACTAAAGAAAATATGCATCCAAAAGGGGTTTGTTTTTTCTGTGGAAAATCACGTCATCCTCGATATTTATGTCCTGCACGAAACGCCGAATGTAAAAAATGCAAAAAAAAAATGGTCATTGGGCTAAAGTGTGTAAATCTTCTATTTCTAACACTCATACTGCTGTTCTTTATGACGACTCTGACTACCCCTCACCTTCTCTATCCTGACTAGGAACTAACTCCAAAGATGTCACATTCACTCAATGCCAAATTAACGGGCACTTCGTGAACGCTATGGTGGACTCCGGCAGTGTAAAAACATTCATTAATGAAAATACTGCTAAAAAACTTAAACTCTTCACAATACCTAAAAACAAAACTATAGCTCTGGCTGCTTCCGATCAACATGCTAAAATAACTGGCGAAGCTGTCGTGGATTTAATACTGAAAGATAAAACCCATTCTGGAATAACAATTGAAATCATTGAAAACCTTTTCATTGATTTAATAATCGGAAAATATATTTTAAAAAAATATAAAAAAGTAACACTTAAATTCGACGGTCCTAGAGACAAACTAATAATTGGAGCTATAAACACGAATAATTTTTTTCCTACCATAAACGTTCCACCCCCTCCTCTCTTTTCTAATCTTTCTCCTCATACTACTCCTATTGCGACAAAATCCCGACGTTACACTCTTGCCGCCAACAAATTCATAAAAGAAGAGACTGCTAGAATGTTGAAAGAAGGCATAATTGAACCTTCGATATCTCCGTGGCGTGCGCAGGTTCTTGTAACTTCGAATGAGAATCATAAGAAAAGAATGGTAGTCGACTACAGCGATACCATCAATAGATTCACGGAACTAGACGCTTACCCAATGCCTAATATCAATAAGATGGTAGACGACATCGCTCAATATAACATCTTCTCTACTCTCGACCTAAAATCTGCTTATCACCAAATACCTATAAATCATGCTGATCGTAAATTCACTGCGTTTGAAGTAAGTGGCAAACTTTTTCAATTTACTCGTCTTCCTTTTGGCGTCACCAATGGAGTAAGTGCTTTCCAGAGGAGCATAGACTATATTATAGAAAAAGAAAATCTAACCGATACCTTTGTGTATGTTGATAACGTAACTATATGTGGGAAAAATCAAGAAGAACACGATTACAATCTTCAAAAATTCTACAAAATTGCTAAACAATATAACATCACTTTAAATGAAAATAAAAGCATAATTTCTTCTAGTTCTATTACTCTACTCGGCTACACCATAGAAAATAATCAAATAGCTCCCGATTATCAAAGACTAAAACCATTACTCGAAATGCCACCTCCGCTGAATCTTAAATCTCAAAAAAGAATAGTTGGAATGTTTTCCTATTACTGCAAATTCATTAAAAAATTTTCTGATAAAATTTTATTACTAAATCAAAACAAAGAATTTCCACTACCTCCATCTGTATTAAAATCTTTTCAAACATTGAAAAATGATCTAAAAGACGCCACTTTAATAACGGTAGATCCAAATAAAGAATTTGAAGTAGAAACGGACGCTAGTAACTATTGCATTGCTGCAACACTAAATCAAGAAGGTCGTCCTATTGCATTTTTTTCAAGAACTCTCAATACTAACGAAATTAAGCACCATGCAGTAGAAAAAGAGGCAGCCGCTATTGTAGAAGCTCTCTGTAAGTGGCGACATTTTCTACTCGGCAGGCACTTTAAAGTCATCACAGATCAGAAGAGCATCAGCTTCATATTCGACAATAAAAGAAAATCTAAAATTAAGAATGACAAAATATGTCGTTGGCGTATAGAATTATCCCAATACAATTTCACTATAGTTTATCGACCTGGACCTGAAAATATTGCTGCTGACACATTCTCTCGCATCTCTGCTCTTACTTACAATCTACAAGATCTTCGTGATTTACATAAACAATTATGTCATCCTGGTGTTTCAAGATTAAGCCATTTTATAAGAACGAGGAACCTCCCTTTTACTTTGGATCAAATTAAAAATATTACTGACTCTTGCTCATCCTGTCAATTACTGAAACCCAAATTCGCCAATACCAATGGAGGGACTCTCATTCAAGCCATATTACCTTTTCAACGATTAAATCTTGATTTTAAAGGCCCTCTACCTACTTCTATACATGGCAACAAATATCTACTTACTCTAATTGATGAGTATTCCCGTTTTCCTTTCGCTTTTCCTTGCAGAGATATGACAAGCAAAACCATTATCCACTGTCTAAACAAACTCTTTTCAATTTTTGGTTTGCCTGACATGATACATACTGATCGTGCTTCTGATTTCTTAGCAAGAGAAATAAAGGATTTTTTACACAAAAAAGGAATTGCTACTTCTAAAACAAGTAGGTATCATCCTGAAGGTAATGGACAGATTGAAAAACTCAACGGTACCTTATGGAAGGCCATTCAAACAACATTACATTCTAATCAAATGAAACTACCTTATTGGGAAGACATACTACCGGACGCACTTCATTCAATTAGATCATTACTTTGTACTGCCACTAATATGACTCCCCATGATAGACTTTTTAAATATAGTCGTAAATCTGCTTCCGGAATTTCAATTCCTTCTTAGGTTAAACCAGGCCCAATATATATTAGAAACCACACTAAAACAAGTAAACATGACCCTCCTGTAACGCCTGCCACCCTAATAGATGTCAACCCCCACTACGCTTATGTTCAACTACCTTCTGGTACTGAAACCACTGTCAACGTTCGAGACTTAGCTCCAAATTCATCAAATGAAGAAAACTCTAATAATAATCCTACTACTTCAGAGACTTTATTTGAACCTTCTACTAATGAAAACATTGGTCATGAGGAAGACAAAAATCAATCGTCTGATCTTGAAGAAAATCAGATTTCACTAAAAAATAATACTGAAAATCAGCATTCCTGCCAATCTGTGCGGAGGTCGTCCCGAGTTCGACAATGCCCTAGTAAATATAAGGATTTTGTGACTAAATACTGAAAAAACTGCAGTTTGGGTTCATATGTTATTTGTAAATAAAATGATTCTTATGTGATTGTAAAAAAAAAAAAACAAAAAAAAAAAAACAACATTTGTCTATAATTAATTACCCCTTACTTGAATACTTTAGGACGGGGAAAATGTTATGATTTAATTTGTTGTTAAGAGTTATCCCCCTTGGGATTGACATTCATAATAAAAGCGCCCTCTGTTTCATTTTCCCGCTCGATCCTTTCAAGAGCGTACGTGTATTTTACAGTTAATAAAACCTTTCTAAAAGGCAATTCTTTACTTACTGATACTATTCACTTCAGTGTTGTACCTTTTTCTTTCATTTGTTTCTTCACGAAATACATCCTAGTTCGTTTAATTCAACTTAACACGTACTTCGTCTCTTTTTCAATTCAATCCATTAGTCCACAACAAACTGGCGCCCGACTGACGCGAAACGAACAAGCATGACGATTCTACCTTTTTTTAAATTAATTGTTTTGAGCGAGATGCGTGTTTTATTTGATAAAAGAAAAAACGAACTTTTCAACAACGAAAAACAAGCGAACCACTTCCGACAGGAATAACTACTACAAACAACAATGACGAAACCCCTCGTCAGACTCGGCAGAAAAATAAACACGGAGCTGTCGACTTCATAGCGAATTTAAAAGAAAAATTCGAGCTCGACAAACATTTTTCACGGTTTCCTGACATTACCCTGCAACAAACGTGAGGAGCAAAATCACATAGGCCTATACACATTCTCCCCCGCACAGCAGACGCAACAGCAAAGAAACAATTACAGGGCATCCCTATCAACACATAGGAAGAAGTTGAATCAACAATACGAGTTGAGATGCACCACGCACGCTGATAAACTCACAACTTGGAAGTTTCGTTGACAGCCGGCAACCGGACACTATCGTTCAACACCAACGAATGCACAACAAACGCCGTACAGACAATGTACACACACTCCCGCAGACTCACATGCGAAGGCAACGGAAACTGGAAACTCATGCAACAAGAACGAATGCGCAACTAGCGCCCGTCCAAACAATGCACACATTACCGCAACTCACTTGCGAAGATACCGTCAACTTGACACACAACGTCAATAACGAAACAAAAATTTTCCTTCCAAACGAACAATTTACTTCACTATCCAAGCAACTCGTTGCACATGTCAGCACACAAATAACAGCAAACAAACAAATGTCAGCCTAAAAAAAAGAGTAAACGCTTTTCCACGTGTAAGTAAATACTTTTTTTACAAACACATTCCGTTTTTGACATTCCGTTTTTGACGTTTTGTTTTAAACAACAACACCAACAGCAAAAAACAGGACGAAAAGGTAACTGCCGAAAACATTACTTACAAAATATATATATATATATGAATATATATACACTGCATATATTTTTTTCCTCGGAAGGGGAGTATTGCGCGAGCCTTTTTCTAGCCTCACACAAAAACACATGTTCACATTTCAAGCTATATTACTTGTCACATACATACGCGCACACAAACATACGTGCGCATGTCCACACACGCACATATATTCACGTTCACGTACATACACTCACATTCTCGTGTATATACACACACGCTAACGTACACACAGGTACTCACATGTACTCACATGTACTCACATGTACGCACATACACGCACGCATGGACAACGTCACTTCCCCTTTCAAAGGAAATCCACACATGCGCAAAAGACCACCGGAAACACCTATAAAAGAAAGAGAAATAAGCGGTTTCTTCCTTTTCAGACCAGCCACCTAGCTGGACGGTCTACAGACCGACAGCGTGCCTTTTCGGCATGCGCGCGCACGCGCGTACCTCACACCACTTGTTACTATGTGGGACAAAAAGCTATCAGATCGTACGTACACTTTATACGCTTTCTATCTCCATAACCTGGATTGACATTCTCACTCTTTCTCACTCTATCTCCCCTTTGTTTTGGTCCATCAAAACAGGCATATGCGCGACTCTCTACTGAGCTTCACCCTTTCTTTCTACAGGCCGGCTTGCCACTTCGCGTTTCTCTATTGCATTCCCCTTTCCTTCCACGCGCGTAGTCGTCAACGGCTGAATGAACACGTGTACACCCAAGACTTTCATTTCTCAACCGAAAATAAACGACATGTTTATTTTATTCCAGCATTTGAGTTCTTTGTTTCCTTCATTCAATTCGTTTCATTATTTTTTCTTGTGGCGAGTTAGGGTATTTATATCCTGGTCCGCAACAAGACTATCGTACTACTGCACTTAGTATTGAAAACATAAGGGGTAGGGTACTATAACCTTAACTAGTATTGTGAGGGAATTACTCCTTTAAACTATGTTCATTGTAATGTATATACGAAAATAACATCTATTATATTAATAGTAATATTTGAGGATAGTGTAGTGCTATTCTCATTATACCCTCTGTAATATTCTAAACAATAAAAAGTGGCAGATAACATCTAGAGTCAGAGGAATTGCGGCCCTTGATGACATCGGAGTTTTTATTTTTAAAAATGTACAAAACATGTAGGCGGCGTTCGTTCTATTCTTTCTCTTTAATAAATATCCATCCAACTTTCCCAGCGCGATAGTAATCTATAGTTAGCAAGTACCGATTACTTTTATTTTTTTACCAAACATCACATTGGCAACGAGGATAGAGTTGTTTAGTAAATATATATATATATATATATATATAGTCGCGTTATCACAATACTCGGAATTCGACTGTGGCAACAATACTCCATGCATGGGCGAATGGTTGCCTTGTAGAGATACATGATACTCTAAGGTGTGAGCAGTTTTCTAGCACGATAGAGGGAGCCTTCCTTCCTCGCAACAGCCGAGGAGTTTGAAGGAAAAATTCTCAGGTAGGGAGTTATTTGTCATGGATATTGGTGATTGGAGAGGCTTCTTGTAATTGTTACAGGAAAGCAGTTTAGTCTTACTAGCATTAAATGTTACCTTCCATTTACTTCCCACTACGGTCTGGGGGTCATTTTCTAAGAATTCAGCCATCGTCTTGGATTTTTTGTACACCCGTTCTTCCCTCAGGTGGGTTATAGAGCGTTGTATCATCAGCAAATATACTCATCTCAGACTCAATATTATCAGGAGGTCTTGATGAATATCAGAAATAATAGTGGTCCAAAAAGGAACCCCTGAGGAACTTCCGCATTTATCATGCTGATTGGATGAACGTCCATCAAAGACAACTTGGATGGTTCTATTGTCTAAGAAGGATCTAATTATATTTAGTATTCGTCCAATTATACCGTATGATTTGATTTTCATTAGCAGCCTTTTATGTCAGACTTTGTCAATTGCTTTGGATATATCGAGGACTACAGTCGGTAGAACTAATTGTGACATTACAATTAGGTAGATACCATTGCTTATTGTTGAATTATTGTTTGGTAATGAAAACTCATTTTTTCGAATGTCGGATTTCGCTCCGATAACGAAGAACCAAAAATTCTCTAGTCGCTAGTTAAATTCCAAATTAAATCTCCATATCTAACTCGAAAATCACTAAATTGGCAATACTTCTCCTAATGAGTAAACAAAACAAAAAAAAAAATAAGATAAAATATTATTATTATTATTATTATTATTATTATTATTATTATTATTATTATTATTATTATTATTATTATTATTATAATAAGAATAAGAATAAGAAGAATAAGAAGAAGAAGAAGAAGAAGAAGAAGAACTCGCCCGTTCTAAAGAATTTGCTTTTTGTCCAGGAGGAGCAAAGCATCAAATTTCCAACTGTTCTTATAAAAAAAAAAGATGAGGAATCTTTCATTTAGCGGTGAGACAAAAAAATGAGCGGTTCGAAAAGTAAATGTTTTTCGTATCAAAGGCGAATTTAGCAGAACAAAAAAGGCGTTGCGCTGTTTTTTGCCTTACAAAATGATTTACAAATCATCAGAATGG
>NC_136491.1:102030251-102055251 GCF_053919585.1 Euprymna scolopes
CGTGATTGGTTAGATAATTTGTATAGCAGTTACAATTTTTCCGTCGGTCTGGAGATAGATTGTCAATCTGATTCAAACTCTTAAGTATCTTTTTTCATTGTGAGACACTTGTAGAATAATTCTGTGTGATACTCTCCATTCTCTAAACGTCAACATCTTAGTTGTCTGTCAAAGTCATGTTCGTTAGTCAGTAGATCAATTCATTTCTCCATCTGCCCCGAGCTACCACCTAACTGTCTCCAACTGCAAAAATGTCGTTAACTGTCGCAAATTCAAGACTATTCGTAAGTTGTCAACTGTTATAAAGTATCACAAAACTCAATAACACTCTTAAATCTGTCCGTAAAGTAACTTTAGATTTATTAACCGCTATGTTCGATCTTTTGTATCAGTCACGCCTTGATGAACTATCCTATTTCAGATGGCTTTTGTGTGTGTTAGTAAATCATTTTTTCTTAATTATCGTTTTACTAACCTTGCTTTCTATACTTTTATTTTACTGATCAACTATTTCCTCCCTTTTTAATAGTTTTTTTCTTCCTTTTTATTTCTTTACATTTGGGAGGGGGGCATAGTATCACATGCCATCGTGAGAAGGCAAGTCATAGAATTTGCACATTTGGTTTAACGAATTAAAACTGTATAGACTAGTTTTATTTTTTAATAAATAATCACGAAAGATAATAGAATTCAGTTTTGACGTTTTTATTTTTAATTTTTACTTACAAGCCTTATATACGGCTGCTACCAGGTCAGTCAGTCTAAAGATATTGGCTTCCTGATTTAGAATGCAACAAAAGTTTGATGTCATTGATTTTTTCTTTCCCTTTGCAAAACTAAAACCAACAATAATTTTCTCTATAGAAAAAAAAGCCAAAAAAACATCATTAATAAATATTTGAACATATAAAGAACCTGAAGCGTTTTACCAAAATGAGCGTATTTAGCCTTAAATAACCCGGACAAAAGGAAATTAAAAGGTCATTTATGATATAATCTTTACTGAAATTAATTTTGTGAGTAAAAACCGATTTTCAGACTGAATTTTCTCAGATCAATGACACGTTAGCTTGGTTATTTTGTTTTGCGGCATATCAAACCTTTTTGTGTTAATTGTAGAATGCAGAATCCAGTAATTTTGGAAATGTTTTATGCTTAAAGTTCTTTATATCTTCAAATATGTATTCATGGTATTTAGTTTGGTTTGGTTTGGTTATTTTTTACGGCATATAAACTCGTTTCGGGTTATTAAATGCCGAATCCAGTAATTTTGGAAAAAGGGTTTATGCTTCAAGTTCTTTATAAATACAAATACTTATTCATGGTGTTTTGTTGGGTTATTTTTTACAGCATACCAACCTTTCCCGAGTTATTTAACACCAGATCCAGTATTTTGGGGGTAAGAAAATATTATACTTCAAGTTCTTCATAATTTGAAATATTGATTCAGTGGTGTTTTGTTTGGTTGTTTTATAAGAATATTTTAGTTTTTGTTTTTGACTTTGCAAAAATCAATCATGTTTTGTATGGGAAAGGAAAAAAAACAATGGCATTAATAGTTGGCGCATTTTAAGCCAAGAATTCAATATCTTCAGACAGCCTAATCTGGTAGCACCAGGAGAAATATTAGCAACGAATAGATCTTTGCTAACTGACTGGAGATGGTAGATCTCTGGATTGGATTAAATCTAAGAGTTCAAGGCGCCGATCGGTTTAAGAGCACTCGACCCATAGTATTATATAAAGTATTTTTAAAATCTCTGCTTTGAAAAACAGAAAAAAAAGAAAAAAGGAATAACGAAAAAATAATTCAAACGGTGATAAAATATATGGCGCAATGTCTGTGAAGTATTAAAATATATCTATCTATTATATATATAAAGGTGTGTGTGTGTCTGTGTGTGTGTCTGTGTATGTGTCTGTGTACATTTTTAAAAGCAATAACTCTGTACATTTTTCAGTCTACAGACTCGAAATTTGATATACAGGGTGTTGAGATTATGAAAAATATTTGTAATCTGTTTTCGGACAGAAATTTGGCTGTTAAGAGGGTCAAAGTTCAACGATTTGACCTTTGAGAACTCTACCGAACTCGTCCGCCAATTTTGGGTGTAAACATTTGAAATTTTAGATATAGGTTCTTTGGACATGGAACTTAATAACTTGATTTGAGCCAAAAACAATAAATGTTAAGGGGTCATAATAGGGGTCAAAGTTAAAAAAAATTGACCGTTTTTTTTCTCAACGTACACCTCCAAACACCCAGGCAACGCCGGGCTGAAATGCTAGTATATCTATAAAAGTGAAAATGTCTCTGTGAATGTGTGTCTGTGTACATTTCACTACCAAATAACTCTGCCAATTTTCAGTCTAGGGACTCTAGATTTGTGATAAGGAGTATTGAGATCTGGGGAAATCTTTTTAATCGATTGTAGGCTAGAAATTTGGCTGTCAAGGGGTCAAAGTTCAACAATTTGAACTTTGAAAACTCTACAAAACTCATCCGCCAATTTTGGGTCTAAACACTTGAAATTTTAAATGTAGGTTACTTGGACATGGATCAAACGTTTTAATTTGATTTGAGACCCCCCTCAAATGTTAAAGGGTCAAAATTGGAGTCAAAGTTTTTAAAAATTTGACCTCTGCGGTCTCTACTAAATTACTTAGCCAATTTCTGGTCTAAACATTTGAAATTTTACATAAAGGGTATTCAGACGTAGCGCAAGCTTTTTAATCGGTTTGGGTCGAAAATTTGAGCTGCCAAAGGGGTCAAAGTTAAAAAGATTTTACCGTTGCTGTGTCTAGCAAACTATTCGGCCAATTTTGGGTCTAATCATTTGAAATTTATACATAACGGGTATTCAGACATGCGTCAAGCATTTTAATCAGTTTTGGGTCGAAAATTTGGCTGCCAAAAGGTCAAAGTCGAAAGAGTCGACCATTTCAGATTTTACCAAATTCCTCCGCCAATTTTGGGTTTAAAGACTTGAAATTTTAGATGTACGGTAACCTAGACATGGGAAACACTTTGTGGATTCATGCGAGGCAAAAATAATGAATGCTAAGGGGTCAAAATTAGAGGTCAAAGTTAAAAGAAATTGACCTCTGTGGTCTCTATGAAATTACTCAGACAAATTTTGGTCTAAACATTAGAAATCTTACATAAACTATAGCCATACGTAGGGCAAGTTATGAACAGTATGTGTGTCTGTGTGTGTACATTTCCATACATAATTACTCTGTCGATTTTCAGTCTACAGACTTGAGATTAACGTAAGGGGTATTGAGATTTGGGAAAATTTTCTTAATCAGTTTTTAGCCAGAAATTTGGGGTTTAAGGGGTCAAAGTTCAACGATTTAACCTTTGATAACTCTACCAAACTCCTCCGCCAATTTTGGGTCTAAACACTTGACATTTTAGATGTAGGTTATTTGGACATGGATATAATTTTAAAATTTGATTTGAGCCCAACAAGTAAATGTTAAGGAGTAAAAATTGGGGTCAAAGTTTAAAAAAAATGGACCTTTGCGGTGTCTACCAAATTAATCAGCCAATTTCTGGTCTAAACATTTGAAATTTTACATAAAGTTTATTCAGACCTAGGGCAAGCTTTTTAATCGTTTTTTAGCCGAAAATTCGGCTGCCAAGGCGTCAAAGTGAAATTTAACTTCACACAAATGTACTTTATGTATCTGGAAGTATTCTTCGATAGGTTTGGTATCGGAATGCCTTCGATATACTGTCGAAAACTGATAATCGAACAAATCTGATTAAAGAAGGAACAGTTCGATTCCGACAAAAGTTAACACTCTTATACAGCCTAACATAACAAGTGCATAATTGAACCATGATATCTGACTTTTACATTTTAAACTATCATTCACGCCTTTATATACAAATAATTTATAAAATTAACAGTAGGTTCTCTACAGTGCAATATAGACTAGAATGTATTGCGGACTAAGTCACTGCAGGGTGTGAAACTTCCTCTCAGTGTTCTATAGTGGCTACACGACTGGGTTAGACAATCGATTTGATTGAAAATTGGGTGATTTCACCGATTTCAATGACTATAAAAGTATTGAAAATGTTTGACGTTCATTGATCTTCATTTAATCCCGGCCAACGCTGGGTCACCCTGCTAGTCTTACATCATTTAATTAAACGTGTCTGTAAAGCCTTTAAAGCGTTAAAATCCTTCATTGGCAATATCTGCCAAGCAGTTTAATGTTACATTACCTCTTTCGATGAAATGGCAACGCTATTGAAACCTGTCACCTGTGGCGACTTAATCGCGAAATGATTCCCACGAACGCTAAAAACAAACGGCTCTAATTGCTACACTCTTTCGTTATCTGCTTCGTTGGAATTCACTTTTCTTCCTTATTCCCCCAAGTAAGAAAGTTTTACTGAAAACCCCCAAAGGAACACGTCTATGTGAAAGTAGTAGTAAGTCAGTTCTAACTTAGAAAATTCCTATAAGACCTGGTAAACAGAATCAATTTTCCTCAGACTTCGCTAGCCGCAGTAGCACGGAGAAACCTTAACTTCGGTTATTTAACAAGAACCAGTTTGTCATCGTTATTATACCGCATAATAAATGGAATATGCATCATATATATATATATATATATATCCGTTCACATACACCTTTTTACGATAAAGCTAGAACCCAGAATTAGACAGGATCGAGCAATCGACGACGGACAACGCCAGACCCAAAGTGGGTTTCGATGTACTGCATCTGATCAGTAACGTGCTCCGACATAGGCGCGAACCCAGGGCGTCGCACTCATGAAATGTGCAATACTAACGACCTTACTCTATGGGCCACGGTGCAATCTATTGGCCATGCCTCGATTTTTAAATTCTTATATTTTTATCCAGTTCTACATTCTACGATGTGACAAGCAACGCGTCATATACAACCAAGATAGTTACTGCTGGTATGCAGGCGGCATATATCCATCTACACATTAACTGAAATTGGCCGACTCCTCAGACACGATTTCGGAACACCCTTATTTGTTGAGGGACATCACGTCATTACGAAGGATCCCCGCATTTTTCTACACACATTAGACGTTATATAAACCTATAATCTCCTCTTAATGTCTAATATGTGTAGAAAAATGCGGGGATCCTTCGTAGGGACGTGATGTCCCTCAACAAATAAGGGTGTTCCGAAATCGTGTCTGAAATGTGTAGATGGATATCTGCCGCCTGCATACCAGCAGTAACTATCTTGGTTGTATATGACGCGTGGCTTGTCGCATCGTAGAATGTAGAACTGGATAAAAATATAAGAATTTAAAAATCGAGGCATGGCCAATAGATTGCGCCGTGGCCCATAGAGTTAGGTCGTCATGAGTGCGACGACCTGGGTTCGCGCCTATGTCGGAGCACGTCACTGATGAGATGCAGTACATCGAAACCCACTTTGGGTCTGGCGTTGTCCGTTGTCGATGCAATTGCTCTATTCTGTTTAATTCTGGGTTCTAGCTTTATCGTAAAAAGGTATATGTGAACGGGTATTTATATAAACCTATAATCTCCTCTTAACGTCTAATATATATATATTTATATCATATGATACATCTACCTCATGAAAACAGTTTTTAAGAAATAGGGCAGCTTTTTTTGTAAGCTAATAGTTTATCGCTTAACAAGGCAATGAGCCATTCGAGGATAAAGATTAGAGCGATGTTCAGTTTTAATGATTGAACAACACTATTAAAGTATTGATTTTTTTAAAATTAATTCGCCGAACAACTCGTTAGGTATTTGTTAAAAACGACCATGTTAGAACACGTAGGGAACATTTCTGCGATAACATGTTTAACGGTAGAGATTTTTATAAAGTATAATTGCTACACCTAGGCTGGTGCATCAGCCACTAGTCTCTCTCTACTAGACTTGACCAAAAAAAGAGTTTGCAATCTAATAAGTCCCGCACTATCAACCAAGCTCCAACCCCTGTCACAGCGTTGTAATGTCGCATCACTGGCCATGTTTTACAAATCATTTAATGGAGTGTGCTCTGATGTATTCATTGCACATGCATCCTCTCGATTTACATACCCCAACTAACCCGCCAAGCAGCAAAACCCACCCCTTCACTATTAAGGCCCCTAGATGTTGGAATTCTTTCTACTCTAGTAGCTTCTTTTCTCGAGCTGCTAGACTTTGGAATTCCCTGTCTGATTCCTGCTTTCATTACCGACGTAACGTGAACAGATATCAGTTTCTTCTCTTAGTGTAATCCTCTGTAGACATGGTCCCAAATAGTTAGATAGGGTCCAACAAAACAGTCTCCAATTATACAGAGCCATTCGTCCGTGCATGAAGTATTGTTGGCACATTTGGACTGGTCCATCTACCAATATTCTCTTCCTGTTAGACAGGGTTCAACAAAAGAGTCTCCAACCCTTGCCCTATTGCTGTAATATTGTATCCTATACTTGTTTTACAAGTATTTTAATGGAATGTGCTCTTTTTTGTGCTGCCTCAACGTACATTACTTTTGACTAACATCTGAATCGGTGAAGCTAATAAAGAAAGCAAAAAGATGAAAAAACGTATAAATCAATAATGCAAAAAGGAAATGTTTCATTAAGAAAATAGATGAAAAGCTGAAGTTTGTCTCACTTGTTCATTGCTTTTTCAAATTCCATAAATGCTTGAAATGTATTCATCAAACAGTTTCCATTTTTATTTTTACTCCCTGTGTGATAGGACGAATATACATTATAATAAAGAGCAATGTGTATTTATAAGTATAATTGAAGGTTGAATTGAATATGTATGAATTGGAAGATAGACAAGTATGGATATTCTTTGAAGTACCTCGATCCTACAAAATAAAGAAGGTGAGTTTCCTTCTATCATGCTAAAAACATTACTCACACCAAGAGTACTCTATATCTCTACAAAGCCACCATTCGTCCATGCAGGAAGTATTGTTGACACATTTGGGCTGGTTCATCTATCAGTTGTCTCTCCCTTTTAGACAGGGTTCAACCAAAGAGTCTCCAATTTAATAGGTAATATCATCCAAGTTCCAACCCTTGTCCTATTGCTGTAATATTGCATCCTATACTTGTTTTACAAGTACTTTAATGGGATGTGCTCTGATGAACTCTTAGTTTTTGTGCTGCCTCAACATACATACTCTTAACGAACCCAACAAGCAGCAAAATACCACTCCTTCACTGTTGAGGTCCCTAAATGCTGAGAAGCCTTTTACTCTAATAGTTTCTTCCCTCTGACTGCTAGACTCTGGAATTCTCTCGCTGTTTCCAGTTTCCGTGGTTATACTAATATGCAGAAGTTTAAATGTAATGTGAACAAACATCTTGCTCATCTCCTCACATAGCCCACTATAGACATGGTCCCAAATAGTAACCCCTTACATCTAAGTGGCAATACGCCTTGTTTAGGGCGAAACAAAAAAAAATGGACACTTAGCAATGAAAATGTTATTTACAACTAAATGACTAATAATACAAATTTGGATTCCTCCTCACCACCACCACCACCACCATCATCAGTTTAGCTTGTGTTTTACATGCTAGCATGTGTTGAGCAGCTTTCGCAAATTGACTTTCAAACTTATTTCTAGCCATGTTTTCATTTATCTCAAATCCTTACCACTTCCTCAGATTTTTTTCCTTGTCCTTCCCCTGCTAATTCAACTGTTCTACATCTAACTCAAGTACTCTCATCTATTCTTTCAATGTGACCAAATCAAAGTTTTCTGTTCTATACACACTATACTGCTTTTTATTGGGGGGGGGGGGCAATGCTGACGTGGAATGATATTTAATTTTCTGTCTCACTTGCTCATTGCTAATATTTTGTAAGACCGCTAATCACTGGATTTCCATACCAGTAGATCTATTGCATTGCATTATTCTGAAGTATATATATATATATATATAAATATATATATATATATATATATATATATATATATATATATATATATATGTTAAGTACTGTCTTATTATAATTAAGATGATGAACGTATGTTCTTTTGTATTCATGTTAAGAAGGATAAGAGTCTTAAGAGAGATGAGAGTCTTAGGAGAGTTCATGTTGTAAGTGTTCATATTGGAAGACACGGAGACATTAGTGAGATATATATAAATAGAGAGAGAGTTTATAATTGAGAGAGAGAGTACATATAATTACATTTTGAGAGGGGATTTCATATCTAGATAGATAGACCGATAGATTGAGAGGTTGGCATTTATGCTTTGACAGTTCTGTATGAAATGGCTCTGTTTATATAACATAAATAGTATGACACATATATTTTCTAAACATATATTTTTTAGATGATAATTTTCAAATGATTCTTATATATAAATTGACAATACTTTTTCTCGTTGTAATGATGGACACAGGAGACAGCAGTTATTAAAAACATGATGATCATTTATTCCTTCCAATTGATCGGTCAATGGCTTTGCATTCAGGAATTCAAAGTTTCTTTCTTTACATCTTTTTCTGTTTAAAACCCTCTCGCTTCCAAAGTCCAAGGTTCGAACTGAACCTTCTCTTCCCTGGTCAGACTCTCGTCTGACTCCGACTCTCTGCCTCCCTTCTGACTTCTCCCTAACTAACTAACTCTCACTTCCTATATTGAGAAATCCATGCATGTCCGGCTGACGTGACCACAATTCACATGCCATCAACATGCGCGACCTGCACGTTTCCGAACATTCTGATTTCCCATTTTTCCTTTGTTGTTTTCACAAAAGAATTCAACCTACATATCTAATTCATTTAACCCATATTTTATTATCCACATTCTTTCTAACAATGAATAGTTTATTTATTATTTATTTCATCAGAATCAACAATTTAATGGACATTCCATTTAAAACCTAATGTTCTTTAAAACTAATCTCCAGGGTTCGATTCCCGTTTTCTCTCATTTTATTTTCATTTACTAATTCTCTTTATTTTTACTTACATGAAAAAGGGGACATCATTTTTCATGTAACATATATATATATATATATATATATATATATATATATATATATATATATATATATATATATATATATTGTGTGGCACCCGTCAGTCGAAACGACTATGGATCAGCGCCGTATTAAGATGTTGCCTGTATGCATCTTAATACGGCGCTGATCCATAGTCGTTTCGACTGACGGGTGCCACACAATATATATATATATATATATATATATATATATATATATATATATATATATATATGTTACATGAAAAATGCTTGTCCCCTTTTTCATGTAAGTAAAATATATATATATATATATATATATATATATATATATATATATATATATATATATATATATATTAGTGACCTGGCAAGGCCACAGGAGAGACAACCAAGCATAAAAAACCCTAAGCAAAATTCATCCCAAAGAAGCAAAACTAAAGCTGGCCCGTCAGAATACTATATATAAAAATGTAGGCAAATTTGGGTATATTTTATTGGTTGAACATATACGTTCTTTTTAACCAATTGTCATAAAATATTGACGATAGAATAGTATTATCCAAAAGCCTTGAAGTTTACATGTAGTTTCGTTCCAAATAACGAAAGATATAAGCATTTCAATATATATATATATATATATATATATATATATATATATATATATATATATATATATATATAAAGCTGAATGTGTGTGTGTGTGTGTGCGTGTGGTCACGAATAGGCTCCTATATGGTTTACTCTTTTAAAAAACTGATTACATATAATGATAGAAGATATATCGAGACACAGGAATGGGTATGTTTGATCTGAAAGAACGGTGGTTCATTAAAATTGTGGTTCACAATGTATGGAAATAAAAATTTAAAAAAAAAACGTTTACAAGTGTTTTTGATATAGATGTACATAATAATACGTTGATAAGTATGTTTTAACTTAAATAGGGATGGTATAATAAAATTGTGGGATCTGCGTTCGCGCCTGGCCTCCATAAAATGGAAATAGGCGCAAACTTTAATAAATACTTTTCATATCTATCTGCGTAAGTATACTTTGATAATTATGTTTTATTTTGAAGAAATATGGTATAATAAAATTATGGGGTGTTCGTTCGCGCCTGACCTTCATAGAATGGAAATATGTCACAAAGTTTAATAAGGTTTTTTAATATAGATCCACAGAATATTGTGATGTGTTTCAGTGTGAACAGGTATGGTATAATAAATTATGGGGTTTATCTATTTTATTTTTAATTTGATCATATTTTGCTTTGGTTTTGATACCCCCCAAATTCGAAGCTATCTCTTTACAACCCTTCCTTTTCATAACCTATCATACTTTCATAAATCAGAGTCCATTTTCTGTAGGCTGTTTTTGAACTCAGTCAACGACGGGTACTTTTGCAAGTGTATATATATATATATATATATATATATATATATATATATATATATATATATATATATATATTGAAATGCTTATATCTTCTGTATATATATATATATATATATATATATATATATATATATATATATATAGAGAGAGAGAGAGAGAGAGAGATAGATAGATAGATATAATACTTTTCTTGGGCAATTCTATATATTCTAAATCTTAGCGATTATTAGTTAGAATTGAACAAATGAAGGCTCGTTGGAAAGGCAATGACCTGAATTGGGTAGTGCACTATGTAATATTTGCCCTTAAGGTCAGACATTTAGAGAATTATCCATCATCCATTTTTTTGGCACAGTTTTTTTTTTTTTTTACTTTTTTAGATATAAGCAACCAATTTTTGGATTCTTACAACATACGATTTTTGAACAGACTTGAGCTTAATTTATGTAAGTGTCAACTTTTCCCTTTATGTCTCACAATTAATGTGTCAATCATTGTTTTTTGCTATCCAAGTTTTGCAATCGAATTACAAAATATTTTATATTTCCCCCCAAACCTCTGCTCTTGCTACCATGATTTCAAATGATCTGCAATAAAAGCAAGGGGACACTTGATTCCAAACGTTTTAGATTATTCTCAATGCTTGTTCATAGATTTGGTGAAATAAACGAATGTAAAATATTTCAATCGAAATATAGAAATGATTTATGATGCACTTATTGTCTCCATGGGCACACGACGGTCCTTATCCGTGAAATTATTTATTTGGCCGATCAACTCTGGTGTTCTGACTTTGCTTACTCTTACCAAACCTCTCAACATCCCTCGCAGACTCCCTGCCTTTTTTGAAACTCTTATGCCACTCAAAACCTAATGCTCGATTCATGTAAGATTGTCCAAAAGTAGTCTGAAGCGCTCCATACGTTTCTGTGGCATTTTTCAAAGTTTTAAACAGATTTTATTACATATCTTTCTTTTAAAATGTCCTCACGTCAAGATGGCATTTTTTAAATTCACCAGCTGAGACAATCAGGCTTTAGTAGCGTATATTACAATTCCTGCTGTAGCTGTTTAGTTGAATTTGAAATCATAAAAATCGGTTAGTCATCTCATAATGTGTATAGCAATAATATACTGAAATTTCAAGTGTCAGCGACAATTTTAAATGCTTGTACAAAAAAGTCTGGAAACTTATTGACGGCATCTCATATTTTTCTCCTAAATATAAAGACTTGGTAAGCTTTACTGCTAAAGTAAAACAAGATACAAATTATAATAATAATAGTAATACTATTATTAATAATAACAAATGTGTAGGTTCACACTTTTAGCTAAATCACTCCCCCAACATGAGATTCTACATTTTTAGGTGATTACATAGCCAAAACAAAAGACAATTATTGTAGAATTTCGAGTGAGAAATCAGTTTCGTATATAAATTTAACGCAGAATGACCATCAGTAATGGTGCACCTTCTCCGAGTGATGTTACCTCAAGTAATAGTATGGAGCTGATGCTTTTATATTGGAGAGAGACGGCGGACATGTATATACAATGATGAGGGGGAGGAGACATTTATATTGATGATCTGCGCATAAGAACTAAATTGACCGACTTTAATTAAACTAAAGTGCTTAACGATAAGAAACAAGTTTCTTAAGGGGGCTGGCATAATTATTTACTATAATAATTATTAAATATACATATATATGTGTGTGTGTGTGTGTGTGTGTGTGTATATATATGTATATATGCATATATATGTATAGAAAACCAGTCGAATGGTATGTATATGCATATGTATATATATATATATGTATACGTATATATATATATATATGTATGTATATGTGTATATATATGTGTGTATATATATATATATATATATATATATATATATATGTATTCGCCCTTTGCCATCAAAATGCGAATGAACCCTTTTTGGGGGTCAACGGCCAACTAGCACCGTGTGTGTTTGTGTGTATGTATGTGTGCGTTGTGGTGGAGAGGGCTCCCGTAAGCCGTGGTGAAGGCAACCTTTCTAGGAGAAGCAAATCTCTAATTTAAAAAACCATAAAGCGGGAGACCAGTACCCGTATTAAGCTGGTCTGCAGGTTAACTTGTTGCTGGCTATCTTGCTCTTGCTTGTTGCTGGATCTCAACATTTTGAACCGAGAGAGAGACTTAGCTGTGGTACAAAGCTAAACTCTGTAACATCATCTGTGTATAGATACTCCCTCACGCATTTGTCTATTAAAATGGTCCTGTGGCGATGGAAGTCATTTTTGGGCTCGTATCTGAGGAAGTGGCACTCGTCTGACAAGACGTTGCAACCAATCATCTCATATATGTACATGTATATATATATATATATATATATATATATATATAATTGCCTATATATATATATATATATATATATATATAAATTGCCTTTCTTGCTTCACTTAATCAGAACTTTTATAAATAATGGATATTAACTGTTATGTGATTCTTTGTAATACTCACAGACGCTATTGTCGACCAAAAATGGTATTATTGCGGCTAGGGACCATGACACACGATCTCATTCGTTGACTAGCCAACTCAAGCGTGATTATCAACTCCTTGGCTCAATATCTTGTACGAAATGTTTGTCTGAACAAATATAGGTTTCTTCCGCTTTCGGGCATGTTCTTTCCCAAACTCAGAAAGTTTTTTTTTTCTTTCTTTCGGTTTTGTTATTGTCCCTCCCCTCCAAATTTTCCCAGAGTTCTCTCCCCCCCCAATCTCTCTCCCTCTCTTATTTCGAAATGTCGTTCAATGTGGAGTATGCAGGTGCGCGTCACAGTTGACACAGGAAATCGAAGACCAACAGCTAAACAGGGATGTGCTATTACCAGGGGTCGGGGAGTAGAGAACGTAGGGTTGGGGAAAATCGTTGCCCCAGCTGGAACAGGTTATCTGGAAAATGACTTAAAACACATACATACGTACACTCACACGTACTCTCATAGAGTATATATATATATATATATATATATATATATATATATATATATGAGGTAAGTTCCCAAAATAATGCTTCCTATTTGTTTTTTCTGCCCAAATGGACAATAAAAAGAATTGCAAATTACATCGTTATGATGGCTGAACTTTTGCATTCAGGACCTGAAAGTTTCATCTTTCTATTACAAATATTGACGGCGCGAGACTCTAAGAATGTAACTCTTGTCATGGACGTACGTAAGAATCAAAGATCTGCCATAGAATTACTTCACGTAGGAAAAAAATTGAACCGATCAACATTCATCGACGCCTGTTGCACATTTATGAAACCGATGCAGTTGATATCAGCTCACTTAGGAGATGATTTCGTCGATTTCAGAGTGATGACAGAGATGTGAGTAACAAAGCGCACTCCGGACGTTTATGGCCGAGCGATGAATGATGGTTGGCCTAGATCGCTCATTGTCATACGATGATCGCGCCAAAAGTACAGACTCCTATTGTTTTAACTCAAAAAGTTGAAGAGCTACGAAGACCGGAGTGGTACCATTAAAACGAGCGACCTTTTATGCTCCAAAATTTATTTTTCTACATAGTCACCAACATTCTCAGTTTACTTTGCCAGGAATTCAATGACGCATATCTGCTTCTGACGCACGCCCACAACAGACGGTTCTCTTTTAGAGTCTCACACCGCCAATATCTGAAACTGGGGAATGAAACTTTCAAGTCATGAATGCATAAGTTCAGTCATCATAACGATGCAATTTGAAATCTTCTCTGGTTCACTCTAGCAGAATGAAACATATGAGGTATTACTTTTGGAACGCTCTTTTATATATCATTTTATGTATACTCGTAAAATGTGATAAGGAGATATGATATTTTTTGTAGCGATTCTCAGTATTTACTTTAACCTGTGAGTAGAGCTATGTAGTAAGTTCTGAGAATATATTTGACAATTAAGTTATACAGTTTTCCGTTTTTAATACTCGAAAGGAATTGCTATTTTAATCTGACGAATCGCGGAAGACTCTGTGTGGCTTAAATGTCACTAATGCTAATCCTAACCCTAACCTTAACCCTAAAACATAATAATTCTTAAGGTATGTTTTATTATACTTTTATTTATTTACTTATGCACATACATGTATAATATACTAATATTTTTCATTTTTATATCAGTGAAAATAGTGGAAATTAGTACAATAGTACTTGCATTGTGGCTACATTTCTTATTAGGGAAAAATTATTTTCCATTGAGAAAATATAAATTAAGCAGCTGGCTGGTTTTAAAATCTCCGAAACAGCCACATGGTAAGCAGCTAATGATCCTCGGATTCTATTTAACAATTTAAGTTTATTTATTTATCTATTTATTTATTTAAATTTTTCACTGCTCTTTAGTGTAACCCTCTTTTCTAATTATAAATTTTCTATCGGTAAGTCTGCTTATGCAATGCTATATCTGCGATACGTTGAGTGATGAGACGATTCCAACATTTTCCCGATACCGAAAACCCATGTAATAAGTGCATATACTTTCGCAAATGGTTTGCTGATTATTTGTGTTTGTATCTAATACTTGCGGTTTCATTTTGCTTTGTCTTGCTTGTTGGTCATTTTTTTGTAACTCGCATACGGGATGACATGGCCATATTATAGGTTATTATGCCCTTAGTAGGTTTATTTTCAACGTAGTTTTTGTTTCTATCATTTTTATTTAGGAATTTGATTTGTGATTTGTACCCTGAGTTTTTAAGGGCTTCATTGTAATATTTTTCATTTTATAATCAGCAAACCAAAGTCCGTAAGAGTAAAAACAGACATAGGGAGACCCTATGGTTCAACCCTCCATATTCCAAAAATGTTGAGACAAACATAGCCAGAGAATTTTTTAAAATATTAGAAAAAACTTTAAAGCCCCTCATAGATACAGTAAAATCTTTAATAAGAACACAATCAAAGTGTCTTACTCAACTATACCGAACCTTCATCAAAAAATAATTAGTTCTAACAATAAAAAAATTAATAATATACAAAATACAAATAAATACATTAAACAAGACGCAATCTACTTTGGTTCCACATCTGGACTTATTAAGCATAGGATTTCAACCCATAAACATTCTTTTAAAAACCACTTCCTGTTGAACCAAACCACTCTATCCAAAAATATTTGGCGACTCAAAGATAATAATATTTCCTTCAATTTGAAATGGCAAATAATAGGATCATATAAAGGATATACACCAGGAGATAGATTCTGTGCACTTTGTACACAGGAGACCTTAAAGATTTTAAAATATGACGATATCAAAAATAGAACCACCCTCTTAAATTCAAGAGAGGAGCTTATATCCTCATGCAGTCATAAACGTTGGTTTAAATTAAACAAATATAAACCACCATAAGTCATTAAAAATATTACTTATTAATATTCAATCTTGAAATTTAAGTTTAACTTGATACCCTTATTAATAAAATGTTGATCATCAATATTATTATTAATATAAGTTTATCTGATATATTTACCATTATTGTATATTATTTAAATATATATTTAAGCTTAACCTATACTATATTTATTAATTTCAATAAATAAATAAAGTATTAAAAATACTAAATCCAATAAGTTCAAAATATAATATTTTATAATCTAAATAGAATAAACACTAATTATCTCCCTTTGATTATTTAATTAGAAAATAAGATTATCCCCCCCTGTTTTCTTTTTTTTTTTTTTAAATATTTGCTTAATTTTAAATTAGGCGTTTACTAACATATTCTAGCCGCTAAAAAATGTTCCATTGGTGTTTTTTTTGAAAATTCAACATTTCGTACATTTATAAGTTACAATCAACATCCAAATGAATTCTTTGACGATAATTACGGTTTTCAAAAGGCGAACAATTAAAAGGTATATACATATATATATATATATATATATATGTATATATATATAATTCTTAACTTTTATTAAAAACATATTATTATAACCTTATATTTAAACCAAATTCAGAGTTATAATTTTATTCTATTTTTTATTCTCAACCCATATTACTTTTCTTATCAAGTAAATATTTTCCTTTTTATTTTAATTCTTTCCAGATACATCTACCTTACTTAAAAATCGCTAGATTTATTTGTGGTGTCTTTTATATATATATATAAAAAAAACCCACCCAATACTTTTGCTGATGAGGAGACTTTGTTTAAAAAAAGCTATATGTCAAAATTATTGTCCGTGGCTTAATGTCTATCACAATAAAACATCGTTTCCGAAACGATCGTACAAATTATTGACTTTGTTGTTGTTCCTTCTTATGAAACAAATTTTTAATTTTTAATTCTAATTTGAATTTTAAATTATCAATCACATTACTAAATATTAAAGTAGCTCTAGAATATTTGTCTATCGAGCTTATTATATATCAACGAGCACTGTTCTTTTTTTGTATTTTGATTAAATTAGTAATTTTACTATCACATTAAAATACACTATCCTCTTTAGACTACTGTTCTAACCCCCTTTAAATTATATATATATATATATATATATATATATATATATATATATACACAAAGAGAGAGAGAGAGAGAGAGAGAGAGAGAGAGAGGAGAGATAGAGAGGATGGACAGAAAGACAAAGCAAGAGAGAAGGGGTAGAAAGAGGAAATACGGAGATGGATGGGAAGAGAAAGAGTGACAGAAGACACGGCGTTAGAGAGAGAGAGAGAGAGAGAGAGAGAGAGAGAGAGAGAGAGAGAGAGAGAGAGAGAGAGCTTGCAAATTGAACGTTTTGAACAACAAGCGTTTATATTTAAAAAAAAAAAATGTGCTTCCGTTTCCAAGCGACAAAAGGTGTCCATGTTTTCTTTGTTCGCCGCCCTTCTCGGACCTTAGGCCTCGGGCCTCGAACGTGAGGTGAATCGCAAATGGACCGACATAACTGGATTCCCACAAACATGACCGCGCGATTTGGCGGCAATTGTAAAGTCCGATAGAAAACGCTTCGAAACTAGTTCAAGATGCGGAGTGGGGTTTGGATGACGCGCGAAAAAAACTTCTATAAATTAGCGCACGCTGCTTACCCCCCTCCCCCCAAGTAAAAAATATAAAGAGTAAAAACAAGACGGGTGTCAAACCAAGAATCTTGTACAGATCTGTCTCACATATCATGACACATCCCTGGGGCCATCTCTGATGTCGACCCCTCCGACCCCTATCCTCTTAAACTGTATCTGGACAGCTCGGCTGGAAAGCAGGAGGGAAATACATTAGGAACACTTAAACCAAAGGTTCACAATCTGTATTTAAACCAAGCAAGCTATCCGCCAAATGTCACAATATTGTTTCTCTCGGTCTATTTATTGTCTAACTCAAATGAATCACGCCGCATTGGGAAAGGTATGAACCCCACCCAAAGTTATGAGTAAAACCAACGAGAGCCATGACTAATTACTACGGCTAGGACAACAGAATATTCTTATCATTGTTTTGACGCTCGAGTATATATTCGACAAAGTTAGACACAGTTAATCAACCGAGAACCACATCACTCTATCTAAAAACATGTAATATATCAACGGATATATACTCGACAGTCGAAATGAAAAGAGTATGCTGTTGTCTTACCTGAGAGCTTATTCTTCAAACTTTTCAACTTAATATTCACAAGCAACATGAATCGGAACAAATACAATGCTGCAAAGAAGGTCGGTTCTCTCTACCGTGCTAGAAAAATACACATTAGAGAGGACGGTGTATGTCTATGCAACTGCTCTTCGTCTCGCACTATCAACCAAGATCCAACCCCTGTCCCATAGCCACAGTGTCTTTTTCACAAGTACATTGATAGAATGTGCGCTAATGAACTCAATGCGCTTGCACTCTCTCGGCGTATATACCCGCGACACACTTGCCTTAACAACACCCAGACATACTCGTGTGCAACAAGTTAACATTATATATAATCTCTTTATCTAGGTCTCCGTGATTACATACTTTGAATTTAAGTTGTAAATTGTGCTAGACCCGATGGGCAACCACCGATGCTTATATAGACATGGTCAGAATGAAAAGATGAAAAGAAAACCATGACAAGGAACTTATATATATATATATATATATATATATATATATATATATATATATATATATATATATATATATATAGTCATCCACTTACAGTACTGATTCGCTGTTTCGCAGCTCATCAGTGCGGCTAGACAAGCAACTACCTCAAGTCAGGATCGAAACTCGATCCCCAAACGACAGTCGGAGCTTCTAACCGATGCGCTATACGGCTGCTGCCATGCGGGCAGTGAATTAACAATGTTTTTACATTGTCCAAATATCTAAGCTCAATTTGTTTACACAAAGAGCATCGCTTTATGCGCTAATGGTAATTTGTATATCACTTCCCAAATGCTCAACCTAATATATATATATATATATATATATATATATATATATATATATATATATATATATATATATATATATATATATATGTTATCAGAAACTCTACTCACCTTATTCGAGAATCTTTTTAGTTTCATTTTTGTTGTTGTTTATTGTTTTGTTCTGAGGGAGATATATATATATATATATTTTAAAGCCAACCTGTCCCTAAATTATTTTTAAAAACTATTAAAATTTATTTTCTTTAGGACGGAGAAGCTCTTTTTAATCTCTTTAATTTTCTGTTTTTAAGCTATTATCGAAATTTCCAAGATGCGATCCTCTCACGCAAGGCATTTTTTCGTGTTCTCATGTAATATTCGACACTATTTTTTTAACTGAATGAACGCTTTAAAATAAGTTAAACCACTGAAAACTTAGCTAGCTAGGCAGAAAACGAACAATAAAATGAAATGGCAGCTCAATCCAAAATAACGATCAAACCATTGTACACATTTGAACAACGATTCGCCTCCTACCTTGAGCCTTCATTTACAAATATCCGTGAACTTACAATTAACTTATATTATGTAGAATTATTTCTTCTGACAAACTCCCTGGGTATCTTAGCGTTTAGTGAAACTAACTTGCACTCCTACATCTCCTCTAACATCTTTAATATGTCTGGCTATCTTCCATTTTGTCGTAAGGACTCTGACGGATACTTGGAGTCTATATTCGTTAGTTGCCTATATTTTGTTTATCGCTCTCCCTCGACTCAAGACTGTACTCTAATCAGTCGTATCTCTGACAGTATAAATGTAGCACTATCCCTTGACACTAGCGCCCAAATACGTGTATTTTGTGACTTTAACGGCCACCACAATAATTGGCTCGACTTCTCTAATTACACAGACACAGTTGGTAGCATCATCTATACTTTTCAATATCCCATTCCCTAACAGAGACAGTAACATTCCCGACCCGACTCTCAGATCGCCAGGACCAGCAACCCTCACTTCTAGATCTATTTCTGACAACAGTTCCTGATGATTGTGTAACAAATGCCCGTTGCCCACTCGGGAATGCTGATCACACTGTGATAATGATAGACATCACTCTAAACTCTCGTCTCCAAGTTGAAGAGACATTGCTCAAAACGAAAAAGTACTATAATAAGCTTGACTAGGATGCCATTAGGGATCACATCAGAGATGTCCCATGGGGAAATATCTTTGCTCTTTCTGCGGAACAGTGCGCAAATGAAACCATTGAATGGTTCAAAGCAGCAATTGAAGCACATGCCCCGCACACGGAAGTTCTATAGCAAGCCCCACTCTTCTCATTGCTCAGAGTAACATGCATACCGCAGATTTATCCGCCATAAGTCCAGTACAAACAGACAAAAGTTTATAGAAGCTAGAAGTAATTCTATGAAAGAAGTGACTATAGCTAATAGAGAATATACCGAAACCATCTGAGAATGCATTGAAGCGCAGAAATTAGTAACTCATGATTTCTGGAAAATCTACAACAGTGTAGTAAATAATAGGCAACTAACAATTCCCCCACTATCCGACAATCATGAGGTCGTTTGCACGGCAACCGAGAAAGCTAACATCCTTGCCCGTCAGTTTGCCTCAAACTCTACTTTGGACCCAGCAAAGCACTCCTTCCCTGATTTTCCTTTGCGGACAGAAGCCACACTAGATGATCTGAAGATCACCCCTTCTCAAGTACATTATATAACAACCTAGACACCTCAAAGGCATGTCGACCTGATATCCCGGCTGTACTATTAAAAAATGATCCACTGAGGTTGCTCCAGTTCTCTCCAAACTCTTCAACAAATGCCTTAACGAATCATGCTTTCCTGGCTGTTGGTAAACTGTTTCTGTGGTACCAGTTTACAAGAATTTTGGCGAAAGAACTGACCCATTAAATTATCACCCCATTAGCCTCCTTCCTCTCCTCGCCAAAATATTTGAGTCCATAATTAATCAAGCTCTACCACCAGTTGCTAAACTTCTGCCCGACCACCAATATGGATTTAAGCAAGCCGGTTCTACTGCAGATATTCTAACTGTAATCTGAACGTATATACCATGTACTGGATAAGGCAGGGCAGCAGCCCTCGATACATCTAAAGTTTTTGACAGAGTATGGCAGGATGGTCTTCACATAAAAATACTATGGTATTACTGGACGAATACTCAACATAATTAAATCCTTATTTATTAAAAGAAGAATCCAAGTTGTCCTCGATGGTCGTATCTCTAAACAATATAATTATAAATGCTGGTGTACCTCATGGGTCGATCCTGGACCTTTATTATTCCCCCCCTTTTTTTTTTAAAAACTTTTAAAGTTTTAAAAACTTTGCAAGGATGCGATATAGGTAAAATATTTTCGCTTGTTTTATTTTCCTTATAAGGGAAATGGTTTCCATAATGTTTTATTGTTAAAGTGTTTTTTTTTTTATTTAGCAAGTCTGACGAAACGCCGTTCTTGTGAAAATTTTCAAACGACATAATGTTTGAATTTGCCCGATAGTCTTGAAACAATTGTAACTACCGTTGAAATATACTATTGGTTGCTATCAATTCTATTATTTGATGTCTTGGTTTTTGTTAAAACAATATATGAATGCTCAATTATGAAATATGATAATTTTGTAGCTTACAGTTTAAGTCATCTCTTTTTGGTTTAAAACTTATGGGTATATGAACGGTTACTGAATTTTCAATTATATAAACCCAGTAAAATTCGAAATACTATGAATTAGACTATATATATATATATATATATGCATAGATCATCGTATAACGATTAGATCACTGTCTGGCTGACGTAAATGAACATTTAAAATTAAAATGTTTAAATTCAACATTATTTCGCGCGGTTAATGGTAGCCGAATTGATACGGTCTTCGCTAATCGAGCCAGAGATGTCTCGTGTAGCGGGGTTCGAATCGTTCGACTGGTGTTAATCGTGACACCCTGCACTGAAGATTCCTGAAAGGATGAAACACTAGAGTCTGTAGGTATTTAATTATTATAGTAAAAAAAATAATTATGACAGACCCTTAAGAAATTCGTTTCTTATCGTTGAGCACTTTCAGTTGAATTAAAGTCGGTCGATTTAGCTCTTATGCGTAGATCATCGTATAACGATTAGATCACTGTTTGACTGACGTAAATGAACATTTAAAATTAAAATGTTTAAATTCAACGTTATTTCACGCGGTTAATTGTAGCCGAATTGATAAGGTATTCGCTAATCGAGCCAGAGATGTCTCGTGTTGCGGTGTTCGAATCGTTCGACTGGTATTAATCGTGACATCCTGCACTGAAGATTCCCGAATGGATGAAACACTAGTGTCTGTAGGTATTTAATTATTATAGTAAAAAATAATCATATATATATATATATATATATATATATATATATATATATATATATATATATATATATATATATATATATATATAATGGTTGTAGGTCATTTGTTAACGACCGTATATGTATAAAAATGTATCCATGGACATATGCTTCATTAGCATGTATCAGCCATGCTGATGAATGGTGATAACCTGAAACACCTATCCATGGATAATAGTTTATGCACTTAAAAATATTTAAATAAAAATATTTAAATATTTAATAAATAAAAATAATAACAAAGTAAATAAAAATGCGTCTAGTCAAAAAAAAAAAACAAAAACAAAAAAAAACGAGGGCGACGCAAAAACAAATCCTCCGTCTCTCCTTCTCGCCTGTCACCTTTTTCTTCCCTTTCCCTCTCTTCCACATCTTTTTCTCTCATCTCCCCTTTTGCTTTTCTTTTCTTTCTCGTCCCTTTTTCCCCTTCTTACATTTCCCCATCCCCTTTCCACTTCTCCATCTTCCCTAGTCGCTCCTCTCCCCCTCTCTTATTTCTGTCTCTCTTTATCTCTTTTAGTTATTCGACTCATCCCATTACTTCCGTTAAAAATCGCCCTTTATTTACGTCATTTCGTTTTGTGACGTCATCCACTAGGTTTTGTGACGTCATCCACTAGGTTTTGTGACGTCATCCACTAGGTGTGACGCCTTCTGTGACGTCATCAAGTTTATACGCCGACAAACAAGCAAACAAACACACAAATATAATCTGTTAGTTATATATAGACATAGAAAGTTTCTAAGCTTTGATTGGAGACACGGGCCTCTCCATTACCGTAATGTCTACGAAGATGGATAATACATTTAATTTCAATAACTATTTTAATCTAATAACCCCACGTACCAGCCTCTCGCGTTTGTTTTGACGGGGATTACTAAATAAACGTTGACGACAGAAAAAAAACAAAAATCTAGATGCGACTCCAAGCCAGTCTTACTGTCACCGTTACTATAGCAACTACTCCATCACACCAGCCGTTCTGATACTCTCCTCAACTTCAATAATCATTTGGAATAACTCATCCACCTATCCCACAGACTTTGCTCCGGGAGTGGTGGGGGTTATGCTTCCAACGAGCACCCCTCCCACTCTCTTTGCACTTCTTGCTTAGCAAAGCTAACTCGTTTCCTTGTCAAAACCAGGGCTTCATACTAATTCATTGCTTACACATTCAGGGTCGGAGTTCAAAACACCCCAACTCATTCCACCAATACCCAACCTTCTCTAAACTTAGCAAAATCGCTATACTCATTCCCTACGTTCAGTTCCTCTTTTCTTCTGCCTTTTTATTTATTTATTTATTTATTTTATACTTATGCCTCGTTTCTAGCTCCCCACCACTGTTTCCCCCTACCCGTCAGCCTTCAAAACCCCCACCACTGTTTTCCCCTACCCGTCAGCCTTCAAAACCGGGAAGAGCGGCCGTCTCCACCACTGGTAATAATTGACGTCTGCTGCCACTAGTCGGCGCTGCTGGCTCTTTTTAAGGAACACGTGTGCGTCATCTACACCTCCCATCCCCGTGTCGAACGTTTTTTTTTTTTTTGGCTGACATATATTGGCGACTCTCTTTACCAATTCAAGTCTTCCAACACATACTTCACTCTTCTCTCATTACACGACTTCTTTCCTTCTTTCTTTCCTTCTTTTGCACCCTTTTCTTCTTTTTTTCATGTCTTTCTTTATTGCTACGGTTTAATTTCTTTTTGTTTTGTAATTTCTATTATACTAGCATGATTACCCGGCGTTGCCCGGGGCCCAAAATGTAACCTGTTTTTTTTTTTTTTTTTACGAGAGTAACCACTTATCAAGGCTCGAAAACCACTCGAGGATAAAGGGGTATCTTTCTTTTTAATCTATTCGTTTTCTTTCGTTTCTTTTTCACTTTTGATTTGATTTGCTTTCTTCCCTTTTGTTGATTCTTTCTTTCAACTGTCTTTTTTTTTTTAAATATATTTCCGTTTTTTTTTTTTTTTTACACAGTGATCACCACTTATCAAGGCCCAGAAGCCACTCAGGGATAAGGGTTATTGCAAGTACATTACGTTAGTGTGGAGATTTGATGAAGTGTTTACTTAAGGGGGCGGTTCATTAGGAATTTGTTAACATTGGACTTGAAAACATCCAAGTTGTAGTCCGGTGGGAAGCAGGCAGACGGAACAGAGTTCCACAGGCGTGCAGTTCTAAGAAAGAAACTTTGTTCATGGAATCCGCGTTTTGATTTAGGCACAGATATAGAGTGGGGAAATTTTTCACAGTGGATTCAGCTAGACGGGTGTTTTTTCGTGAAAGATTGGCGAGGGGGGATCAAAGATTGGAGTTCAGACGAGCACCTGGCATGGAAATAACGATAAAACAAGGATAGGTTCGCAACGTCTCTTCTGTGGGAGAGAGGTTGCAGGGTAGAGAAAAGGGCATCCCCCACTAAGCGTTTCCTTCCTTCTTTTTATTACATCCTCTTTCGTTCTTTTTTTCCATTTTTTTTTCGGCAATGTACTACATCCCCTATGAACTCCCGCTGTCCGCCCTAAACTCTAAATTACAATTTATATAATATTCCATAACTTTCTTTGACATCATTTATTTATTATACTGTTTTTTTACAAAGAGTCACCTCTTATCAAGGCCCGGAGGCCACTCAAGGATAAGAATTAATGAGTGTACGATAGCCATTGGGACAATAGCATAGCAATCGTTAGTAGTGAAAATTTGGTAAATTGGATTGCTTAAGGGGACGGCTCATCAAGAACTTGTTTACGCTGGACTTGAAGAC
>NC_136491.1:102070251-102112751 GCF_053919585.1 Euprymna scolopes
AGTTATTTAAAAAATGGTGGATATGTCGATAAATAATTCATTTATTTGAGATTTAGCACCTAGGATGTGCTTTTTCTCATTATTCTTTGACAGAAAAATATAATAAAAAATAAAGTTCACATGATGATACATTGTATTTTTGCCCTAAAACAACATTTTAAGAAAACTGCAATAAAGCGATGGACAGTGGAAATTCCACGAAAAAGTATAAAATGTCATAACTTCGTGAATATCGATTAAGTTAAATAAAATTTTGGGAAATAACAAACCTTAAAGCAGTCGCTTGATGATATAATTTTCATTATCTTGTGAAGTATAGTTAGTGAAATATTGATTGTTACTAATCTGTATTAAATCGATTGACGCAGTTTATATATATACATATGATGATTGCAACGTCTTGTCAGACGAGTGCCACTCCCTCAGACATTTAAAATCCATGAGCCCAAATGCCTGAGGGAGTATCTATACAAAGATGATGTTACAGAGTCTTAGCTTTGTACGACAGCTAAGTCTCTCTCTTGGTTCAAAATGTTGAGATCCAGCAACAAGCAAGAGCAAGATAGCCAGCAACAAATTAAACTGCAGACCAGCTTAATGCGGGTACTAGTCTCCCGCTTTATGGTTTTTTAAATCAGAGATTTGCTTCTCTTAGAAAGGTTGCCTTCACCACGGCTTACGGGGGCCCTCTACACCCCAATACACATATACACACACAAATATACACTGTGCTAGTTGGCCGTTGACCCAGAAAAAGAGTTCATTCGCCCGTTGGAAGGTCTTGTTTTTAATCCTTCAGGGAGACTAGCCACCCTCCTCACCAAACAAGTCTGGTGGGGGAACCAGTTTAGTCGCCGGTGAACCGACCATGAGGCAGGTAGTACTGGGTTACATGGTACCAGTAGCATATTACATGACCTGATATATATATATATATATATATATATATATATATATATATATATATATATATATATATATATATATATATATATAAGGGCTTATATTAAAGTTTAAAATGCAATAGTCAAGTATCATCGTTCAGTACTGCTCTAAACAGAAACATGCATAATGTGCTCCTGTCATATCAGAAAACTTACTGTTGATTTTATATAGACGACTCGTCTGCTTGAGTGGTGATGAAACTTCTCAAATGCACTTGTTATGTAAGAATGGATAGGGTGTTAACTACGGTCAAAATCCAACAGTTTCTTCTTTTATAGAATTTTTTCAGTTATCGATTTTCGATATTTATTGAAGAAATTTCGATACAAAAAGTATTTAAGAATACTTACAGACAAATTTGTTTGAAATTTCAAAAATGTCGGCCCGGCCGTTTCAGATTGCATAGGAAACGGACTCTTTCATACACAGACACATGCAGACACACGCAGGGACAAAACACCTCATATGTATATATATATAGTCATCACCAGAAAGACTGTGTTCGTAAATCATATCTCCAACGTTTTCATATCATTTTTAAAGTGTTCTATTTATTTATACACACAGAGTTTTGCATCACGCCAAGTAATTAATATGCGATATTATTTAAGGAAAATGCCCTACACAACAAGTGGAGCTTATGTAGTCATCCATAGACATACTGTTTCGTTGTATCAGAGCTTCTCAGTGCGGATTTACTGGTATCCATTCCGGTCCAGATTTCGAAACTACCATGGGATCGGAACTCGTAAAACATATCTCCAATGTGATATAACACCATTGATCGCCGCTTTAAAAGTGCTCCCCTTCACACACACACACACACACACACACACACACACACACACACAATATATATATATATATATATATATATATATATATATATATATATATACAGTAAAACTCATTTAATTCGAACTTTCTTCTCTAAAGTTGGACTTCCTCTCATTTGGACTTCTTCTAAACCTGGACTTTCTCTAAACTTGAACTGTCTCGTCATTGAAATTGTATTAGCATATTTGATGCGGAGTTGCAGTAAAACTGTTTACATCGTTTAGTCAGAACTGTTAATATTGGTACTATGTAATTAATGTAGATTAGCTATTGATAATTAATTTACACTAACTGTAGATTTGGTTTTCAAATTGCTATATTTAAAATAGTGTAAAACAACCCATCACAATGGCTTGCAGCTCTAAAAGAAAACAAGTGACAATGACTTTACTCGAAAACCGTCAAATTATAGAAAAATTAGATGCTGGACTTGAAAATTGCGTTATATTGAGAGATTATAAGATTGGAGGAAGTACACTGTTTTACATCAAAAAGAAAAAGGAGGAAATGTTGAAGGCTGCTCCTTTCTCTTCAAATAAAAGACATGTCAAAAGAAAGACTCTTCGCAGACCAAATCAAGTTGAATTCGATCGAATATTGAATGAGTGGTTTATAGCAAAACGGAATGAAGGTGTAGCAATATCCGTGCCCATGTTAATTGCTAAAGCAAAATCTCTTAAGGAAGCGTTGAATATCGCAGAAGATGTGAAATTCAGTGAAGGCTAGCTTAGGAGCTTTAAGAGTAGACATGGTATAAGACAAGTAACAACAGGCGAACATCGGTCTGCTGATATACACGCAGCATCAAATTATTGTGACAAATTCAAGACGATAATTGCCGATTATGGTTTAATACCAGAGGATATTTACAACGCTGATGAAAGTGGCGTAAATTGGAAGTGTTTACCTGCAAAAACATTAGCCGGATCCGAGGAGCAGAAAATAAAAGGATTCAAATTAAATAAAGAAAGACTAACAGTGATAGTATGCGCTAATGCTTCTGGAACTCATAAACTTAAGCTTCTTGTTATCGGCAAATCCCCGTGTCCCCGAGCATTGAAAGGAGTTTTGCCTTTGCCAGTATCCTATTATTCTTCACGACATGGATGGATGAATTAACAGTTGTTTTTTTTGCAAGAATTTGTGCCAATTGTCCAGAGGCGTTTTCTTGAATTAGGTAAACCTGATTCAAAGTACTTGTTTCTGCTGGACAATTGTAGAGCACATCCTTCTGAATCAGAAGTAGTGTCATCCTGTGGGAATATTTTTGTGTGCTACTTACCACCTAATGTGACTTATACCATCCAATCTATGGATCAAGGGATTATTTGGAACTTAAAATGTTTCTACAGGAATGATTTCATGATGAATATGATAAATAGTACCGTGAGTTTAAGCGATTTTCAGTCCCATTTTACTATCAAAGATGCCATATTTCTTCTCGCAAAAGCATGGAATCAAGTTCGAGCAAGCACATTAACAAAAGCATCAGGTAAATTATGCCCAGCGCCAAAGGCTTCTGAACTGAAAGAATCAGAGAATACATCTGGTCTAGAAAAAATATTGAAACCAAACGGTTACCGACCAACCATGCTGTTCTTAAATCACTTAACGTAAATGATGTTGAAATGTGGGTGCAACAAGATGAGGAAACTACTGATCAATATCCTGAAGGCAGTAATGGTGATGAAAATAGCGACAGCTTCCATTCTCTTGACCCTAATGTAAATAACGAACAACACTCTGATGAAGCAATATCATGGGATGATGCAAAAAATTCTACAGAGACGGTTATAATATTTCTAGAAAACAGTCCTTACTTTAGTGACAACTATGTTTTGCAAGCAATGTCACTCCAAGGAGATATAATCATGAAGAAGCTACGGAACCAAGAAATTGTAGATTTTCGTGATCGCTTACGAAATACAATGGCAACGCCCGAGAGCTCAATCAATGACAATAGAAACTGCAATGAGACTCATTCAATGAATAAATAAATAAAAAAAAACTGTATTTTACATAAATGTATGATTTCTGTAGATGATAACTTAGGTAATAAATACCTAACAAGTAAGAGTAGATTTAATTTATTTTCAATGTTTTTGTTCCTGGTAATAATATTTAACAATTCTTACTTGCAATATATCTTAAACTCAACTCAATATATACTTGATATATGATACTTGATATATATATACTTGAAGTATCATATAGCAATTAATTTCACTTACTATTTCTTAATTCTTAGAAAATTAAATGTTAACCGCAGCACATTTTTTTATCACAAAACTTGAACAGCATCCTCTAATTTGAACGAAGCTAGGAGTTGTACTGTATATATATATATATATATATATATATATATATATATATATATATATATATATATATATATGATTACTTTATTTAATCACATAAATTAATATACGAAGATATAATTTATGCGTAAATTTATTAGTATTTACTTCAACATTGCTCAATACATAGGCAGAGCTAAGTAGTAAGTTATGCATAAGCCTGACGAATTCTCACGAGAATGAAACGTGGAACATTCTGTGCAGCTTAATTGCCATATATATTTTCATAACTTACTATATATATATATATATATATATATATATATATATATATATTTGTGTGTGTGCTCGCGTGCGCGTGTGTGGAAATAATTATATCATATATATATCATTTCTCACATTCATAAAATTCTATTAATCACTAAGCTAGCATGTTGGATTGCATTGTCCTAGCGAGTGTAAAATTGCGACTTGTGAGACATCGGCTTGGGTTCTCATTAGTTGGATGGTCACACCCTCTGCTCGAGACAAATTAAGTTCATTCCATAGACGTATTTCTCCGCGGTTTGCTATATCCGTGTTAGTTAATAGACTTTCTTTTGTGTGGTGCGGTTACTCAAGTAGCAGAGTACTCGCCTCGCATGCAAGAGACCCAGGTTTCGAGTCTCCGGTTAGGATGTGTTCAGCTGATGAGTCTAAATAAAGGCGAAACTTAAACTTCCGTTTTTTTGGCTATTGTGAGCTACGACGTTGTTTGTTACTGTGGAAATAATCATATCATCTCTAACATTCTGAAAAGTACGTATATATATATATATATATATATATATATATATATATATATATATATATATATATATACTCGGGTTTTTTATATTCAAAAGTAATGGACTAATGAATTCAACGAGGTTGTTAGATAGTGCTCAATAAAAAGAGCTGATAATACTTGTTTATTGTTATATAAACATGCTCACATCCCGCTGCTACAAATAGCCACTTGTTTCAATCAAACAACAGATATCATCAGGCAGCGACTTGACTATTCATTGAACTTTTGAATAGTCAAGTCGCTGCGGGATGTGAGCATGTTTATATAACAATAAACAAGTATATATATATATATATATATATATATATATATATAAATAAATTCTTTGTAGCAAAGTACGTATATATATATATATATATATATATATATATATATATATAAATAAATTCTTTGTAGCAAAAACTTTTACATATTAGAATTCGGTAATACTAATTGAATCAATTAAAATTAAGCTTCATTATTATCAGTTTTTATAATATATATAAGAAATAAGAACAACATTTAACATCAGATCATTTAAAAAAATAAGAACAACATTTAACATCAGATCATTTAAAAATATTTTTTTTAAAATAGCTACGGTTCAGACGCCAAAATACATAATCTCTATTTTAATGGAACAAGCAGTTTGGACTCACCACGTTTATCACATTTTATTTTTTTCGATTCCCTTCGCATTGAGTAAGTATCCCATTTTCGTATTTCTTATTTTTAGATGATATTTCTAGAGTTTTCTTTTTTTATATTCATTTAATCTTTTAATGTTTTTTTTTCTATTTTTATAATTATTTTTGCCTTTGATTTATTTATTTATTTATTTATTTACTCACCAGTTCCTTAACTAAATTTTTCAGATTTTTTTTCTCTGTTTATATGTTCAGCTATATATTTATCAATTTCTCTTAGTTTCGTATAAATTTTTATTTATATATTTATCAATTTCTCTTAGTTTCGTATAAATTTTTATTTATATATTTATCAATTTCTCTTAGTTTCGTATAAATTCTTATTTATATCTTTATCAATTTCTCTTAGTTTCGTATAAATTTTTATTACATGTTACGATATATTTCTTTTCTTTTTCCATTTATCTGCTATTTTTTTTAAAGAAAAATTATAAATTGAAAGGTTTCTTTGCATTATTTAAATTATTTTAGTTAATATTTATCTTCACCTCATACTGAATATGTAATTAGTTTAAATATTTAATCTATCATTTTCAACCTCGTCCTTATTTAAACATTATATCGTTGTTGTTGTTTTTTTTTTTTTTTACTATTCCCGTATCGAGACAATGCAAGGGACATGACTCGATTTCGTCCACATATATCGATTCATAGATTTATAGAAATTCATTTATATTTTTAATTCACTATTTTGATTTTTTCTTTATTAATCTTCTTTGCTTAGTTTTAAACCTGTAGCTCTCACATTTTTATGTTTATAGCAATCTAGGTTAAATTTCTCACATAGTTTATTTCAAACTTATATTCTGATTTACTCTATTTTAATCCATCATAATCTGTTCATCTTAATATTTTGCAATTATTTAATATTTGATTTCTTTTTTGTGCTATTCAAGTGTATTATTTTCTATATGTTAAGTTTACTTTATTTATTGCACCATACTAAACTCCTCGTATTAAACTTAAAATTCTCTTACATCACTTACATTTCACTCACATGTTCTTTAATTATTTTATTTTTCATGTAGATCAAGTAAGCGTAGGTTTACATTTTCTAGCTTTATCTACTATTGACCATTTTCAAATTCTATTGTATTCTTACGTAGTTCCCTAACCCAACCCCCTAATTTTTAATATTTATTCTTGTCCTATCCTTATTTCGATCCTCACCATCATTCAAATTTAGTTATTTTTCTGGTCCTATGTAAAATAATGCAATATGGTTTCTGTATCTGTCCTTAAAGTTACATTCAGTTCCTCATATGTATATCTTTTTACTATTATCCACCTTAACTTCATATTTGTATACAATTTCAGAAATTAAACAATTGCCTTCCAATGGACATTCGTTAGTTATTTTACATCTACATTTTTTCTTAATATTTTATTTTCATGATTCAATCCTACTATTATTCATTATTTTTTAAAATTTTATCATTATTTGAACTTATTATAGTTTTACTTAAATTTGCAGCGGTTGAGAATGAAAGTTTAACCATGTTCTTATTAATTATTTTACTTAACCTATTGTCTGGTGGGGGGGGAGTTTTTATCAATTATTTTGTAATATTCTTTAGGTATATTATTTTGCGTATCTTTACCGAAAGGTGGATTAAACCTGACTTGTTTTTTGCGTCTATTTCTCTTCTTTATAACTTGCATTATTACTATTATCTGCTTTTCTATCATTTTTAATGTTATTCTTTATTTTTAGACCTATTTTTATTCCCTACAATTCTTTTTCCCTTCATTGGCAGGTTATATGATATTGTGTATTTTATCCTACTATCTTCATTATCCACCTCCTTTATGTATTTAATTTTGTCTTGATATCCTGATCGAATTAATGCTTCGTTATAGTAATTTTTATTTTTACTGAATATATTTTCATTTTGTACTATCTTAGCTATTCTTTTTGATATAATTGTTTTTTTTTCGTACTTTTAGGATGGTTCGATTTATAGTCTATATAGCATAGTGTTTGGTTCGGTTTCTTATACGGTTCAAATGTATTGCTGTTAAAGTTTATATAAAAATCACTATTTTACAATTACAATCTAATGTTATGTCTGACTTAATTTCATTAAAGGATAGTTTAATTTTCTTTCCAGTTTTTTTCTATTATTGGATCGCTAATTAAATAATGCATCATCTTTGTATAGGCCTCCATTTAAGCCCAGTATTTTTTTATTCGCCTCCTGTAGTATGTACAGACCTACTAAGTCCATACGCAGAGTCCGGAAACCATCGTTACATCAAAGTAGTTTTCTGTATCCTTTCCTATCCATAATATATATATATATATATATATATATATATATATATATATATATATATATATTGAATGAATGACAAAAGTCTATATTCTAAAGTTCATGATGTTGACCATCTTATAATTTATTCCTTTAGTTCAGTTGACATTTACAATTCTTGACAGTATCTGTCTTGTAGCGCAAAATACATCACTTAATTATTATATCAATTAGTGAATCTATATTGGTTTTAATTCATCAGAAGTAATAGCGACAATCAATCCATGAAAAGGAAATAATGTGCGTTTTGACATGATTAAAAATCCGAAAATTGGAAGAGAATCTGTAAATACGTTAGAATATGTTTACATTACGTTATTTTGAATTTTAAAAAAGTCACAAAAAGCCATCTATTCGTACTAACAAATTCCATTAATTTAGGTATATCCTGTCAGAAATGTTCGATCTATTAATTAGTAAATTTATTATTCATAACTAATATAACCATATTTACCCAAATAATATCAATAATTATAATCTATTGCACATGTTTGCATATACGAAACTAAAAAAACAAACTATTTTTTCAATTTGCGGTTATATTAAATTATTTATTAATCTGAATTTAAAACCATACATAACTAAGCTCTCTTAACTGTTATAATCAATTTTTTACTCCATAAATTATGATTCTTAGTATTACTTAATTTTAATTTTATTTAGTTGAAATTTATAAGTTCGCTATATAATCCATTAAAATAATTGTTTCCCTTAAGCGAAACAAAAGTAAAATTTAATTTAATTTTTAGTATAACAGAGTTATCTCCCTTTGAAAAACCCCCAGATCAACTCCGTTTATTTATCATTCATTCTTTTATCATCCTAAACACCTCCCACACCTAATTTCCTAATAAGTAATATTTATACAGTTCTAATGTATTTTCATTGATTAATTCAGTCTATATTATAAATTAATTAACTTATACGTTGAATATAAAATGTTAGTATTAAAACACTTTCAATATAAAATATTTATATTTATGTTTTATCGATAGTCTAAATAAAGTTATAATTCATTTCTTCTTAATATCGAATTATAAATTGATTAGTTCGTACACCTACATTTATTTTATCTTTAATTTATCAATATTAATAATATAATAATTATTATTTTGAAAGTAATATTTTAAAGTCCACATTTTACGTATTTGATGCACATATGTAGCCATAAATGTTTGTATAAATAAAATTAATATACCTGCTCTGTTCACTCATTGAGCACTATTTTGGTAGACACATGTTGTCTCATTGGATGTACTTCTAGGAAACTAAATTCTACTGGCTATATATAATCTAATATTCTACAATCTAGTATTAAAAAACATTTCTCCAACTAGTCACATAGTTAAGTATAACATTTAACATTGAATAGATCCTAATTCCCCTTTCAATTAGATTAAAAAGTATTCTAATCACATAATAGTATGCTTTTTAATTAGTTAAATGAATGTTTAAATGAAATCTAAGTTTATTTTACTTTTAATTAGTTAAGAATTATCAATATTATTTAGACATAATATTATATAATACACTTACCTTCCATTCACTTTTACTTTACCCCCTCCTATTCCCTTTTTAAAAATTTAACCTATAATTCCGGAATAAAATTATAGACGTTAAGTTAAAGTATATATATATATATATATATATATATATATATATATATATATATATATATATATTAGTATATATATATATATATATATATATTAGTATATATATATATATATATATATATTTAAAAAAATGGTTTACCCTAATTAATGCTCAATTTATTCCATAGACATACCATATTAAAACTAGTGTTTCCATTCTAAGAATTAACACATTTGGCTTATATATATATATATATATATATATATATATATATATATATATATATATATATATATATATATATATATATATATCAATATTTGGGATTGTAATTTTATTATTATTAGTCCTGGCGCGAAAGAGCAGGACACAAAATGTTTTAAATAATAATACTAATAATAATAGAATAACAATAGCAAAGACTTTCGCTGGCGAGGACTACTATTAACCGTAACCAGTTATACACTCCTTTTGAAATTTTCGTCTCTATTTTTCTCGTTATGTACTGAACATTTGTTAATGAAACCTATATGAAATTAAAATTGTTAAAAAATTAAGATTTTCTCATTATACAGACATGTATGGCAAAGAGGGAGTTGCAAAAAGAGTTGTGGTGTGAGGAGAAATACAACCTGAAACAGAGAGAATATTCAGACCTGTAATAATACAAAGAGAGGGTTTCAATACAACTGAAATAGAGAGTAGGAGAGTTTTTATAAATACATGCAAAACCACATTCATTTTTTAAAATCCAAATTAATAAATTAAATCAAATATAATCTTAAAAAGATACGAAAGTTAGAAAAGCATTTCATCCAAGGCATGCAAATTGTTAAACAATTTTATACCTTACTTTGTAAAATTTATAAAAGTGCACTTTGAAGATAAATACATTTCAAATTGAATCTTGTACCTTTATTTCTAAAGCCTACAGTAAAAACATTTTGTTTAACAATTTTCATGCCTTGGATGAAATGCTTTTCTAACTTGTTACAAATTTATCATTCCCATCACTAAACTAATATTTTTTTTATTACATTTTCATCCCAAACAAGGCACATTGCCACTTTCGTGTAGGGGGCTACTATCAGGGGCAGCAACTGCTGGGGCACTTTGTTGGGATTTGGGCAGCAAGATGTCGGTTCACGTTACACTTGAACCTCTGCATGTCAGTGCAGTTAGGGAAGCAGGGACCTGGAATGGAATTCCAGAGTCTAGCGGTTCTGGGGAAGAAACTACTGGAGTAGAAAGATCTTTTACATCGAGGGATCTCTACTGTGTGGGGGTGGGATTTAGCTGCCTGTCGGGTTTGTCGAAGGTGTCTACGTCGTGGGAGCACAGGTGTCTGTAGTTCGTCAGAGCATTCACCATTAAAATACTTGTAGAACAGGCGGAGGGATGCAACGTTTCGTCGATAGGACAGAGGCTGAAGCTTAGATGCAAGTTCAGGGCTTATCAGATTGGCGGCTCTCTTTTGAACCTTGTCTAGGAGCGAGAGACTAGTAGCATATGCACCAGCCCAAATGTGACAACAATACTCCATACATGGGCGAATGGTGGCCTTATACAGGTACAAGATACTCTCGGGTGTCAGTAGTTTTCTAGCACTGTAGAGAGAGCCTACATTTTTCGCAGCAGCCCTAGCAATATTCTTAGCAAATTAATATTTGACATGTCCATAAATTGCGATCGATCAGAAGTAATGATATTTCAATCCCCTATTCTAATTTAATATTTAATTTTTCATTCCATCTAATTATAGAATATAATTAGATACTCTTATTTATAACTCTTCAAATAATTACTACATTATGTGAGATATATTATCATATTTACCTTCATGGTTCATTTAAGATATAGACATAATTATATCTTGCCATCATATTTACTATGATTATCTAAATACATTTGGTTTATTTAATTAGTATATAAAGTTTCGCGATTATTATTCTATTTATTTTTATTAGCTAATTATATTTTATATAAAATGTTTATCTCCATAAAGAAAATTTTAAAATTATCATGTTATGATAGTTTAATATATTTTCTTCTAAACTATTCTCTAAAACCTTTTATATTTAAGCCAAGATTTTCTTAGATCGAAGTTTATCATATACTGCTTACTTATTTCAATTAATAAAACTAGTCAAAAATTATTATAGAATTTAATATTACTTTTACTATATATTATCATGATTGTTTGAAATTTGTCAATACAACACAATATCAAAAATTCATATTATTTCCATCTATTTTATACTAAATTTATTATTAAAATTATTATTATCATTATTTTAATTTAGATTTATTTATTTACCTAAAATTATTATTTTATTTTCATTTGTATTTATTTATATATTGATCTCTATAAATCAAAATTAAAATTTCATGCTTTGTAAATTAATTTGATTGAAATTAATGGATGCTTCTAACAGGTTTTAGTCGAGACAATATATACTTAGATTTATGTCAACAGTTTTGAATTACTTCCTGGCGTTTGTTAAGAAGGTTTACTTTAGATATTATTATATAATACTATTCAAGATTGCAAAGGTTACATCGGCCAGACTTGTGTGGTGAGTATTTATTAGCACTTTCTAATATCGAACATTTCAATTTATATTCAAGTTTATTTTTTTTTCTTAATTCCCTAATCGAATTTGTTAATAATGTTGTTTTCTTCTTTTTCATTAGCATGTGGTATTTTATAGGATGCTGTATGATCATTAAATCTATCTTTAAACCTACAACTTTTGGCCCTAATATATGTTCTGGCTCTATTATTATCTATTACTTCACATTTATTTACTATATTGGAAATGAGCCATTTATCTTCTAATGGACATTCATCTATATTCCTGCAGTTGCAAAATGAATTCCCTTCAATATTTTGATTATTTAATAAACCTCCTTCATTCATCTCTTTGCCTATTTTAGCACTGTTAGAACTTATTATAGTTTTTACTAAGTTAGTCCTAATCGAAAAAACTAATTTAACATTATTTTGGTTTATAATTTTATTTAGATTAGTTCTATTAGGAAAATTTTTATCGATAATTTGAAAAAATTCCTTCGGCAAATTATTTTTTATGTGTGCACTGTAAGGTGAGTTAAACCAAATGCAATTTCTACATCTATTTTTCTTTTTATTGATATTACCGTCATTATTTTTAGACGTTCTGATATTATCTAAAAATTCTTTTTACAAATTATATTTTTTTATACTATTTTTACAATTGGATTTATCCATTGCAGTATCGCATGGAATAGCATGTGATGGTTTTGATTTTTATACATTCTATTCCCTTAATACTTTATTTACATTTTTAATATAATCTATTTCTCCTTTATATCCAGATCTAGCTAATACTACATTTTAATAATCTTTCTTGTTGTTAAATATATCTTCGTTATGGGATAATCTGGAAAATCTTTTTATATTCTAGGGATAATTGCTTTTTTCATTGAGTTTTATTAGGTTTATGATATGGTCCATGTATATTGCTGAGTAGATTCAGAGTGACAGCTTAAAGTTTACTATTTTGTGATTATTGTTGTCATTATCTTTAAAGAAATTATAGAGAATTTGACTAATTCTTTCTAAATTTCTACTTCTAGAGTTGATGAAAAATAGTGCATATTCTCTATACACGCCCTTTTATATTTGGTTCCTTTTTCCATAACCCTTTTAGAATATAGTGGCCAACCAGATCAGTTTCCTATGCAGAGTCCGAGTGACCCACCGCAATATCAAAGTTAAATTCTCTATTTGTTCTTGTCCAATATTTATTATTATATTTAATTAAGGTTCTTCTGGGTTATTTTACGATGTCAATTTCCAATTTTGTAATGTTAGTTTCATATTTAGCAAATTCGAATGACATATCTAACAATTTCGGAGAAATAGATGTGTAATATGAGTCGGCGTCAAACATTATAAATTTTCTGTTATTGCATTTAGGCAGTGTATTAAAACAATTGAAAACTTCATCTGAAGAAGACCATAGATTATGAGATACTTTAGATTTAATCATTGGCATTATTGTATCTAGAATCTTTTAACTAATGTTGCCTATCTATGAAATACAGGGGAAGATCAATCGTATTGTAGGGTTAACTTCAAAGTCAGCTTTGTGGTCCTTCAAAGTAAATCTCGGGTATTTTGGAGTGTAGACTTCAATATTATTCTGTATGTTGGAATATAGATTTTTGTCATTCATTATATTGCTCTGTAATTACATTGAGCTTCTTGTATGTGCATTATAGATACAAGGTAAATTTATGTAAAATAACTTAATTACTCTCTAAAAATGTAACATAAATAACAATTTTGTGTACGATCGTTTTTTAGACGATATGGAGTTTTATTAATGTTCGGTAACATAATCAACACATGGAACTGAACCAAGTTCAAAGTTAAAATATAACATCATAACTACTGTGAAGACATCAACCAATTATAACGAAAACTTAGATATAATGTTAAGCTCTCCATCTAATCTTACTCACAACATGGTTAATGTTACCAATAAAAATTCAATAGCTGTTTTCAGAAGGATGGGAATATTTTTAGATAATAGAAGAATAATTTTTTTTCGGAAAATAACTACTAGTCTATATATCGATAAAAATGAGAATGTGTGTATGTGTATATGAGGATACTTCTTAACCTATATACTCAACAAATTTTTGATCTACAGACTTGAAATTTGATATATAGGGTATTCAGACATGCATAAAATTAAAATGTTTTGTGCATGTCTGAATACCCTATATACCAAATTTCATACAATTATGAAAAGTGTGCAGCTAAGAGGTCAAAACTGAAAAATTCGTACGTTGGGGGTCATCGGATTTTTATCTGTTTTCACGAAATCGCATGCATAAATCGTTCACATGATAGATTACTTACGTTAAGAATAAATAGGTTTGAAAACACCTTTTAAAGATGGTGTCAAGCTTGCCTAATTGTTATCTGACTTGACTCACTGTCTTTAGGTTTTAGTTTCGATCTCAAGTGAACTGTTTAGAATAAACATGATACTCGCATGCATGTGTCTCAGTTTCTGTGTAAAATAAAATATAATATTTATGCATATTTTACGACCGAGCAACAACAGCGGCCTGATATTATTTAATAATAAATATCCTGTTGCCTAGACAACATCGATCTACCTATTAAAGTGAACGTGTCTGTGTGTCTATGTGTGTGTCGATGTACATTTTCTTACGCAATAACTCTGTCAATTTTCAGTCTACAGACTCAAAATTTGATATACAGGGTACTGAGATTAGGGAAAATCTATGTGATTGGTTTTCGACCAGAAAGTTGGCGATTAAGGGGCCAAAGTTCAACGATTTGACCTTTGAGAACTTTACCAAACTCCTCCGCCATTTTTGGCCTAAACACTTGAAATTTTAGATATAGGAACCTTGAACATGGATCTAACTTAATAACTTGATTTGAGCCCAAAGAAATAAATGTTAGGGGATCAGAATAGGGGTCGAAATTAAAAAAAATTACCGCTTTTTTTTTCTCAACATACACCTCCAAACACCCGGGCAACGCCGGGCTGAAATGCTAGTATTCTATAATTCATAATAAGTTTACCAAGCATATGCGTATTTTTTTATGCTTACGCATGTGCACCGATACGTTTAAAAATGAATTGTTTAGTATAACTCAAAATTTGATGTGATGCGAATTTTTTTTTTATATCTAACATATTGTCAATGTGTTTTCAAGAGCGAGTGCGAATTTGGGTGGACGCCCCCACCACCCATTAATGGTGAAAGTTTACAAGAAAATAATATGTGCATATTACACACCAGTTTGGCAAGTCTATATTTTTCCAAATTCATGATTATCTGTAATTAAACATAAATAAATATAAATGAAAATAGAGCTTTATCAATATGCATAGACTAAATGCATCTAAATATAATGTTTTCATTAAAAAGCCGTTTTACGTCTTTACAAAAAGTCTACTGAAGACGGCTGAGAGTTTTTAATGTTTATTTTTTGGATAGAATATTTTATATAAGAGAGAGAGAGAGAGAGAGAGAGAGGGAGAGAGAGAGAGACTAATTAATCGCCCATCTTATTAATAATAAACAGGCGGACCTAGTGAGCATACATATTAGAGGGGCATTTCGCTCTTGGCGATTATCAAATCGTCGTTGTTGTCTATAACTAATCCTCTGGCGTAGTGGATAGAGTCGTTGAATCTCTACGGTTCCAGGTGAGCATTGTCTGCAGATGGCGGTTTCAAGCCTACTGAAGCAGCTCAGAGGATTAGTTGTCCGAAACGTTGTGAAACAACAATAACTATGAAAATGAGGATAACAGTCCGAAAAAAAAAATGAATACACAAATTATGAAGTTTCATCTCCAAGGATTCACCCCCACCCCCCCAAAAAAATGAATAAATAAAAGTGAACAAAATAATATATAATAAATATTTCAATCCTTGAAATCAATTCTTGGGTTTGTTTTACAATCCACAGAGATTCGAAAAAGTGATAAAAAAAATCAAATACATAACAAATAAATGTTATTAAATCCAGATAAGTTCCTCTTCTACCTATCTGGAAATTTTTTTAGTGGTTTTGCTTACTTTAAAACGTTTAATCGTTTCGTAATATATATATATATATATATATATATATATATATAAGGGCAAACAGTTAATAAAACATGTTAAAAACACTTTGAAAAAGAGTTAAAAACATATTTAATCTGAAAAGGAAACACTTGATAAGTGGATAGTCCCTAATCTGCGGAGTTTCGAAGAAATACTTCCCTTCGCATCAGAGGGTCGGAATTAGCAAAATTCGAGATCGGATTTTGCATACAAAAGTATTTGATGAAACTGCAAATAAGTCAAAGACCTTACTTGATAACAAAAAGTGAAGCAGAGGAGATATGGTAAAGAAAAAGATAATTACACGTGAATGGATAGTCTGGTAAAAGGTAAATAATCCAATGACGGTAAAATCCAAAAATATAACCCAAAGAAAGTTAATTGAATTTTCATTTGCAAGTAAAATCCAAGGAAATCACGTAATTGGAAGATGGTCCAAAATAATCCCAAAGGCCGAAATCCATTTATTATATTGTTACTTTGAGGGGAAGTAATTATAGTTATAGCTTCGATTGTGCAGACGCGACATGACTTAGAGCCTGGAGTATAAAACTTAACTTTTTTATGATAGTCCATTTGATTGAGAAGGGGGTATTATTAATGTTAAGTTTTTTAATTAAAGTGGTTAGAGAAGTTCTTTGGTTATTATTAGAATTATGGTTGTTAAAAGAAGAAATGTGGGTTGATATTATTTTCTTAATTAATGTTGAAGTAGCGCCGATATATGTATGCACTTTATTAAAAGCTCGAGGTCTGATATTTATATTAATTTGCTGTTTTGTATTAGTTAAATAGTTTGAATTTAGTTCATAGTGTTCAACAAATGGTTGGACAATGATTGTATGAGGACTATTTTGGAGGGGATAATGAGTGTTGTTAGTGTTAGGATGGCTGCTAGGAGAAATATTATTATTCTCATTATTATTATTATTATTATTATTATTATTATTATTATTGCTAGTTGTATGATTGTAGATGGAGGAGCTGCTCGAGTGGTATATTAGATTAGTAACTATACCAGATGGAGGATGGAAAGAAGGATAACTTGAAGACGAAATATTAGTGTCTGTTATGGGAGGATTGCGTAGGAGCTCAGTAATTGTGCATGAATATATAACATCTTTATGGATGCAATCATTATTGAATGGGCAAGATGTTTGTTATTACAATTTCAGTTAGTTTTGGGTTTCATTGGGAAAGGGGTTTTTTGGGTGATTTAATTTTTTTTGTTATTAGATGTTAAAATTCTTTGTTCTAAATTAGGCATTGTTGAATAAGAAATCCTGATTGAGTTTTTATTGAAAATAGAACTGTATCGGTGTGGGTATTTGAAAGAGTTTTGTACAATGTTGAAGAATTCCTTAGATATATTAGTTTTGACATTTACGCTAAATGGGGGATTAAACCAAATATTTTTCTTTCTCCTGATGCGACTGGGTGGCTTTATTAGTATTTTGGTTTGGATTATATATGTAGACTTGTTCATTGTTATTGATAGCGGCAGATCTTGTTATTTGAACTGGTTTCTTACGAGTCATATTGTGTGTGATTACATATTTAAGGCGGCTTGCAAGAGGAGCATAATGGTTGTTTTTAATCTTTTCCTTGTGTCCTGAGTTCCTTAAGGCATTATTGAAAAAGTAGCATTTTGATTAAAAGTTTTTTATCATTAGAAAGAGCAGAAATTCTTCTAGAGACGGGTGGTACTATAGATTTTATAATTGAGTTGGGGTGGTTAGAAGATTTATGGACGTATAAAAGCGTAAGGTTAGGTTTATGATAGGGGCTATGAGTTTCGGTGTTAAGATTAAGTGTAACATCTAGAAAATTTGAAGTTTTTTGTTTGGTTCGATAATTATAGAAAGGCCAAAGTTATTAAAGAAGTTATGTAATTTTTTTAATTGTTTTGTTGTACTCTCTTGGCCTGGCTGCTTTAGTAAAAAGGGCATCATCTCTATAAAGGCCCCCTTGGATATGTTTAAAGTGGTATTAAGTTCTTTCAGTAAGAAGAGTCCCACTAAATCGGTAACGTCTGCAGAGTCAGAAGCACCCCATCAAGATGTCAAAATTATCAGGGGTGTCCTTTCTAGTCCAAAGCTTAGTGTTAAATTCTATAAGGGACTTTCTCGCTTGGATAATTAATTTAATTTCTAAATTAGTTAAGTCAGAATTTCTTTTAGCAAATATTAGAGCCTTATTTAAAAGGATCGGCGAAATTGATTGATAATAATTTTGGATGTCGAAGGTTATGAAGTTAAGGAGGTGTTTATTTTTAAGGGAGACAACCCAATTAATTACGGAATCTGAATTTGGCTAAAGAGGGAAACTTACTTTTTCTTTAATAGAATGGTTGATTTAATCTAAGATATTTTTGCTTACATCATCTAAGTCAGAGTTAGATGGGCAGATCAATCTGATGGAGGGGTTGTCGTAAAAATTAGGTTTATGATCTTTGAGGGTGAATCTAGGGGTACCCGGAGAAATTATTTCAGTGAAGTTATGAATATTCATAGAAATCAATAAAAGTTTAGCTTCAGAATTAATGAAATCTAAAGTTTTAAGAGGGACTATTTTATGAGATTTATTAAGTTCTTTATACAAAAGTCTTTTATATGTAGGATAGTCAAGTTTATAATAATTTTTGTATTATCAGCAGGGACGAATATATGTTCATTCTTTTTAACTTTTTCGGCAAAATTATTTATTTTTCGAGTAACCGCATTATAATAGTGTTTTTGTTTCTTAAATTTAATTTTTTTGACTAAATTTAACATGGAATTCTCAAACTACTCAAGGTAAGGGTTGTATTTGGGGTGGGCAGTGGTTTTTAAGCCGTAAAATTTGGCAGCAATTCTTTCGATTTTCTTTTGTTCTCTATGAGAGTTGATAGGGAGTTCATTTGTTAAGATTTCCGGGCGAGGTTCGTCTTCAGAGGAAATAGGCGCTTTAAGTTTATTTTTAATGCTTAAGTCATGGTGTAAGCCTTCCACCTTATATTTTTTTAGGAAAGTGTTCAAAGCTAAAACAAATTTGTGGATATATTCTTGTTGGGTAGGAATAGGGATATATATATATATATATATATATATATATATATATATATATATATATAATTATTTTTTACTATAATAATTAAATACCTACAGACACTAGTGTTTCATCCTTTCGGCATTCTTCAGTGCAGGGTGTCACGATTAACACCAGCCGAACGATTCGAACCCCGCAACACGATACATCTCTGGCTCGATTAGCAGAGACCGTATTCATTCGGCTATTATTAACCGCGTGAAATAGCGTTGAATTTTAAACATTTTAATTTTAAATGTTCATTACGTCAGTCAGAGAGTGATCTAATCGTTATACAATGATCTATGCATATATATATATATATATATGTATATATATATATATATATATATATAGCGCTAGACACTATATATATATATATATATGCAGTGTCTAGCGTAATGTGAGAACAAGTAAAATGGCAAAATGGCTAAGAATTGACTGCTAAAATTCAAAGTTTTGAAAATGACTTAAAACTACAAAAAATATACAAAATACTGCTAGAAACCCACCCAATATATGTTACAGTAACATATCAATTCATATACGCAAAATTTAAGGTAATTTTTTAGTTTACCGACCCCTCGGCATTCACTTTTAATTTGTCGACTTTTCTACGTTTTCGGGTACGCTGAGAACGAATATCGCATTTATTTTTTGCGCAAACACGCAGTTATCCATATTTGAAGACATTCAGTATCCAACGTAATCCTTATCATTTTTAATGGCGGCCATCTTGTTTTCCAATAGCGAAAAAACGCCAAAAGAATCTAAATATGTCACATGTAACTGGAATCTCCTCTCCCCACCACCGTCGTTGGCGCAAAAAAGAGGGTACTGATGCACATTGATCCGTGCCGAAATAATAACGTTATTATTTAACATGGGGAGGGCAGGGTGTTTTGTACCTATGCTGTACCTTACAATTGAATAAAAAAAACGTATAATAAAACTTTAATTAAACTTGGAAATACGATTTAAAAAAATCGCACGGATCAGTAAGTGCATTAGCACCAAAAAAAGGTAAGGTTTATTGGAGAGGGAAGGGGTAAATTCCAAGAAATCTTGAACGAAAGGAAAGTACGTAAAGAAAAGAAAAATTAAAAAGAGTATTTAGAATAATATTTATTAAAATAAATTAAAAGGTAAATATTACCTTTCGCTATAACAGAACATCGACCACTAATTTGTTCTTTTTTAGGGATATTCGATGTTGCTGTCCACAAATCTGATAATCAAATCCGTCGCAGATTTACGGTTTGCATGGTATTAACCCCTTTTAATTGTTCTAAAAAAATAAGTTTTCACGAGCGCTTTACAAAGCATATTTTATGTTTTTCATTCTTTTTTTGGAAGGGAGGGGGTATTCGATTATAGAACTTGTATAGTTTAACAAGTGCTTCTGCAGTTTAATTAACCGTTTTTGCATGGAGGGGCGCTTAAAATAGTTTAAAACAAGACTAACACCGTGGCCTTCGTTATAAAGATGGCCGGCCAGCTGAAAAAATGACGTCATCGCCGAGGTCCCAACAAGCAAGATATGTGGAACTCTTACACTGTCAATAATGAACAGTAATTTTTACAGACAGCATTACAAAACTTCAAAATTGGATTAAAATAAAGAAATAAAGAAAGAACACGATGATTTATACTGAAACTCATCTAATATTAATAATAAAAAATAATTAAAAAAACACAAGTTATTTGTTTAAGTATTATAAGCAATTGAATATTTCGTTGTATTATAGATTTTAAAGATTAGAATGCATTCTTAAAATTACTTATGAATTACATTTTAAAAAGTGAAGGAACACGATTTGATTTGAAATAAACTTCAAGTTTATTTAATATAATTAAATGAAAATTATGCATGTAAGATTGTGAATATTTGAAGCAGAACACAAGCAAAACATTTGATATGAGTAAAGACAATAAACAAATATTAAAATTAAACTTTTTTTTTAATCAAAATGAATATTTTTTAATCAAAATTAATATTTTTTAATCAAAATGAATTTCATGAAATATTGCACAGTAAAAAAATAATTAATCTAAAGAAAAAATCATGTTTCTTATTTAAGATTATTTCACCACATAACAAAAATAACATGCAAAATCATTTTTTTTATATCCATATTTTCAGTTTATTAAAATACGTGGGTTTGTATTACTGTACACATAGATTCGAAAAAGTTGTCAAAAAACAAATATATAACAAATAAATGTAATCAAAGGCAAGATAAGTTACTTTTCTACCAAACTGGATATATTTTTCGTGATTTTATTCAATGTAACATGTTTATTCAGCTCGAAAAACAGTGTTTACCGATGTATTCGAAAATTCCAGATGGCGTCTGATTCTCTCTTTAACACGGTAAGTTTGGGAAAATGTGTTATAAATACAAAACCGGATAAAATACTGTTAAAAACTCGCTCAGTATATGTTACCGTGACATAGGTTGACATATATTCGGCGGGGTTTTAATAGTATGTTGTATAGTTTTTTATATATAACACCTTATTACATCGGTAAACACTGTATGTTTTTCGAGCTGAATAAACATGTTACATTGAATAAAAACACGAAAAATATTTGGTAGAAAAGTAACTTATCTTGCCTTTGATAACATTTATTTGTTATATATTTGTTTTTTGACAACTTTTTCGAATCTATGTGTACAGTAATACAAACCCAATTACGTTAATGAAATGAAATGAAAAGACCACGAGTGAACGCGCGTTTTTTTTTTTTAGTTTAGTTTCATATATATATATATATATATATATATATATATATATATATATATATATATATATATATATATATATATATATAAGTATTTTTAAATTTTATCTTTCTAGCTTTAAAAAAAAGTTTAAAAATTTTATCAGCCGGCATAATTTATTTTTAAATATTGAAAAATTTCAGGAAAATTAATTTTTGCTAGATTTTTAAAACACGTGTGTCAACAGCTTAAAAAAATCGTCTCTTCAAAAGAACGTGCGATGTTGTCTCGCATTTTCATTAGTTTTGTATGCTGTAAACAAATTTTTTTTAATATTAGCAATTTATTTGAAGCTTCTTTTGAATGGTAAAAAAATTAGGATGATAATATTGAATTAAATTATAGTTACATCGTGTTAAATACAGGGGGGAGCACGTTAAAACTTACTTTGCTGAATGGAGATGGTGTAAAATCTTTTTTTTTTTTTTTACTGCATTATAATTCTTTATCTTTCGGAAATGAAAATACTGTCACTTTTTGGTCCTTTACGATAATTTCCTCAGCAATTTGGAACGATGCACCGTGAAGGCATTTTAATAAAAAAAGAAATATTACACTGAGTTCAAGACGTTACGAGTGCCTACCGGTGTCACCGGTAAGGACTATCCGTGATGACGTCAGCAGATTAAATTATTTTTGCCCACCGGCCATCTTGTCTTTTAAGACGGTCTTGCTAACACCCCCCCCCCCAAAAAAAAACATAAAATATGCTTTTGTAAACTGCTCATGAAAACTTACTGACAACAATATTTTTACTTTTAAATGAAGTGAAAACTTTATTTTATGAAAAATATTTCTTGTCATTTAAAATGTCCGCCATGTATTCATACCCCTCGTGAAACATTAAGTGACTACGCGCGTGCACACATTTTGGCAGTAAGAAAGTGAAAAAAATGAATATAATTAAGAAAGTGAAAAAAATGAATATAATTAAGAAAGTGAAAAAAAGAGTGTCTATTTCGATATCGGGAAGCGAAAAATATTTGAAAGGGTGGGGGTGGGGGTAATTTTGGCCTTGAAGTCGAAAAATGGTTTTGGGGCCAGGTTTTGGCTCTTTGGCGTTTTTTCGTTATTGGAAAACAAGATGGTCGCCATTAAAAATAATAAGGATTACGTTGGATACTGAATGTCTTCAAACATGGATAACTGCGTGCTTACGCAAAAAATAAATGCGATATTCGTTCTCAGCGTACCCGAACACGTAGAAAAGTCGACAAATTAAAGGTGAATTCCGAGGGGTCGGTAGACTAAAAAAAATACCAAATTTAATTACTGGCGTGATTTTATTATTTTATTACCGTAGTACCTTTAACGTATGTGCATATGCATGTCACGGTTTCCACATTATAAATTATTCGATCGGGAGATCCTATTTATTAAAAGAATGAATATAGATGGTGATAACATGAACATTAAATTAGTATATAGATTGGCTAATTTAATATTCGTATTATGTTATCACAAGGGCTATGACAACAGCATATTCTTTTACTTGTTTTGACTCTCGAGTGTGTATCTGTTGATATCTTATATGGAGTGATGTGGTTCTCGGTTGATTAACTGTATCTAACTGTGTCAGATATATACTAGAGAGTCAAAACAATGAAGAGAATATGCTGTTGTCATAGCCCTAGTTATCACCTTCTATCACCGAATACGCAAGGTAAAATAAATAAATAAATAAATAAAAAAATAAATAAAAATTCAAATGATATTGCTTGTGGACCGTACGTGAAACTAAAATATACCTTCTTGGTCTTCTGGTTAGGGCCGAAGGGTGATATCTGTTCTGTCTAAAGATGATGTAATAAAATTGTGGGGGTTCTGTTCGCGCCGCGCGTCCATACAATGGAAATATGTCACAGACTCCTATAAGGATATTGAAGATAAACTGTAATAACCAAAGGTATTCTTAAACTACATTAACCAGATTACTTAGATAAACACTTCTACTGTTTTAACAAAAGGTCTACAATAATGTAATGGGGTCTCTATTCACACTGAACGTCCACAGAATGCAGATATTATTACATTATTAATATATTACATATGAAATATGCCGCCGTGGAATTTCTACAAGTCCCGTTAGCTTTATATGGACATTTTAGCTATATATCTTAATGGAGAGTGCGAAACCTGACGAAGCATATTTTTTCTCGTCATTTTTAGCAGATAGTATACACTAGTGGGTCTATATTCACTGATCTTTGTATAATCATGAATACCTAGTGAGTAGGTACAATGAGTTTTGTTTTAATTGAATATTCAAATTCTATTTGACAAGCGATTCGTTTGGAGTGTCGGGGCTATCCAAGAGACTAAACAAAACGTTCATGAAAAGTTCCCACACATTTGCCGCCGTGCAAAAAGGGTGAATCCTCGCGCCGACACAACGATCAGACAATAAAAAATAAAAATAAAATGGCGGCGAAAAAAAATGGCGATCGGAAAACACAGCACAAAAAAAAAAAAAAGAAAAGACAAAACAACAAAGGGAATACATTTCCTACTTTAATCGTGCTCCTACCCCTGCTTTTTTTTCGCCTATCCCCAACGGTGATAAGCGTCCCGGCATTTTAGCCGTACTCCCACCCCTCCTCGCCAATTCCAGTGGACGACCCAATTTATTTCATCCAGGTGTCACGTGTCCTTCATTTGGATGACTCATCATAGGATTTTATTACTTTGATTTGTTTTTATCGTCTCTGCATAGATAGATACTCATACATAAACTCACACACGAAACACATCTCTTCAGATGACTATCTATCTATCTATCTATCTATCTCTCGTTCTCACTCCCTCCAACCCCCTCTCTTTCTCTCCCTTTCTCTCTCGCTCTCTTTCTTCCCTCTCTCTCTTCACCCAATCTCTCTCTCTCTCTCTCTCTCTATATATATATATATATATATATATATATATATATATATAGAGAGAGAGAGAGAAAGAGAGAGAGAGAGGGAGAGGGTAGAAGTAATATATATATATATTTATATAGACAAATATAACATAGTCGCTACACTGATCATGCTAATGTTTCGGAGCAATTGGTTTATTCAAAAACGAAAAGTAGCGTCAAGCGACGGAAATAAAGTTTATCTGCTATTCAAAGCATTGCTCCTTTTTATTGAGCACTCTTAATAACCTCGTTTTAATTCATGAGTTTTATCTCCTGAATACTTTAGAATATATATATATATACATATATTTAAATAAGGGGGTAGTCACCAACAATGTGTATTTTTTAACATTATTTTAATGTTCCGTGTCTTGGTTTTTCATTGGGAATTATGTTTAGATCCTTGTAATAATGTTTTTAAATCATTGAAATCGTTTTTAACGCGTTTCAGACGTTCTGTGAAGCGTCCTCTTCAGAAATTATTTTCAAAATGTGTTGGAGATGTCAAAATAGCATTTTCGTAGTTCATTTGAAGTGCTTCCAAGGGGTGGAAACGTGTAAGTATCTACTATTCATGGGAATGTTCAATTTTTATTACTCTTTTATTGGGCTGTGGCGAGGCCGCCGAGATATATTACATCTCGGCGGCCTCGGTTGTGGTCACTTCTGTGTTGTGTTTCTCTCTCTTACTCTCTCTTTCTGCTTGTGTTTTTTTCTTTTCCTTTAGGGTAGGATGTATGTGTGTGTGTGTATTCTTTTATTGGTTTGAAAATGTGTGTACCGTTTTATAGTATTATGAGGTTATTTGCTTCCCTAAAAAGGTGACTGTGATCCAAGGTTGTTACTAATGTGTATGTGTGAGGAGGGGGGGGGGCGGTGGAGAACCAGCTCTTCTGAAATAAGGGTAGGGGTGCTTTCATTCTATTTTGATATTTATTTTTTGGATTCTTAGATTTTAGTATTGTGATTTTTCGTTTCAGTCTTAGACTGTTCGGGTATTCTTTATATTATGTTTGTTTAGATAGAGGGGTGTATTTAAAAATATGTATAAGGGATTTTTTAATGTTTCTATTTATTTGTCTCCCCATGTGGGTATGGTCAGACCCATGATCGGTTCCTAGTGTGGGAAAGATCTCGTTCCCCAGAGGAGAGGGGCTAATTGGAGGGGTATAGGTATGGGAGGGGGATGATAGAAGGGATGATAGTTGTCTCAGTCATGAAAGATTTCCCCTCCACTGACTGAGGGGGGGAGCGAGGTGTTGGAACAGATATTATACTATGTTTCTAGGTGTTTCCTAATGTTGTTGGTTTCGAGGTTAAGTAGGGTTGGTATTGTTCAGTGTGTTGTATTAGAGATAGGGGTGTTATGTCTGTGTGTGGTTGTATGCGCGCGTGCGTGTGTGTTTTAATGTGTAAGTGTGTATATGTATATGGATGTGTATGCGAGTGTGCCTTGCATTTCATGTTTTTGTGTGTTGATATTAGGCTCTTTTCAGTTCAGGAGTGAATATAATGCGATGTTTAACAGGAACGACTTAATACATGCATTTGCGTGTGAGGGAACAAAGACTCTACATAACTTGTGTAAGTGAATTCTCATGCTGGTATTATTGTTAAGAAAAACAATAACAAAATTTACGTAGACAGGAGAAAAATATGGTGTCTTTGTTGGGATAAGTACATGTGTTTTCCGTGAAAGGCCGATAGACCTTAAAAATGTTTTTATAGTAAGTTTTAGATTTGGGGGGGGGGTATTCAACTGATGGTTTCTAATGAATCATTATCCTAGAAGATTCAAGTTATGGTTGAAAATCTTGATTTTCTCATTAAAGATAAATCTCTTTGATGAAAAGTGAAGCCGTTTAAATAAAACAAAACCGATATATGTTTCTAAATCTTTTAAATCCACATCTTTCTGCAGAAAGCTATCGCTATATATTATCTTATGTAAATGCTCTTAGACTTGGATGTAAAATAATTTAGGGGAGATCAATGACGATCATAATGGATATATCTTAAACAACACCAACAACACAAACAACAATACCAACAACAACAACAACTACAACAACAGCAGCAGCAACAACAACAACAACAACAACAACAACAATAATAATAATAATAATAATAATAATAATAATAATAATAATAATAATAATAATAATAATACATAGAGTATTAATAACAGCAACAATAAATGTAACTGTAGTGATAAATGAAATCTCCGCTACCAGAAAACGAAGTCTGAAAAAAATCTACATAGGTAAATCAAGTAGTTAATTTAAGGCTAGGTACAGAAACCATAAATTATCTCTCAATAACTTTGATAAGAAAGGCTATACCTCATTACCCAAATACGTATAATCTCTAAAAGAAAACAATAAGGTACATACACCATTTCAATGAAGCATCTCAAAGACTACACAAACCCAACCGTCTTCTTTTTCTTCATGAAAAGTTAGTCATTATTACGTTCTCTGATAGAAAGTAACTATTGAATAGAAGGGACTAAATAGGTATTAGCTATAGACACTTCAAACAGATAACCGTAGTAACAATCTATTGAATATACCATAACACTTCATAAAGAAACATTTCCACACTTACTATCTAAAATTAAAACTTTCTCCGCTTCATATAATCTTGGACCTTTAACTAATTGTGATGAAGTATTATGGCAACTAATTAATAGATAATTTTAAATATAAAACTAACGGTAATAGATTGTATACTTGTAGAATATAGTAATTCAATGAACCAAAATTACATGGAATTGTTGAACAAATAGGAAAATGAATAAAAAGTCAGTTTTTCACTTATGTTTTACGCTGATAAAGATGAATTCATAATTTTTAAATTGTGTTATGTTCGTATTCGTGTGCTCCTTCGTGCATCTATTTGACATATCTAGTTTGTGATTGTTTGTAATATGAGTTTTAACAACTACAGTGTGCCCCCCCCCCCAAAAACGGGCCCCAACTCTAATTAGGTCCTGTTTCTTAGTGCTTTGTCCGAATGAAATGAAACTTTTGTCATAACTAGTTTATTATATTTAAAACATCACATCAAAACACTAGGGTATTTGGCCTTTTTTTCCTCCGTTCTACAGCATATGTTCTAGATGGCCTCCATTTAACATTTGTTTTTTTTGGGTCACCCTGTATTTCTTTGTAATATTTACAGTATGGTTTTACAAAATTTTCTTTTTGCAGAAGTTTGTTCGTGTGGTTCTTTTTAGGGGTTGTATTACTGTACACATAGATTCGAAAAAGTTGTCAAAAAACAAATATATAACAAATAAATGTTATCAAAGGTAAGATAAGTTACTTTTCTACCTAACTATATATTAATTTGGCTTAATAATAAGTATTAAATTAATTATTTTGGTAATTACTAGTTAACCTTTAAAATTGGATAACTTATAAAATATTAGCAAATTACGATAGCCATATAATTCTATTTGAGTAAATAGTTTCAGAACATTGAATAATTTCTTATATTATCTAGATTAATAAATTTTATTTATTTATTGCGGACTATTATCCGCATCTTTTCTTAGTTGTTTCATGACGTTTCGCCCAGGTGGTAACCGCGTCGGATAGGAACTCTGAATTTCCTGACTGCATTCACTGCAATTACTGCCTTCCGTAGATGTTGTCGTCACACTACGTTTTGGTCAAGTAAGCTTCTGACCGGCTTTGGGTAGGATTGAGACCGCTATCTTCAGACAATCCTCACCTGCAACCGTAGAGATTCAACGTCTCTATCAAATGCGCCACGGGCCCCGAAGGGCGATTATGGTTGAATTTTTTGGTCTTGGTCAGACTATATATATATATATATATATATATATATATATATATATATATATATATATATATATATAATGATTTTTTATCAATAATAAATCTTACTTGAAAAGTCAAACTTCTACACAGTGATATACAGTGATTGATAGTTTTCCATAATATATTTTGAGAAAAAAGGATTTTCCTCGAAATATATTACATAAAATTGTTACGCACTTGTCATGTTTGTGTGAATGTATCATAATTCGTGTGTATACAAATATATTTTCGTTACGTACATGTGTCCTTGCCACTACAATTCTCCTGTGCCTAATATCGAGGTGAGAGTAATATATGATAGTAGTGATGGTCATCAAAGTCTTCAGCCTTGCCCCGCATCGCCTCGGTAGTCATAACCTAAAAAAAGAACGTATCTATACCTGAAATTTATTTTTAAATGTATTTATTGTAAAAGCAACCAGCCTTTAATGATGTACGCCTAATGCAGTAACACAAATGAATTAGTGCAGGCCGATTTAATGTTTATGTAAATTTTATTTATGAAGCTCTAATTTGTATTGATTCACTTGAAAAATTTATTGGTTGAAATTAATTTAATCAAGATATTTACACTTGATGCGCACAGACACACAGACACATAGACACACACACACACATATGTGTGTGTATGTGTGTGTGTGTGTGTGTGTGTGTGTATCCTATTATAAATTTTCGTACTGTGTGTGTGTATGTGTGACGTGATTTGTCTCAGCCTACAGGCAATCCACTCAGGCAAGTTAGGTAGCGAAATGAAGCTTATGACCCAGCGGATGTTCTAGTGATATTTATATCCATGTTTGGTGTATGGAAATGCAAAAAAATGCAAAAAATGCAAAATACTAACGATTTACTAAACAACGTTTTATTTACTGATACTTTTCCGGTTTTCACCGGAAGTTATTATCTCCCTTAGTTAATTCGATTTACTGTGTGTGTGTTTGCGCGCACGCGCGTGTGTATGTGTGTGACGCGGTTTGTCTCAGCCTACAGGCAATCCTCCCAGGCAAGTTAGGTACCGAAATGAAGCTTATGACCCAGCAGATGTTTTAGTGATATTTATATCCATGTTTGGTGTATGGAAATGCAAAATAATAACGATTTACTAAACAACGTTTTATTTACTGGATACTTTTCCGGTATTCACCGGAAGTTATTATCTACCTTAATAAGTTCGATTTACTGTGTGTGTGAGTGAGTGAATGAGAGAGAGAGAGAGAGAGAGAGAGAGAGAGAGAGAGAGAGAGAGAGAGAGAGGGGCAAGCAGGCAGGCAGGCGGTTCGAAATGAAGCTTATGACCCAGCTGATGTTTTAGTGATATTTATATCCATGTTTTCTGTATGGAAATGCAAAAAAATAAAATAAATAAATAAATAAATAAAAAATAACGATTTTCTAAACAACGTTTTATTTACTGGATATTTTTCTGGTACAAAGACTCAAGTTTGCCCAGCTGGGCAAACATGAGTGCTTGTTGTATAAAATTTTGTTAAAACTCAGAGACTTACATTTTATTTTTCATATCTTTTTTTATTTGATCGTGAATTTTTCCATTCAACTTTTTCGTTAACAGGCGAACAAGTCCGTGATCTTAAGTCTTCACCGAAATCTTCCAACTAATCAGATGCGATTCTTCCGATGCTATTTAAAAAAAGTTGTTTGTACATCATAAAACCTGGTACACTTTTTAAGGAAAAAATTCCATGACCGCGTTGTTACAAGTCGGCCATATTGAATATCGAGCAAACCAAAATTCCTACTTGAAACCTTATTTTCGTATTTTTCAGAATTTTTTTTTTAACCTTTTTCTAGATTTTTCCTTTTTTTACAAGTTGTTATTTTTTCTTTTCCTATGTTCTATTATTTTATTTTATGCTTAGTAATTGTTTTTCTTATATTTATGCGTACTTTTTCTACTATTCTTTTTTGTTTTGTTTCGAACTGTTATTAACCAGCGAATTACAATTGTTTCATGAGGAGGTATTAATTATTCATTTTTACCGACAGACACTAGTGTATCATGCTTACGCAATCATCAGTGTAGGGTAACAAGTTCTGCCGGTCATGGAATTCGAACTCAGTCACGGAGCCACCCTTTTCTCCATTTACCAAGCCTCTACCTTAGGGATACATACATAAACGTATATACAATAACCCCCCGTTCAGTAAGAGAAAATAGATACATATAGATATGTGTGTAACTGTGAAGCAATTGTTACGCTATCTCCAACCACAAATTTCCTGAATCGAATCTGCCTGATCCCAGTGGCAAAGAAAAGTCCAAGATGATTGGAAACAATGCCGGGATAAGCGAGGAAGATATATATCACCTGGTATTCTCAAAATCGTTATCAATCAAGAACATATATGTTAGTGACGCTCATCCGCGCTCGCATCTACACTATTAAGAAAACATTACTTGATATAAATCAAAAACAGATGTTTAGCAATTCTTTCCCCTATGAAATTCTTTTTTAAATCTAATATATTTTTTAAAAGTTTTTTAGAGGGGAGCGGATGCAAGTTTGTGTATTCGAACAACCCCAAGGGTAAAATTGCAAAAGAAATAATGCACAAATGCACAATAACTGATTCAATTGTATACATTTACTATAAATGCTGTTCTCATCTTACTCACCGTGTTGCCACTAATATATGTTCCAAAACTCATAATGATTCGTTCCTTAGTTTAGAAGATCACTGTTTACATAGATATTTGGACATACAAATATAAATATAATTACACATACCTTTACATAGCCTTTCTGATTTTTGTTTTTGTTTTGTCATCGCTGTTTGAATTTCTTTTGTGCTTTTCATTACATTTCGATTCTTGTGTAGATATATATTGCATAGATACATAGATACACGTATATAAATATATACACATACCCTCTCTCTCACACACATACACACACACGCACATATATGTGTGTGTGTGTGATCGCACACATATATGCACACACGCACATATATATGTGTGTGCGTACGTGTGTGCGTGTGAGTGTGTATGTGTGTGTGAGGGTATGTGTATACATTTATATATGTACATCTAAGTACCTATGCAATATATATCCACACAAGTATGGAAATGTAATGAAAAACACAAAAGAAATTCAAGCAACAACATAACAAAACAAACAAACAAACAAAAAAACAAAACAAAAAACCAAAAAAACAAAACACACACACACACACACACACACACACACACACACACACACACACACACACACACACACACACACACACACACACACACACACACACACACACACAACTGTCATGTCAGGACGTCTGTCTATTTTCAGCCGGAGTGTGGGATTTGAATTAGCTGAAATATACCAGACGCTAGCGTAAGTCTGTCTATTTTCTGGAAGTGTGTGTCTCAAACTCATTTGAACGCATGCGTGTTTCTGGTGGTATTATTCTGGAGAGAGGGAAAGGTGATGGTTTAGTCGTTTTTCTTCATCTTAAAGACCCCAGCATCTGTGTTTTCTCATCGTTTTTCCAAAAGGCGAAAAACAGGTTGATCAAACGAAAAAAACATCTAAACCAGGTACCCTTTTCCATCTGTTCAGAGAGAAAATTTATATATATATATATATATATATATATATATATATATATATATATATATATATATATATATATATATATACTAGCAAAGTTACCCAACTGTACCCTCCCATATTTTTTATTGTCATCAATATCGGTGAAATTGCCATTTTCTAATCAAATCACATGCTTCCCCGCAGTGATTTAATCCACAATACATTGGTAGTCTACACTGTACTGTGGAGAACCTACTGTTGAGCTTATAAAATTATTTTTATATATAATGGGTTGAATTACAGTTTAAAATGCAAAATCAAGTATCATGCTTCAATTGTGTTCTAAACAGAAACATTTATTTCTTACGCGCCCCCATCATATCAAAGAGCCTACTATTGCTTTTATATGTGGGGCCTTTCAGCTTGTGTGGTAATAAAACTTCTCAAATTCACTTGTGATGTTAGGCCGTGTCAGGTGTTAACTTTGGTCAAAATCGCCTGTTCTTTCTTTCATCAGATTATTTCGATTATCCATAATTATTAAAAACATCCCGCTACGAACCCTGTCAAAGAACACTGCCATGCACATAAAGTATTTTCGCGTTAACTATTCTTAAAAAATAGTTATAACCGTTTTTGAATAACGAACTTACACACAAACGCGCCTGCGCACCCCTCAAACACGCACACAAAGTTCCTTTTATATAATATTAGATTACACACACACACACACACACACACACACACACACACACACACACACATATATATATATATATATATATATTGGACACATAAATCGTAAAATTGCCTCCCCATTAATGAAACAGCTGTAACGGAAAAAATCCAGGAAATAAACGAAGGTTATAAAAAGAAAACGTGAGTCTTTGAATTTTAAATAAAATTTTACACTATATATATATATATATATATATATATATATATATATATATATATATGCGTGCGTTTAATATAAAGATACATCTATTTCTATCCATTCCAGTCCCTATTTACTGTCCTCTCCACGAGAGCAGATTAAGACCGACAATGGGTTTTAATGTGACTAAAGCCGGTTCAGATTTGGACAAAAACATAAATTACTTCGGTTAATAAATATTTATCCTTCAATATTTGAGCGCAGAAAAAAATGAAAAGTTGTATGTGTTTTCTCTGCACCAAACGTAATCATTTCATATGCATAGACATACGAGTAAATATATAATAGTATCTATATATCGTACTATTAAAATAGACTATCAACGATTATTTCCTTAAGGTTTTCCGCTATAAACTTACCACAATGCAATTATATATATACTAGCAAAAGTACCTGTCGTTGACTGGGTTCAGAAACAGCCTACAGAAAATGGACTTTGATTTATGAAAGTATGATAGGTTATGAAAAAGAAGGGTTGTAAAGAGATAGCTTCGAATTTGGGGATATCAAAACCAAAGCAAAATATAATGAAAGTAAAAAAAAAAAATTGATAAACCCCATAATTTATTATACTATACCTGTTCACACTGAAACACTTGTCACAATATTCTGTGGATCTATATTAAAAAAAACCTTGTTAAACTTTGTGACATATTTCCATTCTATGGAGGTCAGGCGCGGACGAACACCCCATAATTTTATTATACCATATTTCTTCAAACTGAAATATAATTATCAAAGTATACTTACGGAGATAGATATGAAAAGTCTTTATTAAAGTTTGTGCCTATTTCCATTCTATGGAGGCCAGGCGCGAACGCAGACCCCACAATTTTATTATACCATCCCTATTTAAGTTCAAACATACTTATCAAAGTATTATTATGTACATCTATATCAAAAACACTTGTAAACGTTTTTTTTTTAATTTTCAAATCTTTTATTTCCATACTTTGTGGACCAGGCGCGAACGAAGACCCCACAATTTTAATGAACCACCGTTTTGCCAGATCAAACATACCTATTCCTGTGTTCCGATACATCTTCTATCATTATATGTAATCAGTTTTTAAAATAGTCAACCATATAGGAGCCTATTCGTGATCAGATACACACACATTCAGCTTTATATTATATATATATATATATATATATATATATATATATATATATATATATATATATGTGTGTGTGTGTGTGTGTATGTATGTGTGTGTGCATATATAGATTCATTTATACACACACGCATATATATAAAGCACATAATAATAAAATACTAAATGTGAGAAATCAAAAAAGAAAATAACAAAATTAATAATAAATTGACCCACATAACAACAATAAAAATAACACAAAAGCAAAAACAAAACAAAAATATAATTACTAGGAATTGTACTGACGCGAATCCTAATAAAAAACACTAGCAACGAACAAAAAATTGTAACTGTAGAAATCAGACCATATGTCAACTAAAACATAAATACCTAATTAAAATCATTGTTTACCAGGCAACAATTTTTGCCAGAGGAAAACAAATTTTACGTAGGAATAGCTTTTTACAAAAAATATTACGTATTAAAAGCAGATATTACGATTACAGAAGTATATTGAAATACGAAAAACGCCGAATGATAACAGTATTATAAAACTACTAATGGGAGTTCAAAGAAAATGGGCGATCACCGATAGAGGAAAGGAAAATAGTACGGCAATCCAACACATGTAAAAAACTAGCCGACCTGTGTAGATTATGAATGAGTAATTTACTATCCTAAACTTTAAAGAAACCCAAAATGCATAAAACTGCAGGAATGAAATAGTAAAATAGTAAACGCAAAGCCAAATTTAACTGGACATAATAGGAAAAAATAATGAACTACTACTACAAATAATCATAAAGACCACAATAACAAAAATGATAATCATCACTGTAATAATAATAATAATAATAATAATAAATAAACAAATGCATAAACAAAAAATCTAGTATAACATAAAATGTAAATAAACACCCAAATTAAAAGTAGATCATCTCTGATCACAAAAAAATTTAAAAAATCCTCGCTAACAACAAAGAAACAAGTGAGCGCGAGCTCATTAGCTAAAATAAGTAGTTGCGTGAATAATTAAGAATCTGATTATTGGACTTGCAAACCCAATACCACGAAAAAACTAAACAACATCGATCTCATGCAATAATCCTCAGGAGGATGAAACGTGGAAAATTCTGTGTAGCTAAAGTGCCATATATATTTTCAAAACGTACTACTTTGCTCCACTTACGTACTGAAAACTATCATTGTAAATACTGAAAATATTTACAAAAAATTTATGTAGATACGTATAAGCAATAATGTGTCGCTACACATTCATGAGCACATTTCGGCCAGCTTGTTACGAGCAACTAGAGGCCTCTTTAGGCGATACAGCTTATATAAAGCAAAGTTTATAATCTATATTATCTATCTGTTCGTATTACACAAACACACACACACACACACACACACACACACACACACACACACACACACACATATATATATATATATATATATATATATATATATATAACTTCTTTAACAACTTCAGTGTATAATGAAAAATACAATATAACGATAATAACCCCCGTTACCAGCCATATAACCTCCATAAGTGCACATAATATTCAATATTAAATTTTCAAGAAAGTAATCTACTCTGCTGAATAATAACTCTAAAAACTAACCGCCTTACCTAAATAACTCCGCCCAATGCAATAATCATAACAAGCTAAACCCCCACATCCGCCATAGAAAAAAGAAAAATATTTGGTTTAATCCCCGCTTTAGCTCAAATGTTAAAACAAATACACCAAAATAATTTTTTAATATTGTAGATCATTTTTTAAGCAACCACATAGATATAGTACCATATTTAACAAAACTTATATTAAAATTTCCTACTCTACAATGTCTAACCTAGCACAAACGATAATAGCATCTAATAACAAAAAATTAAACCACCAAATTAGACCACCCCTTCCTCTTTAATAGCCAAAACAAACTGCAATTGCAACAATAAGGAAGACTGCCCACTCAAAAATGATTGCATCCACAGGGATGTCATATATTTAGTCACTGTTACTGAGTTACCTCGAGACACGCTTATAATAGTTTCAAATCACCCCCATGAAATCCCTCGTCCGTCTACTACACTAAATGCAACTCTAATTAGTGAATCGACTGATTCACCGATCGTTTTACCTACATATAACAACACAAATAATGTATATATATATATATATATATATATATATATATATATATATATAAGTGAACGTGTCTGCGTATCTGTGTGTCTGTCTGTCTGTGTACATTTCCCTACGCAATAACTCTGTCAATTTTAAGTCTAGAGACTCGAAATTTGATATACAGGCTACTGAGATTTGGAAAAATCGACGTGATCAGTTTTCGGCCAGAAATTTCGCGATTAAGGCGTCAAAGTTAAACGATTTGACCTTTGAGAACTCTACCAAACTCCTGCGGCAATTTTGGGTCTAAACACTTGAAATTTTAGATATAGGTTCCTTAGACATGGGTCTAACGTAATAACTTGAATTGAGCTCAAAACAATAAATGTTAAGAGGTCATAATAGAGGTCAAATTTTAAAAAAATTGACCGCTTTTTTTCCTCAACATACACCTCCAAATACCCGGGCAACGGCGGGCACCCATGCTAGTATATATATAAGTGAACGTGTCTGTGTGTGTGTCTGTGTGTGTGTGTGTGTGAGTGTGTGTGAGTGTGTGTGTGTGTCTGTCTGTGTACATTCCCCGCACAATAACTCTACCAATTTTCAGTCTACACACTCAAAATTTGATATATAGGGTATGGAGATTTGGAAACATCTTTGTAATCCGTTTTCGACCAGAATTGTGCTTTTAAGGGATCAAAGTTCAACGATTTGACCTTTGAGAACTCTACCAAACTCCTCCACCATTTTTGGTATAAACACTTGAAATTTTAGATATAGGTTCCTTGGACATGGACCTAACTTACTAACTTCAGTTGAGCCCAAAACAATTAATGTTAAGGGGTCATTATAGGGGTCCAAGTTAAAAAAAAATTGACCTCTGCCGTCTCTACCAAATTACTCAGACAATGTCGGGTTTAAACATTTGAAATTTTACATAAAGGGTATTTAGAGATAGGGCAAACTTTTTAATCGGTTTGGGTCGAAAATTTGAGCTACCAGTATATAAATGTATGTATGTATGTTTGCATGTCGTACTAAAACTTTCGACAGAGGCGGCAGATTTTCACAAGATCAGTATCGTTTTGAAGTTCGACCCTTCAAACGACAAATACCGAAAAATTGGCTAAAAACATTCATTTCTCCACCCTCAACTGGGCACTTTTCTACGAGGATGGGTCACTTTTTTCACCGATATTTTCGAAAGTCATCCCCTCTTTTGGGTTATCTAGCCTTAATTTAAACCTACGTCACTTCCGGTTTGGCGGTGGTCGTAACAGCAAAGACGTCACGTTATTTTCCCGTGTCTTCCTACTATCATTTTTTTTCTCTTTTTGCTCAACATACACCTCCAAAGACCCGGGCAAGGCCGAACTGAAATGCTAGTGTGTAATATATATATATATATATATATATATATATATATATATATATATATATATATATATATATATATATATATATATATATATATATATCAAAGAATGAGAGTTCATATAGAAACGTTGTTTTAATTTGAATAAAATAAAATATGCATCAAATGCGCTTGAAAGCCAAATACAACGTAATATTACTTGTTTGAAATTTATCACAAATATATTTCAGAGGTATCCTCCATCTTAAGTGTGTTGTTTCTTTTTGTTTTTTCTTCTTCCTTGCCATGTTGTAAATTTGGAGAAAGAAGCTTGTTTGTAAAGTGCCGTGCGTTGTTTCTACATTTACAACTATTAGATGGTCTGCAGCCAAAAAAGAAAACCGGTTTTCATCAAATAGAAATGGAATCATGTCGTCTTTTCTAGGGCGACATTGTTTTCTTTCCACCCGGTATAATAGAAGGGCACCTGTACATTTAAGGTTTAGAGAATATTTTTTTTTTAAAGAATTTTCAGAGACGACAATTCCAGAAGTTATAACTTTTAATTATTATTTTGATATATTACGAAAGTTTAATTTTGTAAAAAAATTAATTGAATCATACATTTTCATATAATGACACTTTGCATTAATTTAAGAATTTTCTTTTCTAAGGAGAGAACGTCCATTTTTAAAGTTCGTTTGAAAAAAAAATATCATAAATTTTCAAAAAGATTGTTTTTTTTTTTTTTTTTCAATTATTTTAAGTCGTACACTTTTACATAAATACAAAAAAATAAATGTTGTAATTCATTTCAAACTTCTCATTATTTTAAAAAGGCTAAGTGTATATTTAGATACTATTGTATTTGTGGTATTGTTAATTTCATTTGTTTGTTCAGCTTTTATCAATACGTCACGCAAAACTTTAACAACTCGTTGAATTATCTCCCAGTAAATTCTTCAAAAAAGAAAAAAAAAAGAAATCTTACAAACCGGCGTTTCCATAATACACAAACGAAACAATATTGAAATTCAAGTAAAACAACGTGTACCTACGTAATTGTCATGTCGCAAATTATAACATATCCAAAAATTACAGAAAACGATGAGGTAGATAAATAATTATTAATGAAAAACTGTTTTCGATAAAGTTTATATGATGAATAAATATTACGTACGAGCAAAATGAATGCCCATGGTCAAAATGTATAAACATTTTGACCCCCTCCCTTTACTTAATTCGCCCAAAATCAGGAAATTAATAAATTTTAATTAAATTTTCAGTATTTATCAAATAATGATAACAGAACATGATATTATTTTTACTTAAATTTTAGTGGAAATGTATTATTTTTTAAAACAAAAAATACATTTACTAAAGTTATGGTTTTCAGTAGTAAAAATAAAAAATGCATGGATTTATTTCATCTTTTTTTTATGACAATAAAGCATCATAAATTGTAACAATTAAAAAATAAATATTTACTTTTTACATGAACATTACGAAAAAGCCCCTAAAATCCATATTAATGAATTCGATATAACTCGAAGAAAAATTAATTCCTCGAACTACTGATATTATCATCGAATTAAGCATTGTTTATTTAATATTTTTACACACAAAAAAGATATAATTGCATAAATTATTTCTACTTTTGTTTTCGAATTGCAGGTTTCGTATACATTTTATATGTACGATTCTAATATTTCCCTTGCTTGCGTGAATGTGAAACTTTCAATGTAACATAATTTTTGTATAGTCTTGAAAAATAAAACTTTTTAAATTTAAAAGCAGAACGATGGATAAATAATTAAGATTTTAAAAATGCTAAAGATTAGACAAACATTCACGATATGAATGTACGGATGCACATTTGGAAGAAAAAAAGTAAAACAGCACCCCTACCTCCCTTTAACTATCTGACGTCATTTTCAGACAGCTTTTCAACTATCTGAAATTTTGGCCTTCCGTTTAATCGATGTGACGATGGCTTTGTTTTCTTCAGGTTGAACAAGGCGTGAATCATTCGCTTTTTGAAGCTAATCAAGCTATTTTTTGTACAAACAAGGTGTTTTTTTTATTATTTAATTCAATATCTTAGATCTTTACTAATTGTTTTCGAAATAGATCCAGAAAACTAATATTTATCTCTAAAAGGATTTTTGCAACTTTTATTTAACTTAAAAATTTAGCTGAATTAGCCCACCGTGAAATAATTTTTCATAACTTTTTTTTTCATGTGTACAAATGCTTTTTTTTTCCTTTTGGAAATTAACTTTATTCTTTAAAACACAGTGAAAAAGTAGTCGGAAACCTACAAAAAAAAAAAAAATATCTCTCTATCTTTATTCCGCCATTTTTGCGCGTACCATATTAATATTATCCGACAATTTGAATTACGTTCGTCACGTGACGTAAGCAACATAATTTAATTATCTCCCCTGCCAACTTCTTTCCTTTTTAGTAAGCCCAATATAGTGATTTCATTTCCTTTCACAAATTTCTTTTTTTAATTAATACTTTTCTACCTGATCGTTTTTCATAATTTTTTGGATATGTTACTATTTGAGATCTGATAATTACGTAGGTACTATTTGTTTCACTTGAAATTCATTTTAAAAAAAAAATTTATAATATATAAGCGCCCCCCAAACCTAAAGTGCATAAGTGCAGAATTTAATTTTATATGTATATTAATATTTTTTACAATATATTTAGTTCGACATTCCATATAGATTCGATAGAAAAGAAAAAAAAAAACAGAAAAAAACGGTGCTTGTTGAGATAAAGTCGACAATTCGGCGCTTTTAAATATGTCGTTTCAAGACAAAAAAAAAACAATGTTACGTACTTAATTGTCATGCCGAAAATAGTAATATATAAAAAAATTATGAAAATTCATCGACTAGCAAATTATTTATAGTTAAAAGTAATTTTTACGGAAAATTGAATAAAATTGCATTTTCCTTAGATGTTATAAAGTAGACGGTAAAGAGTTACCACACAGGGGACATAACTTGGAAACTAAATTTCAGATTACATTTTAATGGCGGTTAACATTGTAGCCTATAGCGCTAGTTTTTCTTTTTTTTTTTTTTTTTTTTGCTAAAAATACAATAGCAGTTGTTCTACCAGATTAATTTAAAAAAATTATTGGATACATTACTATTCTCGACCTAACAATTAAATACATAATCTTGATTTTACTTAAAATGAGATATTAAAAAAATCGATCTGTCGAAACTTTTTCAACGAGCACAAAAAAACCCTTTAGTTCAAAAAGATGCAGCTGAAGGAGAAAGGATATTACATCGGACGAAAGGTTGCGAAAATAACAATCAAGAAGAGAATAATAATCCGACTAATCTAAACTATACAAATTATCATTCGTCATCAGAAAAGGTAAATGTGCAGTTAAGCGGTGTGAATTATGTGAGAGACAAAAAATTATAAAAACTATTTATTTTTTTATAAAATATTATTAGACCCAAAGGCTATAATAAAACAAGAAAAAAGAATTAATTTTCATTATTTTGTCATCATGTTTTTAGACTAAATGTACGACATTCGAGCTTGACATATTGCTTTTAAAATTTAGCTTTTTTTTCTTAATTTGGCCTTTTTAAGCCAAATTTTACCTTTTTTTACGCTCTTTGATTACAACAAATATGGCGCCCAAAATCATAGTTTCATAAAAGAGCGTAAAAAAAGCCAAATTTGGCCTTAAAACGATCAATCTGTCAAACCTTAAAAAGGTTAAATTTTATAAACAATATGGCGACCTCGAATGTCGTACATTTAGTTTAATAAAAACGATGAAAAAATAATAAAAATGAATTCTTTTTTCTTGCTTTATTACAGCGTTTGGGTTTAATGTTTTCTTTTGTATTTCAAATAATTTACGTCGCTAAACAACACATTTATCAAAAAAAAAAAAAAAAAAAAAAAATCCGAAATACATTAACATTTGTGACTTGCTTTGGGTTTTTAATTTATTTGTTAATTTGGGTATCCTTTACGGAGATGGTCCCGACGTCCGCCTCGTTCTGAGTTTGGGGAGAGGCCGTCTGACGTAGGCGGTGTCGAGGCAGAAAATTACCCTAACCCTAAAATATGCGATATGTCACAGACAGATGCTTTTACAAATATTGTGAAACAAATCACAGAATTTTACAGGGTTAACTAACCACTTGGAACTATTCTAATCATGTGGACTGCTTTTTTGTTTTTAAATTCTAATTATTTGAATTGTTTATTTTGTAAAATTCCAATTATTTGAACTGTTGAATTATCAAAAATTTGAACTGTTTATTTTGTAAAATTCTAATTATTTGAAGTTTTTATTTTGTAAAATTCTAATTATTTGAACTGTTTATTTTTTTTTAATTCTAATTATTTGAATTGTTTAAAATAAAAAAATTAAAAATTCTTATTATTGGGACGATTTTTTTTTCTCATTAAGTTAACAACTGGGCACTTTATTGAAGGGGTAATTTTCTGCCTCGACACCGCCTACGTCAGACGGCCTCTCCCTGAGCTCAGAACGAGGCGGACGTTGGGATCATCTCCGTAAAGGTTATCCGTTAATTTTGATGTTTTATATGAGAAAATAGTTAAGACTGGAGTCGCCTCACTTGACTTGTCTTTCTTCAAACGCAAAGTCCGTTGTCAATATCAG
>NC_136491.1:102117751-102275251 GCF_053919585.1 Euprymna scolopes
TGTTTTAGCCCAATGTTTTACATCAGGCTAGAAGTTTAAATGGGCAAAATAGGTAACAGTTCTACGACTAATTTTGACTAATGTGCAAAGGAAGTAACTCTTGTAGACTCGATTTTACAAATATTGATTATATATTTGTAGATTGAACTTTAATACATGCGATTGGCTTACAATATAAGGTTACAAACTAGTAAGCAGGCAACTCATTTTTTTAAGGGCCTTCTGCACATGAAGATCCGACCTTTATCTAACTATACCCCCATGAAGAGCCAAGTAAATAAGAACATGTCTTTTTTTACATGGTGCTCACCATTTATCAAGGCCCGAAAGCCACTTGGGGATAAGGGTTATTGCGTGTACAGTAATCAATGGGATAGTATCGTAGTAATCGTTAGTATTGGAGATTTGATAAAGTGTCTTACTTAAGGGGGCGGTTAAACAGGAATTTGTTTATGTTGGACTTGAAAACATCCAAGTGAGGTGGGAAACAGGCAAACGGGAGAGATATTTAGCAAGTAAGCCTATAATTGTCAAAATATTTAACAAGTATGTACGTAATTGTTGAAATATTTTACAAGTAATTACATCTTTGTCAGAATATTTAACAAGTACGTAATTGGCAAAATATTTTACAAGTAATTAATTGTTAAAATATTTGACAAGTAATACGTTATTGTCAAGACATTTAGCAAGTAAGTACGTCATTGTCAAGATATTTGACAAGTAAGTACTAATTGTTTTTATATGTAACGAGTAAGTATGTAATTCTCAAGATATTAAGCAAACAAGTACGTAATTGTCAAAATATTTAACAAGTAAGTAATTGTCCAAATATTTAACAAGTAATTCTTAAAATATTTAACAAGTAAGTGCGTAATTGTCAAGATATTTAACAAGTAAGTATGTAATTGTTTAGATATGTTACAAGTAAGTACCTTATTGTCCAAATATTTAACGAGTAAGTACGTAATTTTAAAAATATTTAACAAGTAAGTACGTAATTGTCAAAGTATTTAACAAGTAAGTATATAATTGTCATAATATTTAACAAGTAAGTACATAATTGTCAAAATATTTAACAAGTAAGTACATAATTTTCAAAATATTTAACAAGTAAGTACGTAATTGTCAAAATATTTAACAAGTAAGTACGTAATTGTCAAGGTATTTAACAAAAACGTGATATTACGATTGGAAATTTGGTCCGACCTTTTAATTATAAATTTATAGACGTGGGTGAAACTGAATAAATTGTCTTTGCAAAAAAAGAAAATAATAAAAAATAAATAAATAATAAATGAATAAAATAAAGTCAGCCAATACAGTAACTGGCAATAAGATTCATTTTATTGGACAATTATATTTACCAGTAAACTTGAACGTGGCTATTAAATAGTTGAAAACCTACGTTCTAAAAATCTTGAAATCTATTTGCTTTGAATTGGATCAATAGTTGTAAACTTTGGAATTCCTCAGTCAACATTGATAATTAGAAACTATGTACGCTGAAGGAAATATGTACGCTGTAGGAAGTACAAAGACTGTCCCAAATCTCTTCGAAATCAAGCCGTATTTAAAGTAAAAAAGTAAGGACGTATCAGATGAATTGCATACAGCAAATCAAGAAAGACACTAAAAAGAATAACGCGTATCATTTGAAAATACGTCGAGAAATAGCGAAGCAACAATTAAAAAGTGAATAGAAAATAAAAGCGTCGCAAATAGAATTGCATAAAAAATAAATTTTGTTTAAACGCAAAAAACAATTTCCATTAAATCAGCAAGAAGGATTGACACATACGAAGAATCCACTATGAAAAATTTCCCCCACTCTTTATCTGTGCCTAAATCAAAACGTCGATTCCATGAACAAAGGTTCTTTCTTAGAACCCCAGCTGGCATCAATTGTCTGGGTGAGGCCCCGTGTTTTGACAAGCTTCTGGTTTTGACCTTTACTCCTGATCTGAAATGCAACACATACATCAAGTCTGTTGCCAAGGTCGCTGGAAAGATGGTGGGATCCTTCTACCGCTCCAGAAGATATCTCACTACTGATGCAATTCTCTATCTATATAAAAGCCAAGTACGTCCAAGGATGGAATACTGCTGCCATATCTGGGCAGGAGCTGTTAAAAACAGCCTATCCTGCCTTGACAGAGTACAAAATAGACTTCGTGGCTTAGTGGGGGATGCCCTTTTCTTTACCCTGCAACCTCTCTCCCACAGAAGAGACGTTGCGAGCCTATCCTTGTTTTATCGTTATTTCCATGGCAGGTGCTCGTCTGAACTCCAATCTCTGGTCCCCCTTCGCCAATCTTTCACGAAAAACACCCGTCTAGCTGAATCCACTGTGAAAAATTTCCCCCACTCTATATCTGTGCCTAAATCAAAATGCGGATTCCATGAACAAAGCTTCTTTCTTAGAACTGCACGCCTGTGGAACTCTGTTCCGGCTGGCTGCTTCCCTCCGGACTACAATTTTGATGTCTTCAAGTCCAATGTTAACAAATTCCTAATGAATCGCCCCCTTAATTAAACACTTCAGCAAATCTCCACACTAACGTAATGTACTTGCAATAACCCTTATCCCTGAGTGGCTTCCGGGCCTTGATAAGTGGTGATCACTATGTAAAAAAAAAGAAGAAGATATTTACAAGTTTCTTGAGGGACTAAAAGGCTTGGAAAGGAAGTGCTATGGGGAATCACCCATGCAATAAAGATAAACTCTTCCGAATTGTAAAAATATACCGAGAAGTACGACTCTCGAGGTGGTTTGTTAACTTCGTAGAACGCCATCTTTGTGGCTTGTACTTACTGTTGTATAGCCGGGGGTTTCATATTAAAGAGATAGGATGGGGACATTCATATTGATGAAGGGAAGATACATTTATACAGTTCCGTGATGTTCTTATAACATATATTAGTTAGGGTTGAGATAGGGGATGCACATTATTATAACACAAAAGGAGAGAGGATAATCACTACTCATGATGGAGGGGTACATTACTTAGAATCGGGTTATACAAAGTTCATTAAAGATGATTGCACATTACCTTTAATTGTTGAATGACGACACGAAGACGACAGTTACAAAAACATGATGATAATTTTATTACCACATCGACAAGTCGAATGATGATGACATCAAGGAATTCAAAGTCGATGTACATGATTAAACGTTCTCCCTTCGCTCCTAAAGAGACCCTCCTCTTGATCATGTCAGCTCTGTCCTTCCGACTCTGCTACTCCGATCCGGACTCGGCTGCCTCCGATCTTCGTTTTCCCTGACTCGACAGAAACTAGCTCCTATATTGAGAATTCAGTTTTGCTATGACGTCATGTATGGCTTCAAAACGTGATCGACTAACGTGACCTAAACATACGTGGTTCGGCACATATTCCCAAACCATTTCTGCAGACAAAGAATTCTTAGTAAGTTATTTTTCCTAACCTATTTTTTTAACACATTTAAATTGCATTATTCATTATTTTCTAGCTGACCTTATTTTAATTCAGTTTTGCATAAAAAGAATTGAACAATTAAATTCTGTTTGCAAACAAACAATATCTAAACTATTTTATATGAAATTGAACAATGAGAAGTTCTAACATTCCATTTTCTGAATCTATTTCTGAACCTTGCTTACAAGGTTCGAACCTCGGTCTATCCTAAACTCATTTTCACTTATCTAATGTTCTTCTTACTTACAAGAAAAGGGGGCCCTTTTTCTTGTAACACTTACGACTATTGTTCTTTGTATATTCTCATTTGCTTTAATATAGTTTACCTTTCTAAGTCATATCCGTGTCCGTGTTTTCCTTTAGTGACCTTTATGGGGGGGGCACAATACCTATATATGCATGTGCGTGATATAGTGTTTGTATGTGCTTATGAATACATGGCGGTCTATTTTTACATATCTAGCTTCTACTCGATATTTTCTATTTGTCACGTTGATATTTCCCGCCTTCTGCCTGCCATCATGTCATAATTCGTATCTTCTTCACGTGAGATACATGTCATGTCTGTTACACGTATGAAAGAAAGCTCAACCTCTGACCTTCACCTACCACCACCGCCGCCACCACCACCGCCGCCACCATCTCCGCAATCCCGGAGACCATCGATCCCAACCTCACGTCCGCCTTTCCTCACACGTCGGACACTTGTCATTGCTCACTCTCAATTCAAATCACAATGGGTCGCGTTGCTGTCACATCTTCGTTGACAGATTTCGACTCATTGACACGTCTTACGCTGTCGTTCGGTTAGGCACACGTGCTTCAACACACACGCACACACAACACGCACACGCACACATATATGTATAAAGCAAATTATTTCTATATACGTATGAAAATCCATTTTCAAAGAATCGAATCAAGGGATTTTCAGTTTTCTCCCACTGCAAGAACTCGAAGTCGGAAAGTAGCATTGAGAAGTCAGCTCCCCAGAGAAGGGGCACTTTAACCTGCAAAAGTGCCTGGGCAACCCACTCGGCATTCGCCGGTAAAGGCGCCCCAGGCGATTAGCAATAAACTTACCCTATTTCAAAGAGAGAAGGCAAGGCCTTGGAGGGTGGACCTCTCAGAACTGCACAGAACCAAACTTGTACGCTAAAGTCAACATGGACCGGGTCATTGCAGGAATAGTCTAATCTATAGAGACCGAGGATAATACCTTGAACCTTACACACAGAAAAAACTTTATACAATAAATAAATCAGTAAATAATAAGTGATATAGTCAAGCAGCATTTATTATGTGTGTGCGTGTGTGTGTGTGTGTGTGGCTTTTCTCTTTATTTTTCTTAAACTTTTTCTTCTAGGGGATGGGACATCCAACCAGATGTCTGACATTTACCCCTATTTTAGTGAGTCCAACCAAGAGATCTTTTCAGGATTCTAGCCGTCCCTTTCAGTGCAATCGTTTGTATTTCATTTGCACTTGGTTCACCGGGTATGCTTGCTATGTACTTTTTAAAGTTCTTTTTCATAAGCCCAGTTGCTCCTATGATGACTGGTATAATTGAAACGTCTTTTAATTTCCAATTTCGTTTCATATCATACATAAGTCCTTGATACTTTGTAATCTTTTCCCTCTCAACTCTGTTAAGCCCTGTATCATTGGGTACACTGACCTCTATTACGGTCGCTTTTTTGTTTGCTCTGTCCCAAATCACTATATCTGGTTTAACAGCTGCATTTTCAAGATATGTAGCAGTAGGGATTATGTAGTCATAGTGAATAGTGTAGTTGTCATTCCCAACTGTGTGTGTGTGTGCGTGTGTAATACCAAGTTAAGTATATTCAGTGATAAAAACCAATGCATTTAACGAGATTTATACAACAGTACTCAATAATAAAGAGCAACATGTTCGTTTATTTATATTCAAATAAACATTATTTTAATGTCGCTAATTAAAATCATGTTTCTATTCTATCGGTTACAACAATAAAGAACTAACTCTCATCAGGCGACAGAAAAAAGTTTTTAACCCTTCTTTCAAAAAGTCATATTGTCAAATGAAGACGAAAAAAATCGTACAATGCATTAAAGCTGAGAAGGTTACGTATTTAAACTATGAAGAAGATTAAAGGGGAAAGAAGGGAAGGGTGAGAAAAAGTGGGTCAGTAGATGTCACTCGATTTTTCTTCAAATTAAATAGTCAAACACATCCAGACAGACAATTAAGAGAAAGGAGGGCTACTTTTATATTTAATGTATCGTCATTATTATTATTATTATTATTATTTTTATTTATTTATTAACTTATTTTTCTTTCTGGTAATGCAGCCTTTAATATTTAATATACTATATTTTATTTTATTGTATTTCAACCAACTTTGTTTCTTTTCTGTTTTTTTCAGTACTTGAAAATTTTAAATTTAAAAACTAATTACGTTTAGGAAGTATCAAAGATTACAGACATTCTAAAATAGACTACATGCGAGCAATATAAAGTATTATATTTAAGAGGAATTAATAATAATTCAATCTTAATAAAAACTATAAACAGTGACAATTAAAGTATGGGTTCAAGGTGGTAGGATGTTAATGATGTAACGCATTATTCAACCAATAATAATATGTTTTAAATAGTAAAAGTAAATAAGTAGATATATAAATGGTTGGTTGGTTGGTTGTTTTTGTTTTACGGGTTATTTAATGCCGAATCCAAAGATTTTGAAGAATTTTTTTTTTAATAGAATATATTTGTTGTTTTCACGTCGGTTTCTATTTAACCCATAGTTGGGACCCTAACAGGTACTACCACTCCGGGTCAGAGTGGACCTGGGAGCAATGATAATTAAAGGGTGGCTCCACACTCCCCAAAGCCCACAAGCTGGGGCCTCACCACTGGATATAGTTTAAGGTCATATCCAGGACCCCCATTGAGGGACTTTTACCCTCTGCAGGGGGGCAGTCGGCGTATTCTAATGCCCCACCGACAGGGCCGATATATAAATGGATAGATGAGCAGTAAAGAAATAAGCAAGAGATAAAAATAAATAAATAAAATAAAATAAAAAATAAATAAATATAAATATATATCAATAAAAATAATTAGTAAAAATAAATGTTTTAGAAATATTTAAAAATATACCGATGCATATTAAAAAATTAAAAAAGAAAACATGTTTTTATTATAAATTTATAAAAGAATTAATTAAAATTAAAGTTGTTTAAAAGTTGTTTTTTTTTTTACATAGGCATAACCACTTATCAAGGCCCAGAGACCACTCGAAGATAAGGGTTAAGAGTGTACAGTAGTCAATTGGACTATATAGAAATCGTTAGTAATGGAAATTAGGTAAATTTGTTAACTTAAGTGGGATGGCTCATCAAGAACTTGGACTTGAAGACAACCATATTGAAGTCAGCTGGAAAGCAGGAAAACGGAAGACAATGCCACAGGCGTGCACTTCTAAGAAAGAAGCTTTGTTCATGGAATCTACGTTTAGGGTTAGGCACAGATAAAGAGTGGGAGGAATTATTGATAGTGTTTTCAGCTAGACGAGTGTTTCTTGTGAAAGTTTAGCGAGGGGGACGATAGATTGAAGCTCAGTCAAGCACTTGCCATGAAAATAACGATAAAGCAGAGACAAACTCGCAACATCTCTTCTGTGAGATAGAGGTTGCATGGAAGAGAAAAGGACATCTCCTACGAGGCTACGAAGCATATTTTGAACTCTATCAAGGCAGGACAAGTTGCTTAAACTATTTGCCATTCTAAATTATATTTAAAAAATGTACAATAAAAAAATATTGGAAAGTTGTTTAAATTATTTTCATTCCTTTTTTGCATTTATTGTACACTAGCCTAGGTTCCCGGCGTTGTCCGGGTGTTTGGAGGTGTGTGAAGAGCAAAAGAAAATATATTGGTAGTAGGCTCGAACCCGTAACGCAAAGGTGGAAAAGAAAGTGAAAGAAAATCTGACGTCTTACCTCTACTCCATGACGTGACCGGAAGTACGGAACGTTAAAATTAGGCAAAGTCAATCCAACTGATACGATGACTTGCAAAAATCGCTCGCAAAAAATAGACCCCTCCTTGTAGAGAACTGCCCAGTTGGAGGTGAAGGAATTAATATTTTTGGCCAATTTTTCGATATTTGTCGTCCGAGACGTCGAGCTTAAAAATAATATCGATCTTGTGAAAATCCGTCGCCTATATAGAAAGTTGTAGGTAGCTATATAAACAAACAAACAAACAATCATACATCCATCCATCCATCCATCCATACATACATACATACATACATACATACATACATACATACATACATACATCCATGCATACATACATACATACATACATACATACATACATACATACATACATACATACATACATTAAACAGACAGGTGAGATTTATATTATAGATAAGTAAAAATTAAAGTTGTTTAAATTATTTTCCTTTTAATTACATTTTTACTTATAGAAATATTAATAATTGTTGTTTTATTGTGAAGCGAGCTGCTCGCCAGACAAAAATGACAAACAGCTCCCTTAAAATAATTTTTTAGAAAAATTAATAAAAACAAATATTCAGACTTGGCTTATTAAAGGAAGCGTAAATTTATTTACCGTTTCTTTGGGTTACACTCGTGTGTTTTTTTTTGGTTTTTTTTTTTGCTTTTTAGTATCCATTGAAAAAGGAGAAATCCTTATTGACTGGGTAAATGTTCCTTTTTGGTGTAACATTCGAAAACAGAAATTAAATGTTTTTCTTTATGAAGGCAGTTCGCGTAGAAAGTGAAGCGGAGAGATAAGGAGAATATTTCTTGGTTTCATTTGGGAGAACTATTGTAGTGTCTTTGGTGTATATCGAGTACGTGCAAAAATCCGCAGCGGTGAAAAGCACGTCTCACCTCATCGACGGTCTGGCAGAAAAAGAGGAAGAGTGACAACTCAAATTTTGCGCCACAGTTTTTTGTTTGTGCTCTTTATGGGAGCTCTCCAGAAATGGTGAAACATCAAAAAGGTCCTCGTCAAATTTTAGTTCCGGGGTAGACGCTACACTACCCCCCCCCTACTAGACAGTATGTCGATAAAGAGACAACAGAATGTCACTGAGTGTAAAAAGCAAATCGGTGTGGGCGCTGGATGCGTCTACCCGATCTGGTAGAAATGGTCGCGCTCGATGAGTCAGGGTTGTCGAAAAGGGCCGTAGTCTTTGGTTTCTGCAGGAGTACGACATCGTCGTCAAAAATCGCTTTCTTTAGGCGATCAACACTGACCGAGTCACGTCTGCCGTTAATCTCGATTATGGGGAACTTCGGGTATCTCTTCAGTACCTTGTAAGGGCCAGAGTACGGCGACTGAAGACGGGTATTCCGGACGAACACGTGGGTCCATGAGTTCATGTCCTTGGAAATATGCGTGTTTACATCTTGTGCCCTTGACGCGATGTTGAGAGGTTTTGCCATATATTCCTTTACACGGGAGGTGTAACTTCCTGGATCTGGCATGCGTTTAGGGGTGGTTGGTGCAACCATCTGTCCAGGCAGGGTCAGTGAGGCTCCGTAGACCATTTTAGCCGGTGTCTGACTGATATCTATTTTGATGGTGGACCTAATACCTAGGAGAACGAAGGGAAGATATTCCATCTGTGTGTTAGGATTGGAGTATGAGTTCAAGGACGCTTTAAATTGCCTGTGAAAACGCTCAATCATGCTGTTTGCTGCCAGATGGTACGAAGTAGTGCGTATGTGTTTATATCCGAGCAGGTGAGACAGTTCTGAAAAGAGGTAAGTCGAATTATCTACCTCTGTCGGTTGTAATGGTGTTAGGCACCCCGTAACGAGCTATCCAGTGTGTGATAAGTGCTTGGGCCACAGTTTCGGCAGAAGTATCTTTAATGGGTATGGCTTCAGGCCATTTTGAAAACCTGTCAATGCAAGTCAACAGAGGTGTACAGTCTCTGGAGGGTGGGAGTGGGCCCACTAAGTCTATATAGATGTGCTGAAAACGAGCTTCAGGGATTGAGAAGGTCGAAAATGGGCTTTTAATGTGCCTATGAATTTTAGACTTTTGGCAAGGAATGCAACTCCTGGTCCATTTGCGTATATCTCGATTGATGGCTGTCGATATAAAACGAGACGTCACCAACTTCTGTGTAGAGCGGATGCCAGGATGTGATAGGTTGTGCAGCTGAAAGAAAATGGCTCGCCTATGTTTGAGAGGAACATACAGGCACTCATGTCCGGTTGAGGTATCACACCAAATCACTTCGCTAGAAGAGGGTATGGGAACCTGTTTGAACGATAGGTTTTCAGAATGTAGCAAGTTATTCAACTCCTTATCATTCCTTTGGTCGGCGGCTACCTGTTTGAGATCGATATTACCGGTAGGCTGAATGGCATCAATGTATATGTGTGATAATGTGTCAGCGACAATGTACTCAGTGCCTTTGATGTATTTGATGTCTGAAGTGAACTGAGAAATGTGGTCAAAATGATGAGCTTCTCTGGGTGAATGCTTGCCGGGTTTGACGAGTAAGGCGTGCGATAGCGGTTTATGGTGCATAAAGAGAGTGAAGACAGATCCTTCTAGCATGTAGCAAAAATGCTTGACCGCACAATAAGCGGCTAAAAGTTCTCTGCCAAAGGTACTATATTTGGTCTCGGCATTCTGAAATCGCCTGGAGAAAAAAGATAGTGGTTGCCACGTGTTGTCTACGAACTGCTGTAATATCCCTCCAATGCCCACATCAGATATTTCTACTGACAGGGCTAGGGGTGCATGCGGGTGGGGAAAACCCAACATTGTCACAGCTGTTAACGCTTCTTTTACTTTGTTGAAGGAGTGTAATTCCGGTTCGTTCAAGGTGATTGTTTCAATTTTTTTTTTTTGTTCCTGGGTACATCCGTTAAGGGCTGTGCGATTTAGGCACAGTGAGGAACGAAAAGCCTATAAAAATTTATCAACCCGAGGAATTCCCGAAGGTAAATGGGAGGTAGGTAATCAACAATGGATTGGACTTTTTCCGGGAGAAGGCGGATACCCTTCGAATCAATTAAATGTCTCAGGAAAGAAAGTGAAGAGACTCCAAACTCACACTTGCTGGGGTTGATGATAACACCGTATTCCGACAATCTGTGGAATAATTGCTGTAGATGCTGCACGTGTTCGCTCTCGGATGAACTCGCTACGAGTAGATCATCAATATATGCGTAAACGAACGGTAATCCACGTAAGACTGCATCTATAAATCGCTGGAAAGACTGGCCAACATTTCTCAGTCCAAAGGGCATTCGTAGAAACTCGAAGAGTCCGAATAGAGTAGTAATTGCAGTTTTGGGGATATCTTCAGGGTACACAGGAATCTGATTGTATGCACGGACGATATCGATCTTGGAGAATATTGATTTACCATGGAGAGAGTTTGAGAAATCCTGGAAGTGAGGAATGGGGTAATTATCTGGAGTCGTGCTACTGTTGAGTGCTCGATAATCCCCGCAAGGGCGCCAGTCTCCTGCTAACTTCTTGGACACCATGTGGATTGGCGATGACCAATTACTGTCGGAGGGTGGAATAATGCCAAAGTCCAACATGTGCTGAAATACTTGCCTGGCGACTTTCAGATGATCAGGTTTGAGTCTGCGCGGGCGCGCGCTCACAGGAGGTCCTCTGGTTTGGATGTGGTGGGTAACATCACGTGTAACCCTGTCGTTGCTAAAAACAGGACGAATTATATCAGGAAAGCCCCCTAAGAGGTCTGTATACGAGTCCGTAGCATCCTTCAATATGACCGGGCTTATCTCCATCGTTCTATTAATCTTCCCTTGCACGGTAAGTCCAGTGCTATTGTCGATTAATTTGCCGCGTTTGACGTTCACAACAATGCCAAAATGATTCAAGAAATCCACTCCCAAAATTGGGACGAGCAGCTTCGCGATAGTAAAAATCCATTGGAAGGTGCGTCGGAATCCCAGGTTTAATGTTAATGATTTCTCTCCGAAGGTCGGAATAGACGAGTGATTCAGGGCTTGTAGACAGAAAGTCGACTGGGGTCATTTCTCTTTCATCAGTTCCTTGGGGATTATACTAACTTCTGCACCGGTATCAACGAGGAATCGTGTACTAGTGTTCTTGTCCGTGACGTCCGTGACAAATGTGGTTTCTGCCAGGGGTATTGGTCGCCCCCTACCACCTGGCCTGGCCGTTTCCCGCTTGTTTATCGTTCCTCACGAAAGAGCAAGGCTTGCAGCATCGGAAAGCCTTTTCGCCGTAACGTGCATGGAAATGACACAGCCTGTCACCATTTCGACTATTATTTCATCGCCAAGAACGGTCCTGTCCGTTCGAACGCAGGTATCTACTTGGTCTGAGCTCCATATCGCGAATCTGGTCACTCAGGTTTTGGATTAGTTGGGCCTTTCTCTCCAGTTCTTCGCGGATATCTGTGGAGGAGCCTGAGGTTTCGGGAAATAGATCCTTTGAGGCCTGTGCATGCACCGGGGTTATGGAAACCATTACTTCCATTATTTTGTCTGCCAATTCCGCCAATTCCTCGACTACGGTGGTGTCTTTGGAAGACTCTAGTATCATCTGGATACTGGACGGCAACCTGCTAATGAATAATTGTTTGAGGATGTCCAGCTTTAGAGCGCTTTCATCCATTAATTGCTTCACCCATCTCAGTAGTTTGGATGGTTTTCAGTCACCGAGTTCCTCCTCGATCAGCAGTTGTCAGAGACGCTTTTGTTGAGAGTCAGTCGTTCTTCTGATTAACGCCGACTTGAAGTTGTCATAGGAAATAGATCCCGGCGGTGCCACAATCAAGTCGCGGACTTCAGCCATCACCTCGTGCAAGAGTGTGGCCACCACGTGGTTCAGCTTAGTCAATTCGCTGAGTGAACCACAAAGTCGGGTCGTGTGTCCAGAAAGGCGGAATTCTGAGAATGGATTGTATTGCCGTAGTCGCCGACAGGGTATTTTTGTCCATAGTTTGAAGGTTAGCTCTATATCTATAATTCATTCAAAGCCGCCCTGGCTTGTGTCGAGAGAAAATAATGAGTGAGCACGACTCAAGATTGTAAAAGAGTTCGTGCTAAAGTTCGCTGCGAACTTTAGCATTATTTCAGTTAAAGATCTTGGAGATTGTTCACGTTCGGTTGAGAAGGCCTTCCCACTGCAAGCAGAAGGAATACCTCTTAGGTTTGAGCTTGATTAGTCTCTAGGATCTTCGAGTAATATAACGTTGTATTTCAATTGCATTCCCTAATTTTTTCCCCATACATAACGTAACGCAACGTTATTTTTATCTGTACATAATTTTGATTCCCATTTGTGTCTTTCTTTTTTGTTTCACTCAAATCCCTCCATACAGCTTTGATAAAGCGAGGGAGAAACCGATCAGCTGAGTCCCCCATTTTCTTTTACCCCCCCCCCCTTTTATTCTCTTCACCCCGTTAACTTTATTTTAAAGGTTGACTTCATTTTAACGTTTTAATCATGAATTTTCGTCTGCCTTTCATGATTGCATTATATAAATTTTGTACCTCCTCAAAGAATCATGAAATATATATATATATATATATATATATATATATATATATATATATATATATATATATATATATATATAACTTTCTACAGAAAAAAGTTTATTTGTACATTTTTAACTAGCAAATAAACATAAATTACATTTGAAAAACCACCATTTATTATTATTATTATTATTATTATTTTTTTTTTTTTTTTTTTTAATCCAACTATGCAACGGAGTTGAATATGATTTTTTTCTAATTCTAAAACAAAACTAAAATTATTTTGATAAATATCTGTGGCGTATCGAAAAAATAATTTTTCTAAAGAATAAAAGTGAATAAAATTTTTTTCAAGAATCTTTATACATTTATCTAGCGAATAAATATAAAATTGCACATGAAAATCTATTTTAATTACTTTTAATTTGCTTTTGAAAAAGCAGTAGCAAGAAGCAGTGTTCTTCTCCTATTCCATTATTAAAAATATTAAGCGTGGTTTTTCATACGTAATTTAATATTTATGTGCTAGATAAAATAAACTTTTTGTGTAGAAAGTTTTTTGTGTAGAAAGGTTTTTGTTTTGTTTTTTTTGTTTGTTTGTTTTGATACATCACATGATACCTAAACTGATGAATTTAAATTTGGCGTACTAACGTACCCAAAAAAGAATTACTCACAGTACAGTAGTAAACAAAAAAAAAGTACTGTTTCAATACAAAACTGACCACACGAGACTGTAATCAACAAAAAATAAATAAAAAATAAAAATACCGTGAGTGTATCCGTATACATGCACGCCCGTGTGTAAGTACGTATGCGTGTGAGAGAGTGCTTATGTGCAGGTAAGGGGGGGTCGTAAAGCACTAGAGATTATCATGGATAAGCTGATATTGTGGTAATTGATATAAAGAAAAGGGCGGGAAAGGCATGGTGTGGCACCAGGCGACTTTTCAACATGGAATATTTTTCTGTATCGTCCTTCGCCGCATCGCTGAATATTTATTTCTAGCGTCGAAGTGTCGGGTTAACTTATAAATCACTGGATTGCCGAAACGTTTACCATTTGCGATAAACAGACGTCGAATGAATGGATCGGGTTATTCAACGCGATTATTTAACAGGGAGCTTTTCTTCGCGGCCTTATAAATAAACGTATGGTTGAAAGAAAACTACAAACGAAGGGATTAAATGTAGATTTTTTTATTCTCCGTTTGCTATCGAAATGTTAGGCACTTACTATTGGCCTGTTATCGGTGCTGCTTGTTAGCTTGCTGATCATTCATGATGGTGGTTTTGCTGGCACTCGTCCCCCCATCTTTCTATTAGGAATTATTTCTAGAAGGATATCAGGTACTTAGGGTAGAGACCACGTGAAGGTTGCCAACATTCCTTAGTTAAAGTGTTTCTGTGGAACAAACAGAGTACACCTAGGTTGTCAGCCTGCATCGTTAACCACTGAGCCACCATCACCCTGCCCTGACGGTGCAGCTGAACTGTGGGGTCGTGTGTCGTGATGGTTTGTTTAGCGCGTCGGTTAACGCTGCCTCTGTATGCCGATGTGGCGTAGCCTCTGCTCGGGAGTTGTTTTATAACCCCGAGATAGGCTCGTAACGACTTGGGGAAGATTTGAATGCGAAATCTGCATTAATTTAAATATATTTAAGCGTATTTCACGTTCCGGCAAAGTCAGGCGCCCCCATCCCCCACCCCGCTAGTAAACAATAAATAAATGAATAGGTAAACATGACCAAAGAGTTTGAAATTATTTTAATAATCTCGTTATATCGCCGAAACTTAGTTGATAAACATTCGAACACTGCCAAAATGTCAAAGTTGAAAGAGTTGCTCTTTGTAGACTCTACCAAACACCGCTACTTGAAATTTAAGATTAGCTTACCTGGACATGAGTCAAACTTAGCAAACCTCATATATATATATAAATGGACATGGCGGCTGGATGTATTATGGGCAAACGATTATCCAAAAGGCACAAACAAATCAATTGATCGCAATCGAAATAACGAATATATATGCAATTTTGCGAAATAACGAATATATATGCAATTTTGGTTAATTGAGTCTATTTCATATAGCAGAGCGACATTTTACGAGTGGACATCTTTAAACAAATCGATCTGTGGAGGGAGACGATATCAATCGTTGTACACGTAAATTAATTAGATCTGACTGTTCAGTTGAAAATACCAGTTCGATTTTTGATGATTCTAGTATTTGAATATATGCTTAAGTGGCAGTTTTAGTCATTAAGAACTGCTTTAAAGCTTCACCGCTCACTCATTTTTTGACCAAATTTCAAACAATTATTACAGCTTATAGATCACCTTCTCAGCTATATTGTGAATTTTTTTTTTTCAATTTTCATTCAGTAAAACAAAAGTTATGATGAATTTTCTGGTGTTCAAATCGTAAAAATATGTAAGAAGGCGAGCGACGCTTTTCATGACTGGTTTCCATAGCAACCACGTCGCTTCAACAACTACTGTTGCTACTAAGTCACTACTGTCGCGGAAAGAGAAGTAACAAGTGAAGCAGAGAGAATGACAGCATGAAACAGAGATAATTGGGGGGATTTTATTGAAAGCAGACGAGTGCAGTTTTAACAACTAGTCCCTTATTTTTCATGTTTGAACTTAACCATATTACTTTTTATGCTCGCATTTTTCTATTGTAATAAACAAATAAGTGTTTATTTAAAAAAAAACTACGTTATACTGGCTTTCTAAATTCACATATTTCAATTCAAATGTAAACAACATTTCCATTGAGAAAAATATATACCACCCCATAATTCTTTTTTGGGCCGCCAGTACACCAGTTCGCTAAATTTCAGCCTACGATTTTGGTACACCCGAAGTTATTAGGTATCATGTGACATGATATATAAAATAAAACTTTCTACAGAAAAATTTCTTTTTTACATTTTTATCTAGCGAATAAACCTAAGATTACATATGAAAAAAACACCTTTATTTATTTTTTTTTTAATCCAACGATGCAATGTATACTTATTTTATTATTTCATATTTTGATTTTTAATTGTTTAATTAATGACCTAAATGATTAAAATGTTAAAAATGAAAATATGAAATAAGTATAAAAAACATAACAATTCTTGGTGACCTCACTCATATATATATATATATATATATATATATATATATATATATATATATATATATATATATATATATAGTAAGTAATCCGGCGTTGTCGGTCGTAAAATACGCTTAAAGATATTCTCATTTATGCAAATTTCGTATTTATTATTGTTATAGAGTCAGTTCACTATTTGGATTATATTATGTCTTATATATAGCAATGATTTTAAAAGTTAAAAAATGACTTGGCTGACATCAGCTAGAATTGAAACCGAAACATATAGGTCAAGCATTATTCGTTAACAACTAAGCTAAGTCCTAAGCTTAATCGCAAATAAATCATAAAAAATAACATTGTTAAATGTATGAATGTACATTTGCGCACATTTAATCGACTTATGTATGCCGAGTCTATTTTTTTTTAATTTGACCCTTTAGCAGGTATTCTTTCCGGTTAAAACCCCAAATTGAAGTCCAAATCCCCTATATATTAAGTTTAAAAAAAGTACTAGTAGTTTAATATATATCGTTCCGCACACAGATAGATAGGCAGACAATAAGGAAAAGAAAACAATATATACACATATATATATATATATATATATATATATATATATATATATATATATATATATATATATATATATATATTTATATATGTGTGTGTGTGTGTGTGTGTGTGTGTGTGTGTGTGTGTGTTTGGATTCTTAATCCGGCAGCGGGATGTGATGCGTCTAGTGCGTTAGGTATACGTTAGTGTTAAGTTCATGCTTGCATGCCTTCTCGCTTTCAGCCAACACCGCTGACTAACCTCACGGTGAAAAGGGAGCAGCTATGCATAAGTCTTCCCTGCCAGTACATAGCCTCTCCATCATCAAAACTCCTACAGTGCCTCCACGTTGGCCACACATGGTAACTGGGTGCCTTGTGGCCCCAGGCTAAACCTGTAGGAGATCTCGGAGTAGTAGGGGACCCCAGAGGTAGTGTGTTATGGCCCACCGACGTGTGGACACGCCCTGGCACACTACCAACTCCTACCCCACTGTCTTGAGGGTGCCCTTGGTTGGGTGAAGACTAGGGGAACCAGCTCCAAAATCTAACACCACTGCCTTGTAGGCCTTATCACAGCAAAAGGCTAAGAGATGGGAACTCTGACTTCAAATCCTACTGCTGCCTTGCAGTTTTCCTTAAAAGGTTATGGAACCTCACCCCCAAAAAAGGCGTAGTAGCGGACTACCTCACTGAGATTACTTTCGGCCAGAAGCTGCGGCCTCCTCTGTGCCAGTCGTCACAGGTTCGCTCCACTGGAAATTAGCATTGGATGTTCAGAGGGTGTTTATCTGATGCACAACAGATACTACACTTAAACTGCGCAAGCAAGTTAGGAGCCAAGGTGGAAAGTCCTGTACCGAAGGATAAAGCACTGAGGCCCCGACTGGTCATTGTCAAGACTGAAGGATTGCTTAATGATGATGATGATGATGATATATATATATATATATATATATATATATATATATATATAATTTAGTTAATCTATATATCTAACTTTGACATCTTTTAATTTGACAAATCGATATCTCTTTCTGCCAATCCGTTATTTTTTTAAATACGTTTCGGCATATTCTTTTGAATACCAGTTTCGTTTCACAATCAATATCTGCAACAGAGAAAAAAACCTTCATGGCTATGTATGCATGTTCAGTCATCTTAGCAATGATGTTTGCAAGTCCATCTAATTCATTCGAGCGGAATAAAAAAAATAGGAATCATTACTCTTGGAACGAGTCTTGTAGTAATTACAACTTTCTTGCAACAAAATAATACAACCATCTGATTATTTAACTCGGAAAATGAATTATCTATGCTAATTTATTATTCTTTAATTGCAAAGTAAATAATCGGCCCTTTCTTTAGTAACTAAGAATTGGCCGGTGCCGGATATTATACGTTTACAGCGAACAAACAAAAATGGCCGAATGAGTAAGAAAAGAACCACGGCGTTTACATATTCTAATATTTCGATAGTTTAGTAAATACATTGACTGCTTTTTATTTATTTTCTTTTCATAAGAACTTGACAATATACAAACAATTACTCTAGCAAAAAAAAAAAAACAACAAAAAAACAAAAACAAAAACAATTGAAACATTAGTAAAAACTTATTTGGTATGAAAACTAATCTACACTACAAATTCACACGAACAAATCACGGATAAGGTGAAATAGATTACTACCACTGCCCTAACCAGGCAAAAAAGATACATATTATCTATTTATATGTTAGGAGTTATACACAAGAAAGCGTATTAGGTTAAGTACCCTTTGGCCTACAAAAATGCCTTAGTAGCTCCAACAAAGAACGATAAAACGAACAGTTATACAAAAACAATAGAACTGAAACTGTCCAAGTAGCAAAACACAAGTGATGAAACCAATTTGGATTAATACAATTTAGGTGATCGGTCATCTCCCTCTCAATACACACCAATTAGTCCCCTGTACGTCATGAATAAGTTGCTGGAATCTGTGTTAAATAGAGAAGTAGTCAACCACCTCAGCAAAAATAACCTCCTCAATGTCATGCAATATGGTTTCCATTCTGCTAGATCTACAACCGATGTGCTGACAATTATATTTCACAGGATTAGCGAATCTCTCGACGGCGGGTTCGTTTCTAGGGCAATTGCTCTTGACATATCAAAGGTGCTTGATAGGGTGTGGCATAAAGGTCTATTCAATTAACAATGTTCAAATTTTTCCCAAACACCTAAGTTCCATTTATTCACCAAAAGAGCATCGCTTAATACTGTAATGACAGTTTGTATATCACTTCCCAATATACTCAACCCAAGATAGGAAACATCATAGTCATCCACATAGAATACTGTTTCGCTGTATCACAATTCATCATTGGAAATATTATTCCGACGAGATAGAGAGATAAAAAAGAAACCAACCAAGTTATGTGTTCATCAAAGTTTCATCTTTATTGTAAGACTTCTTCTGGATGAATTAAATAAAAATAAAATAAATACGAGTACAATATTTAAAAATATATATTTGTTGTAATGAAATATATAACCTTGTTCATTACAACAAAATATATTTTCAAATATTCTACTGTAGGTACCTCCAACGCGCACCACAGTTTTAACCCCTCTGTATGTAACACGATGTAATTGTAATTTAATTTAATATTATCATCCTAACTTTTTTACTACTTAAAAAAAGCTTCAAATAAACTCCTAATATTTAAAAAAAAAATTTACAGCATACAAAAATAATGAAAATGCGAGACAAAAAATCGTGTTTACATTAGTTATTTAAAACAACGTTCCTATGTAGTGACGTTTTTAAGCCGTAGACACACATGTTTAAAAATCTAACAAAATCAAATAATTGTCATATTTTCCTGAAATTTTCGATATTTATTAATCATTATATAAACTTACATAATAAAAGTGGGTTTCGTTAAATATAGTAGAGGACATATTTTTTAGGTGTGTTCCCCCCCCCCGCATATTTCATGTTACGAAAATTAAACAAAATAAATGTAAGTCGATAATAATTTCAACATTTTTTAAAGCTGAAAAGATCAAATAATTATATATATATATATATATATATATATATATATATATATATATATATATATATATATATATATATATACTCCTAATATTTTTTAAAATTTTTACAGCATACAAAATAATGAAAATGCGAGACAAAAATCGTGTTTACATTATTTATTTAAAACAACGTTCCTATGTAGTGACGTTTATATATATATATATATATATATATATATATATATATATATATATATATATATATATATATATATATAGTTATCCACATACAGTAGTGTTTCGCTGTTCTACAGCTCATCAGTGCGGCTAGACAGGAAACTACTACAAGCCAGGATTGAAACCCGACCGCCTGTACGACAGTCAAGGATCTTAACCATTACGCTAATCGGCGGCTGCTGTGCGAGTCGGAAATTAACGATGTTTTGACATCGTCAGAAATGCCTAAGCTCGATTTGTTTACACAAAGAGCATCGCTTTATACGCTAATGGTTATTCGTGTATCATTTCTCAAGATGCTCTACTCAAGATGAGGAGCATTCCCGTCATTTTTTTCACTTACCTGAAAGTTGTAAATAAAATTGGACATAAAATCAATATTATTATGTTAAAAAAAAAAAAACACTTTTTCTTGATAATTTTTTATCGATAATATATTTGTTTGCATTACAACAAAATAAAAAAAAACAGAATTCTGAAAAATAATTATTTTTAAAAATCTTTAAATAATATTAATTTCAAATATTACGCGATATGAAGTTTAAACTGATTTTATTTTATAAAACAAGTTTCCAATAGAAAAAATATATTCATATAATAGAATATATGACTCTTGAGATAATAAAAATTGCAAAAGCAAAATCGCATAAAAAAATTCGTTTTGATTTGATTATTAGTTTTGATTTGATTATTTAAAATTTGCTCTTTTTTCCCTAAAAAAACATCTTTAGATACATGTATCAACAGAACAGGTTAAAATTAATTTAATCGTCTGTGTAGTTCGTTATTAAAAACCTATTTGTTTTATAAAAGGTAAGTCTTACATTGTTTTTTTATCCATTTTTTTATTGTACATTTTATTTCTTCATAAATTTCTGCATAAATGATCTTCCATAGAAATTGACCAAAGACTATAGTAAACACACGAAATGATGACGTTACTAGTTAATGCGTACAATGATGACATTCTACACAATGGTTTGGAGATGCCTATTGTACTGGTATTTATTTTCTTAATTTCATTCATCCAGAAGAAGTCTTACAATAAAGACGAAACGTTGATGAACACATTACTTGGTTTGTTCTTTTTTTTTTATCTCTCTATCGAATGCAATTATAATATTAGTCTATATGAGGTGTTAAGTTTGGTCGAAATAATACTTTCTTATTTAATCTGGTTGTTTTGATTATCGATTTTCCATACTTATCGGAAGCATTCCTATACAAAACCTATCTAAGAACACTTCCAGACACATCAGGTACATTTGTGTGAAATTTTAAAAACGTCTGTCCAGCCGTTTTACAGGCAATATGAACTGGAACAAATACATTGAGGACATTGAAAAAGCTGCTGCAAAGAAGCTGAGTTCCCTCTATCGTGCTAGTAGACTACTCACACCTGAGAGTATTCCGCACCTCTCCAAGGCCACCATTCGCCCATGCATGGAGTATTGTTGCCACATCTGGGCTGATGCATCTACCACTAGCATCTCCCTCTAAAATAGGATCTAAAAAAGAGTCTCCAATCTGATAGGTCCCACTTTGTCTACCAAACTTTAACCCTTGTCCCATGCTGCAGTGTTATATCCCTATGCCTGTTTTACAAATATTTTAATGGAATGTGCTCTGATGAACTCATTGCACTTGTGCCCCCTCGACATACATATCTCCGACAAACCCGCTTAGCAACAAAATCACACCCCTTCAATGTTAAGGTCTCTAAATGTCAGAAAGCTTTCTGCTTTAATAGTTTTTCCCCCCAACAGCTCGACTTTGGAATTCCTTTGCTGTTACCTGCTTTCCTGACTGTACTGATATGCAGAAGTTTAAATGTAACGTAAACCAACATATTGTTAAATTTTCCTAAGCATAGTCCCAAATAGTAGCCCCTTACGTCCAAGTAGCGATGTACTTTGTTAGGGATGCATGTGAATAACATTTTTTTTTTCTAGGAAGAATTTTTACTAGAAAGATATCGGGGAAACGAATGCCAATTATAACCATCTGATTAGATCTGGCATTCGGGCTAAGATCACAGTAGGGGGTTTACCATTTAGTTGGGAGAGTCTTACTAATATCTGTTTGTACTTTTTGTTTTTCCCCACCCACACCAATGAAATGATTTTAATAAAAACGATTTATTTATGTTCATATTTATTTTAAAAATCGATTGGAGAATCTAAATATACCGATCCCCGAAGTGAATGCAGTATTATGGTGATTGAAGATTCTATCAAAAAACAAAAAAAACAAAAAATGATAAGGTATAGTGACAAGCCCCCTCCCCTTTCCCAACACTCTGGGATGGCCTTATGGCTAATTTATTTTTGTATTTTTCAGAAATAAATACATTTTTCAAAGTGTAGTATCTGTTTTGATGCTACACGCAAGGGAATTTGTCCTTAGTCAATGTAGGCGAAACCTTTTTATACTAAGACAATTTTTATCTTTACCTCCTTTCAGAGTGCTTCTCCATATATTTAAAACGACCTTGTGTCACATTTTACTCTCGTCGGAAAGGAAATAAATACTAATAGTCATCTGATTCATACGAAATGAATGAGTGATACTCGACAACAACAACAACAACAGTGACAAGAGCAACAACAACAACAAAGCAACAACAACAACTACAACAACAACAACAACAACAGCTGCAACAACAACTACAACAGCAAAGCAACAACTACAACTATAACAACAAGAACAGTAACATCAACAACAGCAACAGTGACAGGAGCAACAACAACTACAACAACAGTGACAACAGCAGCAACAACAACAAAGCAACAACAACAACTACAACAACAACAACAGCTGCAACAACAACTACAACAGCAAAGCAACAACTACAACTACAACTACAGCAACAAGAACAGTAACAACAACGACAACAACAACAACAACAACAACAACAACAATAGCAGCAACAACAACAACACCAACAACAGCAACAACAAGTGCAAGTTTGTTTATACAAAAGTAAAGAGTGTGAGCTATCTGACATCAAGTTGTAAAGTTTTGCTGGTGGACGGCTACAATATTATGCGACACAATGGAGCGTGTAAATATCTTCACTGGACCATATGTAAAAAACAAAAGTATCCAGTGTAGCAGCAAGTTCTGGGAAAATATACCAGGATGAAGTGTTGCCAATAAGTTACACACCATCCACGATGACTATGCAATTTTTACAGCTATATATATATATATATATATATATATATATATATATATATACTCCAGATATTAACACTGACATAGTCATATAGACGAAAAGTGGAGTAAATAACGGTAGTTGAAGTCTGTGTCCATAATGATGCTAGCTTAAAATGAGCTGAGAGAGAGAAGATAACCAAATACCAATGCCTCATTGCGACATGAAAAGAAACAAGAAGCTTAGGAAGATCTTTGTCATTCTAGGAATCATAGGTTTTACGGACTAGTGAAAAAAACATAACCAAGCGCAAGAGATATCTAAATAATTTTACTTTAGTTTAGAAATCTAAAACAATCTTTTGATTGGAATCTCTAAAATAGTGCGTGAATGTCTGCCATTCAGTAGGATGCCCCATCCACACTCACACACACACACACACACACAAATTTAAATTGGAAAAGAAAAATAATCATGTATTGAAGACCGTGAAGATTGCGCACGAGAAACATAGATGACATGAAAAAAATAACAAAATCGCTATATATAAAATAAGACAAGAATGCTTCATATAAGCGAAGATAAGCAAAGTGTAGTATCTGTTCTGATCTTTTCTGTCCACGATTAGTTGAAAGGGAAATCTTTCTAGACTGCAGTAATTTGAATTTTTGTTCCATTTTGGGAAACTGAATTTTCGCCACATTAGAAACTAACCCTGCCCTGTTGAAGAAGTAAAAAAAAAAAAAAAAGGTCAGTTTCAGAAAATTCCCATTGTGAATACAGACCATAGTTGAATGAAGCATGTTAACCCACCAGGAATATAAAAAGACATGACTGTGTTGGAAAAGCAGTTTACTAGAAACTGTGCAAACAACTGCACTTCGAACATACAGGCAAACTGTACAAACATAAACCGTAGCAAATACTAGAAAACGGAATGCACACCTCGGACATTGAAACACAAACAAGCTTATCCAAGCTAGTTTAAACTCAGCACCCCACACGCACTACAGTATAGTAGCTTTTGAACCGCCCTTGACTATAGTCAACCACACAGCTTTAGCCTAATCATAACGAAATCTCATAAGAATTCTCTTTAAGGGTGAAGGAAAGGACTGGACATTTGAAAGCTTCATTATTACTGGTTAGTAGATACGAATGATCGATAATGGGGTAGACTCCATTCTCCGACGAGCTCTGTATTAGTGTGATCGTAACCCGGCGTTGTGTTAAGGCTATTAAAGTCACCAATAAACGGGTAGGTTTACTTCCATAGTGCAATTGGTACGTTATTTGGACGCGCCTGGAAGTGGCTTATAGACAGATGTTATTGTCATTTTGTTAGTTTCCAGCTGAAGTATTTCCATACTGTTATCTGATTTGTTTCAGCAACTCTTGACAATCGTTTCGTCCTCGTACGTAAATGGTAGTACCATGCAGCGCATTGGCATGAAAAATAACTAAAGACATGCTTGGAATTCTTGCTGGAGAAGATGGTTTATGTGTCTCTTGAAGGTACGGGATGTCAGCTTTGTGATTGGGCAAGAATTCAGTTTTTATTGGTGACAGACCTTCGGCATTGAAACTGGTAACTTTGAATAATTGGGACATATCCTGGGTCGAGGGTCCACCCTTCAACCACCATTGCATTTTTTTTCTGAGATGAGTGTAGTGCAGTAATTGGTTTCTCGAAAGATTAACAGAGACGCCATGGGAAGACTTGCTTATCAGTTGATCATTTATTGCTTTTAAAAGGTAACCATTACAATATTGTTTCGTATTGTGACTAACAAAATTATGTTATTGCTGCATATTAAGTCACGTACTCATCCGATGTTTACCTTAAAACGCCAGAAAAAAATTTTGAACAACTTACATGACTCATGCAACTGACATGCCCTGCTATTCCTTCCAGTTTCGAGGATTATGGTTGTATCATATTTATTTTAACTTATATCAATTATTTTCGTATTTTTTTCTGACTATTATATGCATTTTTATTTTCAATTTATTTAAAGTTTTTTTTTTTTTATCCGTCACCTCTGTTAAGTTTTATAAAGAAATTAAGTTTATAAATAAATACGAACTTGTATTTATAAAAAAATAATTGGGATTCTGGGTGGACGCTAGCACAGCCCAGGGTATGTACTAATGCAAGCAAAACAACAAACTGAAGCAAATATAAAATTCAATAAAATATTCATGGTATGCAGGAGAGATCATAAAATATTGTTTATGTGTGCGTGTACGTTTGTGCGTTTGTGCATTTGTTTGTTGCTTGTTTGTTTGTGTGTGTGTGTGTGTGTGTGTGTGTGTGTGTGTGTGTGTGTGTGTGTGTGTGTGTGTGTGAACGTATGTGTGTGAGTTCGTTTACTTTATAAATTTTCTTAGCATTTTCTTAAACCTGCGAATGGGGCATCCTTCCGGTTGCCAAACATTTACTCACTATCTCATACATTCTAACCGAGTGACCTTTTTAATGTTGTAATCGTCTCTTTAAGTACACTTGTTTGAATCTCCTTTGCACTTACTTCATCGGTTATATTTGCCTGGTAGTTTTTGAACTGATTTTTTACGAGCCCGGTTGCTCCTATAATTACTGGAATGATGGAGATCTTCCTAAGATTCCAGTTTCTTTTTGTGTCGTACATAAGACCATGATATTTCATTATCTTTTCTGTCTCAGCATCATTGACGACACTAGTTGCTTCCTTTTCCTTCTTGTCCCATATCACGATGTGGGGCGCAATAGTTTGGTTATCTAGATGCATAACTGTAGGAATTACATACTCATATTGGATGGTGTATGACTTATTTCCAACTGTTCTTTTTGGTAAACTTATTCCCAGGACTTACTGCTGCAATCGATATTCAACTTTTACAAATGGTCCATTGGATATATTTTTTTTTTTTTACATGGGTTCACCACTTATCAAGGCCCGAAGGCCACTCAGGGATAAGGGTTATTGCGTGTACAGTAATCAATGAGATAGTATTGTAGTAATCATTAGTATTGGGGGTCTTGATAGAGTGTCTTACTTAAGGGGGCGGTTTGTCAGGAGTTTGTTTATGTTGGACTTGAAGACGTCCAAGTTGTAGTCAGGTGGGAAACAGGCAAGTGGCAGAGAGTTCCACTGGCGTGCAGTTCTAAGAAAGAAGCTTTGCTCATGAAATCTACGTTTGGATTTAGGCACAAATAAAGAGTGGGAAAAATTATTGACAATAGTTTAAGCCAGACGGGTGTTTCTTGTGAAAGATTGGCGAGGGGGGACGAGGGATTGGAGCTCAGACGAGCACCTGCCATGGAAATAACGATAAAACAAAGACATTTATATATTTATACACTCCATTGTGTCGCATTGTATAGTAGCCGTATATGTGTATGCAGAGTCAGAGTGTCCATGTGTATTGTCTAAAAAATGTGTAGCAGAAAATCTGTGTAGTGTGTACATATACAGGGTGACCCCCAAAAAAAACAGGCCCCGTGTACACTTTATCTGATATCTCCATTATTTATTCACCGATTGCCCTTATTTTACAGGACATGGCAGAATCAACGACCGTGAGTACACCAAGACCCCAGTAGGAGCTGGGACAAAGAATACACTGTGTTAAATTTTACTACAAGACAGGCTCATTTAAGAAAACCCAGGACAGTTTCATGCATCAGTTCGAATGTGAAAAGGCTCCATCCAAAAGCAGAATTTAGAACTGGGTGGACCACTTCGAGAAGTATGGGACTGTGGAGAACCTCAACGCTGCCAGAGAGAACCGTCCAAGCCACTCGAGACGTCCCAAGAAGCGAACAGCCAAGCTGGTCGAAAGAACGAGAGAGTCTATCCAGCAGAGTCCGAAACGCTCTGTGCGTAAGCGAAGTCAGTCCCTCAGCATGTTCCGTGAGGCTTGCAGGAGAGTGCTGGTGAATGATATCTGGCCTTACCCATACAGAATACAGACGCTGCAGACCCTTACAGCCTCAGACAAGAAGTAGAGGAGGGCTATGGCAGTCAAGATGCTCGAGGAGATCGAGGAGACACCACGTTTCCTTAACCTCCTTTGGACCTCAGATGAAACCCACTTCCATCTTGATGGAAAGGCGAACTCCAAGACAAATGTCTTCTGGGGATCCTCCAGACCCAATGAAGTAGCCACCAAGCCCTGCACTCTCCTAAGTGCATGGTGTGGGCTGCACTCTCGGCCATAGTCATCATCGTACCAATCTTCATCAAAGAATCTGGCACAGCAATGACAGTCACCAAGGAGCGGTATGTGGAGATCCTCAAAACCTTCAAGAATGAGCTCTAGACCATCTACCCGTCGCTCATGAGCAACTTCTGGTCCCGAAATTGGCTGAAATAGAACTTCGGAGGCCGAGTGATCAGTCTTAAGACTGATTTTGAGTGGCCACCCCATAGCCCGGACCTAAGCCTCCAAGATTTTTTTCTTTGGGGCTATCTTAAGGACAGAGTCTACGCAGGGAAACCCAGAACCACCACGGAACTCAAGGAAGCCATCAGGGAGGAGATGAAAGCCATTACCAATTCGGTCTGTAAGAACGTCATGGACAACTTTGTGCTGCGCCTCAAGAAATGCACGGAGTTAAATGGAGACCATCTAGAACATATGCTGTAGAACGGAGAAAAAAGGCCAAAAACCCTAGTGTTTTGATGTGATGTTTTGAATATAATAAACTAGTTGTGACCAAAGTTTAATTTCATTCGGACAAAACACTAAAAAACCTAATTAGAGTTGGGGCCGGTTTTTTTTTTGGTCACCTTGTATATTTGAATGAACATACCAGGATAGTGTTCTAGTGATTGCATGATATCCACTGTCAGCCTAAATAGGAAGAGAGAGAGGAGGAGGGAGAGAGGAGGAGGGAGAGGAAGAGAGAGAGAGAGAGAGAGAGAGAGAGAGAGAGAGAGAGAGAGAGAGGGGTCTAGTTGGCTGTTATCTGTAACAGGTCGTGAAAGATAAAAAAGCGAATATATGCATACCTTTTTATAAAGCGGATCAGTACGAACCCTGGCATCACGACAAGGGTGAGATACCTAATGATTTTTTTTTTCTTTCTTTGAAGATTGTAATGCTGGGTATGGGGCAGCCAAACAAGCTGCCAACATTGCCGTTTTTTTTTATTGAAACCAACCAAGAGCTCTTTTTAGTACCCTCGCTGTTCCCTAAAGTGTAATTGCCTGGATCTCTTTTGCACTTGGTTCGCCAGGAATGATAGTTAGGTAGAACTTCCGGTTCTTCTTCATAAGCCCTGTAGCACCTATAATAACGGATATGATTAATATCTGCCTAAGATTCCAGTTTCCTTTCATATCATGCATGAGACCTTGATATTTGGCCTGTTTCTCCCTTTCAGCTCTGTTCAGACCTCCATCATTAGGGACACTCACTTCAACCAAGGTTGCCACTCTTTCTGACTTGTATGTGAGTAACTGTACTTTGAGAAGGAAGTTAATACTACAAGGAGGCCTATACAATTTTATTAAACTGGGTCTATGAAATGATTTTTTAATAAAAAGTTACGTTAATTAAATTAAAAAAAAAACAACCTCTATGGACATTTCTCTAAAATTATGTTTAAATTTTTATAAGCAACTACATATATGAAAATCTATTTAAAAATATGCCTATGAAAATTTATAATAATAAAATTTAAAAGTAGGAAATATTATATAAAAACATCATTTAAATTTTTACTAACAATACGCGATGAAAGTACGCCTATGAAATTTTATATAACGAATAACGAAAATTAGGTTTTATTGTAAATTTACTAAGAATCGTCCACGAAAAATCTGTCCATGGAAACCTCGTCCACGGAAAACTCGTCCATGGAAATCTAGTCCATTTTTGCTGGGCCATTATTGAATAAATATCGATTAAAATCACATTTCATGGCCGTTTTTGAAAGAGATATTGGTTTTAGAAGAGACTACAACCCCCATAATATTAAAAAAAAGATTCTTTTACTTGTTTACTGCTGTTTTATAAAGAATAAAATCAATTTTTAAGTATTCGTTTTCCAACTAGCTGGATATGTTCTTAGTACCCCCCTCATAATATTTTTTGTTCTCCTGTAGGAAATGTATCCATGATTTCTATTTTCCCTTTTCTCACTCATATTCTACTATTCCGAATTCTTAGCAGTGGACCAACATTAATAGAATTTTTTCTCAACCAAAACATACATTAACAATGCTTCTGTTTTCTTTTTATTTTTTTAATGTTTAACATATTTTAAAGTGCACAATATAAATAATTAAATTAAAATAAAAATAATTTTTCTTATTTCAAATTATTAAATCAAATAAAATTGCAAACTATTACTTGGTTACTAAATTTAAAAAAAATATTTTTTCCTAGTATTTTCAAGTTGAATTCAGTTTTTACAATATTTTTTTTGTTCATTAAATTGTTAGTTAATTTGCTAGAATAACTTTTTCAATTTAGTAATTAAATAAAAATTAATTTTTTACTTGATTAAATAATTCGAAATAAGAAAAATGATTTTTGTTTTAATTTAATTATTTTATTCTGCAATGATTAATATCAGTTTAAAATATGTTAAACATTTTAAAAAAATCATTGTTAATGACCGTTTTGGTAGAAAAAGCGTCTACTGACGTCGGCCCGCTGCTATGAATTCAGAATAGAGGCATGTGATCGAGAAAAAAACTAAAGTAGAAATCAGGGAGACATCTCTTACAAGAGAACCATATTTTAGAAACATATTTATACTTATTTATTGTTGTTTAAAAAAAAATAAAATCAATTTTTCATCCAATATATGTCACGGTGTGCCCGGAAAACTCGTCCCCGGGAAAACTTGGCTCCAGAAAACCCATACCCAGAAAACCTGTACCCAGAAAACCCGTACCCAGAAAACTCGTACCTGGAAAACTCCCCCCTTCTTGCTAGATAGGAACACTGGTCCCTTATTGAATATTTGTATGTTTTTCGAACCGATTAAACGTTTTAAAATGAGTAAAGACACTAAAAACTTTCCCAGGTAGGTAGAAGAGTAACCTATCTTGCCTTTGCTAACATTTATTTGTTATATATTTGAAATTTTTAACCACTTTTTCATGCCTCTGCTGGTTGTAAAACAAACCCGAAAAATCGAAAACTCTACTGACGTTATTCAAGAATCTTTTAAATTTCATTTTTTGTTGTTTATTGTTTTGGAGATATAGTTTTTTAAAAAGCCCACCTCATTAAATTATATTTTAAAAATATTTAAATTTATTTTCTTTTAGAGAGGGGGGAACTCTTTTTAAAACTTTGTATTTTCTTTAATTTTCTATTTTTGAGCTATTATCGAGACTCCCAAGATGTGATCTTTCTCCGTCAGACATTTTTTCTTGTTCTCGCGTAACACTTGACATTACTTGTTTTTTTAACTGAAGGAACGCTTTTAAATAAGTTAAACCACTGAAAACTTAGCCAGCTAGGTAGAAAATTAACACTTAGAAAAATCGATTTTATCTTTTTTAAAACAACAGTAAACAAGTAAAAATATTTTTTTTTAATATTATGAGGTTTGCACAATACCTCCTTCAGAAACCGTCATAAAATGTTTTCAATCGACATTTATTCAATAATTGCCCAATTTTCCTACCTGGCAAAAATAGACGAGTTTTCCATAGACGAATTTTTCGTGGACAAGTTTTCCATGGACAAGTTTTCCATGGACGAGTTTTCTATGGACGAGTTTTTCATGGACGAGTTTTCTGGGCACCATATTTAATAGAAGTTGTAGAAGCTTTTAAGATTTCGTAAATATCGATCTTGGGCAAAGTTGGCATTTTGTTCACGTTATTGACTAAACAAAGATGGTTGCTTTCTTTAGAATCGGCATTTACGTGAACTTTCAAGACTTTAAATTCTATTAAATGTTCAATTTTCTATTTTACGCAAAAACCGTCATAAATGAGTGGGCAAAGGAAAATACATATACCGGACTAATTTCCCAATTGTATTTCCTTAAAAATAATTTATGTTGGTAATAATAGTGCCCCCCCTCAATAAACTAGGTTTACGAAACGACCTTCAGTCTGCAGTTGAATGGGATCTTAACATTTAATGCTACTAAAACTAAGCCTCTTTTCTTTTACAGCAAAAGAAAAAGAACTTCCCAACTACCGATTGCCACGACAAAGACATATATAAAACACTACCTGGGAGCCTATCGTTCAAACACTGCGGCTTAACATCCATAGGCAACATGAACTAGAACAAATACATTGAATGTGCGACAATGACAAGTGTAATGTAAACCCCCATTAAGGAGCGTTAAAACTACACTGAGGTAGCTTTGTATTCCCGGGTAACGCCAGATAATCCAAGGATTTAAGATAGAGAAGATAAATATAGATATATTTTAATTCACTGTCAAAATGGATATATTTGTCATTTTTTGGGTTTGGAAGCCTTGAGATATTTTGTTATTTGGGAAAAACCCAATAACAGGAAATGCGAGGATGTTAGACGGACATATTGTACTGGCTGAGTGATGGTTGTGTGATTTTTAGTCTTGAATGAGGTCTCAGGTTGTTGGAGCTTAACGTGATTTGATTGGCTGAGGAGACTTCCACCCCACCCACATCGGTCGATGCGCTCTAAAATTAAACAGATTGCTCGTTGAATTCGGGTAGAACAGGTCATATAAACCCGCCGTTCCCTGGAGAGAGGACCCCTCTCCACCTCATCCATCCATCTGTCGCTGTCTGTGAAGAGAGTTGAGACTTTGAAAAGAACTTACAAAATCTGAATGAGAATTGTAAAAACATTTGACCATAATTTTATGAGAATTAAGCTTTTGTAGATAGACTACAATCGTTGTCTTTCTTCCTGCCTGCCACTTCGATATTTGCTTTCAGCATACCAGATTATGTAACAACCTCCGAGGAGTCTAGACGACACATGCCGAGAATCCAGAGAAATAAGAGTCCTAACCACCTCCTCGAGGGAGGCTTTACAATTGGTGCCGTTTGACAAGGATTTGACCTTGGATTGCCACGAGAAAAAAAAGAAAAACATGGTGTTGGGATTGCGTTATAATCCTACATTATCGGTGGCAGAGGAAAAGATGTACTAAGAAAGAGACAGACAGACGGGGACTCTGAAAACAAAGGAAGGAGAGACAGAAAAGAAAACCGATAAAAAGACTAACAGGGTTGAGACCTGATGACCCTTACAGACCAGGAAGCCAGGCAAGCCAAGGGGCGAAGGGGCGCCTGAGATGCTGGACCTGTGGTCAGTTCGGTCATATGGCGCAAGGCTGCCCGAAGAGGAAATGTTGGCATTGTCGGGAGCCTGGCCATACGCAGAGAGAGTGCTCCCGAAAAAGGGGAAACTCCTTGATGCAGAAGCGGAGCGAAAAGCTGCTGCCTAAGGATAACTCAGGAGAAAGAAAAAGGTTAAAGCGGGTGAAAGTCCGCTGTATATTGAAGGAGTCTCGAGAGCTTAGATGCCAGATGGTGGTGGTGGGGGGGGAGCGTGAAAGTGGAAGCCCTGATTGATACAGACGCCTTGGTGACACTGATTAGGTCCAGTACTTATCGGAAGATAGCCGGCAAAGGACGTTTATGTATGGTTGACCTGGAATTGACACAGGCTGACCAGGGCCAACTACGCGTGGAAGGACTGACCAGGCTCCCCTATGAGGTAGAGGGGATAAGGGGGCAATTACAGGCTTACGTGGCACCCGATTTATGTGAAGAATTAATATTGAGATATGATTGGTTAGAAGGGATGGGAGCAGTTGTCACCTTTGCTCCACCGACCCTGTGGTTGGGCGGGAAAGGTATCTCCCTGAGCGACCGAAGGCAGCTAAAGGACCTTCCAGTGGTGACCTCAGAGGATACGGAAATTCCTACCTGAACAATAGTGTCCACAACAGGAGAGATCCAGGGACGAAGGAGGGGGAGTCCTGATGGATACCAGGTGACCTCCCTAGAAAAAGAGGGAGACGGGAATGTTGAGGTGGCAATTAGTGATGCTATAGTGAGTGGACCTGGGAGCTTCCCGGTGCTGTTAACAAATAATTCCTGTAAGACAGTACGGGTTAAATGCGGAACCCAGGTGGGGACAGCTTGCCCTGTTAAGAGAATTCAAAGGATAGGGACCTGGGATAGAGAGGAGACAAGGAATTGGCGTGAATCACCCAGAATAAAGACAGAGGAAGTGATAGCCCCGTCTGAGTACCAAAGGGAGGTAATAAAACTGCTAGAGTGCAATCGAGATATTATTGCTTCCAGCGATCGGGAATTAGGATGCACAGACACAGTGATGATGAAGATTGATACAGGAGATCACCCACCTGTGAGGTTGAAACCCTACCGAACCCCGATTCATAAAAGAAGAACTGTAGAGGAAGCAGTGTTTGAGACGTTGGAGGCGGGAATAATTGAACACTCCACCTCGCCGTGGAGTTTCCCCGTGGTGATCGTGGAGAAGAAGGACAGGGGACATAGATTTTGAGTGGATTTCCGGAAGCTGAATGCTATTACCAAACCCTTAGCGGTGCCTTTGCCCCTAATAGATGACACACTGGCTTTGTTGGGTAAAGCGAGATGCTTTACCACCCTGGACTTGAGATCAGGTTACTGGCAGGTAGCCCTCGATGGGGAGGATCAAGAGAAAGCGGCGTTTGCATGTCATGCAGGACTGTTTAATTTTAGAGTTATGCCTTTTGGCCTCTGTAATGCACCAGGGGTCTTCTCACAATTGATGTCGATAGTTTTACGGGGGTTGGAGAGCTTTGCGAAGACATACTTGGACGATATTCGAACAAAAAATTCTCACGAACGCTTGAGGAGCACTTTGCACATTTGACAGAGGTATTTGAGAGGTTGCGCTAACACCAATGTAAAATAAAGTTACCCAAATGTCAGTTTCTTGAGAAGGAGACCAAGTATTTGGGGTTTGTGATCGACGAGGCTGGAATAAGACCGGACATAGACAAGGTGGAGGTTATCAGGTCTTTACCTGAGCTGAAAACCGTGCGCCAAGTGCGAGGGTTCATTGGAATGATCAGCTATTATCGCCGATTTATACCTGCATTTAGCCGACTGGCCGTCCCCATAATAGCGTAAACAAAAAAGCACGCCCGTTAAAAGTGGACCCCAGAATGTCAGAGGGCTTTTGACGCCCTGAAGGAGCAGTTGACTGCTATACAGTTGTTGGCATATCCGGATCTAAGTAAGCCGATGGTTCTGTATACAGATGCGAGTGATACGTGTATAGGGGCGGTGCTGACCCAACCATGCCCTGAGAAAGAAGGCTCCGTGCCTGGCATACCAGAGGAAATTCCGATCTATTTCCTGTCACATAAGTTATCCGAAACCCAACAGAGGTGGCCAGTGATTGAGAAAGAAGCTTTCGTGATTGTATATGCAGCACAAAAGCTAAATTATTATTTGAGTGCGGCTGAATTTGTGGTAAAATCTGACCACAAACCGTTGAAATATTTATTTGAGGCAGATTGGACGAACAAGAAGATCCAACAGTGGGCACTCAAGCTGTCCGGCTATCAGTGTACTTGCAAGGTAAAGAGAATACCTGTATGGACCTCCTGTCCCGGATTCCAGAGCAGGTGGAATCCGAAGCCATCCGATTAGAACCGGAAGTGGATGATAAGGCTTTTCAGGTGGGAGTGATTAATTCCCACACCATAAAGGAAAGACTGGACTGGAGTGAGACAGATGTAGCTGAAGCTGAGCCTATAGTCGACCCACATTGGGTCGTAATAATTGAAGCCGGTCAAGAAGATAAAGAATAAGCAGGATTGAGAGCTCGAGTGAAGGAGGGTCGAACCCAAAAATACACACTCCACCATGATAGGCTATATTATATCGCCGGTTGAGATGGAGAAATGGGATTAAAGATGGTGGTACCAGCCCACCTACGGAGAGAAGACTTCGATCAAGCCAATGAGAAGGCGGGGCATTTAGGAACCGAGAAGACGTATCAGTTGATATTTAGAAATTATTATTGGCCGGGACTGGTCAAGGATGTTGTAGAATGGGTAAATAGATGCGTAACATGTCAGACTCACAGTAGACACCACCCGCTTGCTCCATTGGCGGAGACAGATGTTCCACAGTATCCCTTCCAGAAAGTGAGTTTGGACATTTCTGGACCCTACCCCTTGACAGAGCATGGTAATCAATATATCGTGAGCATAGTGGACTGGCTTACTAACTGGCCAGAGGCTTATGCCGTGCCAGATAAGACAGCCCAGTCGGTGGCCGGTGTAATCCTAGGTGAGATTTATCCAAGGTATGGGTCCCCAGAATAATTAGTTACCGACAATGGCATAGAATAGAGGTGCTCGACGAACTTGGTGTCCAGCATGTGTTGACCTCCCCTTATCACCCCCAGAGTAACTCCAAGGTCGAGCGCTTCCACAAGACGCTGGTGGATATCCTGGGTAAGCTTGTGACTGATAATCCGGCGGAATGGGATCGGTTCCTCACACAAGCCTTAGCAGCAGTGAGGTTCACGATGAATGAAACATCAGAATTCTCACCGTTTGAATTAGTGTTTGGAAGGGATGTCGTGCTCCCAATTGATAATCTTTTAAGGCCGCGTAGGAAGTATTTGGGGGAGGAGCATCACCAAATATTGTTGGAACAGCAACATCAGAAATTTGTCCAGGCAAGGAACCGTATTAAGCGAGCACAGAAGAAGCGGAATGCTCGAGTGAACAAGGATCGAAGGGAAGTGGAATTCAAGGTGGGAGACGCTGTGTATTATAAGGTACAAACTCGAGAAGAGAAGCTGGATAAGCGTTGGACTCCTTATTATCGAATAGTGGAGCAGACTAGCCCTCTTTCATTTGTAATCTGGGACCAGCTTGCTGGGAAAATAAATAAGGTGCAGGGCAATGATCTGAAGTTGGCGGAATTGGAATATGATGTCAAACTCATTCCGCGGAGATCGGGTAGATGCCCACGTAAGGCCACCTTGGTTGCACCCCAGGAAATGGAAACCTCCGATGAGGAGGGAGAGCCCGTTAAACTCGACGTAGATGTTATGAGAATGCTGAGAAATCGAATTAATAAAACGGCAATCCCAGACCCCCGGGGATTGCAAGAGGCCGGAAATCAGCGCCAATCTGGACGAATTTCCGAACTGAGGACTACAGAAGGCGTTGGCGTTGGAGACGAACCTGGAGAGGGGTCGAATGCGGGCAGTGAAATTCTGTCGGAGGGTTCAAGTGGAACCTGGGAGGAAGACGACCAAATCCCTCTATCCGTATTGAAGGAACGGTTGACACTGAGACCGAGAGGGACCCAGGAAACCCTTCTGAAAGACAGATTACAGGGAGCGACGGCCAGAAGGTGAGATAACTGTTGACATCTTATTTTGAAATTGAGTCAGATCAACTTCGTTTTTATTTTGGAATGGGGAACAGTCCTCCTAGTGGGAAATTACCTTATCAAGTTTGTATGAGTTGATCTAGTAAAAAGAAAAAAAAAGGCGGGGGGAGGTTAATAATTGTACGTAGATTGGGGAAATTGAAAGTAATTCCTTGACAGAGGTTGTGGAGATATTAGTTTAAGAATCGAATTGGGTTTTCTTGAAAATTTAACTAATTGTTCTTTTTCTTCTCTCTTTCTTTTTTCTCTTCTCTTCCTCCTCAAGCGGAAAGATTTTTTTTTTTTTTCATATGAAATACATGGTCCAAAATTAGACTTTTGGAAATTTTGAGAGTTGAAATGATTTTTTTTTTTTTTTTTGAAAGATTTTTTTTTTGGTTTGGAAGGATTTCGAAATTAAACTAAGCAAATATTAGTTGAGTTCAGTTGAGAATAATTTGAAGCAGTCATTTCGGCGATTGAACTGACTTTAGGAGGAATCTGAATTTTGCCTCAGTCAGGAAGGATTTATTAAATTGCGAAATAAGGGTAAAAGAGGCCACAAGACTGAATGAAAATAATTGGAAATAATTATTAAAGTCACTGAGTGAAGTGTGGTGCACTCAATTGTGCGCGAAAAGTGATTTATTATTTTTTAGATAGATTTTTCCATGTAAGTAAATCAGGTGCGTGATGTTCGAACCTGGAGATATTAATTTAAAAAAAAAAAAAAGGAATAGTGAATAGGGGCTGATGGTGGGGAGGGGGGCATGTGCCGTTGTAATGATCATCGGGTGGCCCTCGGTTTTAGATCCGTCCGGGAGTGACCTGATACCGATGGCAGTGCCTCTGCCCTGCATAGGTCTTGTAGTCATTCAAAGGTGTTGTGAACGGGAATGGGAGGGAGAAACAGGTGTACTATGAAGATATGTATGCAACGCTTAGTAAGGTATGTTGCTGCTAATGGTTGTATGGTGCATGAATGGAGGAAGGAGCGAGGCGATGAGCATCTCGATTGCATGGATGGCGGAAGAGATCCTGGTTTGAGACCGCCTGTGTTTCTGGAAGAATGCGGCTGCTGGTGCTGACGAAAACGAGACGTAACCCGAAGACCTCCCTGATGCTGAAATCCAGGGGAACCGAAGACGACTTGAAGATCTTCTTTTCTTTTCTTTTCTCTCTGCTTTGTCTAAGATTCTTGCAGGGCGCTGAGCTGAGAACCGTCGAAAGGAAATTCCCAACGATACCTTGAATAACCGTCTATTGAGGTGAGAAGTCCTAATTGAAAGAAAACCTTACAAGATGCTTATGAAAGAAGACTTGAACTGTGAAATAAAAGGTGAAGGTTCAATTATAACTGCTTAAGGTGAGAAGATTCCTCTAGCTCAATAAAAAAGTGGGTCCTTTGAGAACCCTGATTAGGGCGGCAAACCCTGTGTTATACGAGACTGTGCTGTTGATAGCAGCGAAGTGAAAAGGAAAAAACTTTGAAAAAACTCTTGAAAATTGTGATTGTGACTCTGTGAAAAAATTTTTTTTTTGAACTATGATAAGATTGATGAGAAGAAATTGGAGAAAAGGGAATAGCTCTTATGAAGACTTGGAAAAAAAGTCGAGTAATGTTATTTGAAAAACAAGGGGGACAAAACTTTTAAACAAGGGAAGTAACTCTTACGAGTAATTGATAACTTAATACACTTTATGGAGTGACAATTTTTTTAAATGATGATTATTTTATCTTTGAATTATTAATGTAGATAGAAACAGAAAGAATATAACCAAGAAAAAAATTTGCATGTGAAAAAAAAAAGAAATTATATTAGCCCTGACGAACTTTAAACTTTTTATACTTTTGATGATTTTACAAACGTTTTCGAATTAACTTTCTTATGAACTTTTGAATGAAAAAGGGAGAGTACCCTGCATAAAAAGGGTGGATATGGGATTGTGTGTATGTTGTCTTGTTGACGGATAATTTGAGGATGGAGAGAGGAGTCTGTGGGGGCAAAAAATCTGACGGCGAATTGTAAAAAGGGATGGAGTGGTGTGTTAAGGAATTAGATTCCATTGGTTCTACGAAGCAATATAGTCTAATGGGGGCGAATGTAACGTAATCCCCCATTGAGGAGCGTTAAAACTACGCTGATGTAGCTTTGTATTCCCAGGTGACGCCAGATATCCCAAGGATTTAAGATAGAGAAGATAAATATAGATATATTTTAATTCACTGTCAAAATGGATATATTTGTTTTTTTTTTTGGGGGGGGGTTGGAAGACCTGAGCTATTTTGTTATTTGGGAAAAACTCAGCAACAGGAAATGCGAGAATGTTAGACGGACATATTGTACTGGCTGAGTGATGGTTGGTGACCTCGAGGTTATGTGATTTTTAGTCTTGAATGGGGTCTCAGATCGTTGGGGCTTAGCATGATTTGATTGGCTGAGGAGACTTCCACCCCACCCACATTGGTCGATGCGCTCTAAAATTAAACAGATTGCTCGTTGAATTCGGGGAGAACAGGTTGTATAAACCCGCCATTCCCTGGAGAGAGGACCCCTCTCCACCTCATCCATCCGTCTGTCGCTGTCTGTGCAGAGAGTTGAGACTTTGAAAAGAACTTACAAAATCTGAATGAGAATTGTAAAAACATTTGTACATAATTTTATGAGAATTAAGCTTTTGTAGATAGACTACAATCGTCGTCTTTCTTCCTGCCTGCCTCTTCGATATTCTCTTTCAGCATACCAGATTATGTAACAACCTCCGAGGAGTCTAGATGACACGTGCCGAGAATCCAGAGAAATAAGAGTCCTAACCACCTCCTCGAGGGAGGCGTTACACAAGGCAAAAGAAATTGATTGTTTAAAATAAATTTACTTTACTTGGACGTTGAATTAAGTTGGGCTCCCTCTACCGTGCTAGAAAATTAGTCACACCAGAGAGTGTCCTACATCGTTACAAAGTTAAAATTCACCCGTGCATGGAGTATTGTTGCCACATCTGGGCTAGTACATATATCACTAGTCTCTCCTACTTAGACAAGGTTTTAAAAAAAGATCTCCAATCAAGGCTCGCCCTCTGCCCGATTGCCCAATGTTACATCTCTGTGTCTCTTTTTACAAGTACTGTATTAGAATGTGCTCTGATGAACTCATAGACTTATGCCCGCTTTACTTCTGACTAACCTGGAAAGCAGCAACATCTAGCCTCTTCACTATTTAAGCCACTAGATGCCGGAAAATCTTCTACTCTAATAGTTTCTTCAAACAGACTGCTAGACTTTGGAACGCCCTCTGTTTTTCTGGCTATACTAACCAGCAGATGTTTAAATCTAATGTGAACAGACACCACGATGCTCAATTCCCTCGTAAGACCCGACCCCAAATAGTACCTACTTACAATACCTCCCCACGAGACAGAGTTAGGCACCAGGGTCGTTTTTTAACGTGGAGAAACTCCAAATCTTACGTCCAAGTGGCAATATATCTTGTTTAGTTTGCAAAAAAGTAAAAAAAACAAAAAACAAACAACAAAAAAAAACACACACACACACACGCACACACACACACACACACAAAAAAAAAAAGAACACGGGATTTGTATTACTGTACACATTGTCAAAAAAACAAATATATAACAAATAAATGTTATCAAAGGCAGCTAAGTTACTTTTCTACATAACTGGATATGTTTTTAGTGTTTTTATTTAATGTTACGTGTTTATTCAGCTCGAAAAACATACAGTGTTTACCGATGTATTGGAAAATTTAAAATGGCGACCGAGACTCTCTCTTTAACACGGTAAGTTTGGGAAAAGGATTAAAAAAAAAAACTAGACAAAATACTGTTAGAAACTCGCTCAATATGTTACCGTCAAATAGACTGACATATATTCGGTAGGTTTTTAACAGTATTTAATCTAGTTTTTTATTTTTACCTCCTTTTCCCAAACTTACCGTGTCAAAGAGAGAGTCAGTCGCCATTTTCAATTTTCCAATACATCGGTAAACACTATGTTTTTCGAGCTGAATAAACATGTTACATTAAATAAAAACACTAAAAACGTATCCAGTTAAGTAGAAAAGTAACTTATCTTACCTTTGATGATAACATTTATTTGTTATATATTTGTTTTGTTTTTTTACAACTTTTTCGAAAAACCCAAAACACGCGTACATGAACTAAATGAACTAAAACAAAAAAAAAACACACATTATGAAAAGTTAAGTAAATTTATTTAAAAATAATCAATTTCTTAGTATCGGAATGGACTTTGCATTTTTATAAAAAAGTATGGTTTTTGAAAATAAAGTACACTTTTACGACGAGAATAATAATAATAACAGCAACGCAACACATAGAAAGAGGATATAAGATAATATTAGCAGTTCTAAATATAAGGGGCGTCAGTTGTTAGTTGTAATGAAAAAGTGTTTTTATTTATTTTTTTATTAAAAGTTGAAGCCGGAGTTGATGTCAACGAGATATCAGTAGTGGTCGCACTTGTTCAGCTTGTTGTAGTATAAGAAGGAGGAGGAAGGGCACATAAAGGGGAGAAGTAGGAAAAAAGCGGGAAGGGTGAGTAAGTTTTCCTTTTTTTTCTTTTGTTTTTTTTTTTTCTATAAAAGGAAGCCGATGATTGGTTGAGAGTCCGGTGGCGTGATGGGGCAAAAATATGTCATGACGAGGGGTGATAAGGTAAGGGGGTTGTCGAGGAAGGAGAAAAGCGAAGTAGGAGTGGGAGAAGAAAGCGGAGGTTCAAAAAGGGAGGAGGGAGAGGTGGTAGTTATTCGCGTCACTTTTGTTTTGTTTTGGTGGTTAGGTCTTTTATTTTTATTTGTTTATTTAATTTTGTTGTTTTTTTTTTTTTTTGCTTTCCATAGTTATCATGACGTCAGCAATGAATTTGAAAAAAGTTTTCTACTCGGCGCGATGGTGTTGGTGGCGGTGGGAATACTGACACGGGACGGAGTTGGTTAATGTAGAATGGAGAAGGGAAAGGTGGGGAGGTAAGAGAGAGCTCCATGTACAGGCATGTAGATACACACACACACACACACACACACACGCACACACACACGCACACACACACACACACATATATATATATAAAATTAAAAAAAAAAAAAAATTTCCGTGGTCGTGACACTGGACATGCTAATGTTTCGGGCGAATTGTCTGTTAAAACCAGAAGTCTCGTTAGGCGGCTTAATAAATGGTTGATTTATGTTTGTTTTATGTGGAAAGCAACCGTTTATTAAATTGCCTGACGAGGACTACTGGTTTTAACCGACCATTAGTCCGAAACATTAGCATGTCCAGTGTCGCAACGCAACCATGTCAATTTGTTTGTATGAATAATAGGTACCTCCAACGCGTGCCACAGTTTTGACATCCCTTATAAGTAACACGATGTAATTTTAATTTAATTTAATATTATCATTCTAATTCTTTTACCATTTAAAAGAAGCTTCAAATAAACTGCTAATATTAAAAAAAAAAATTTTTACAGCATACAAAAATAATGAAAATGCGAGACAAAAATCGTGTTTACATTATCGACGCTTTCAAGCAACGTTCCTATGTAGTGACGTTTTTTTAATTTATTGAATGCGTTTTTTCCCCCTGTTTTATTTAATGCAAAAGCTAAATTACCGGAAGCTTTATTTCCCCTCTTTTGAGTGCCGATATTTCGGAAAGAATTAAACTAACATCAAAGAGTAAAAACATGTTCATATAAAAATGTATCTTGTGTAAATAGAGGCGTGTCTTTCGTTTTTCATTTACTACCATTTAGTTCATTTAGTTTCTTTCTCTGTTATAATTTTATTTTTAAAAGTAAATTCTAGAATAGGTTTTGATACTTATACAGAGTACAGACCGCGCACCGCAGCTTAGGTAAACCGCCGGAAAGTGCCGAACAAAAACTTCGTGTTTTTCTTTATTATGATTATTATTATTATTATTTTATTTTATTCTTACTGAAAACAATGGTCAGTGTTAATTAAAAAGAAAAATATATAATTATAATTGAAAATGGCCATTGTATGGTAATTTCAATGAAAAAGTACTTGTGCAGTTTACGGATCCTGCCGAAATAATGTAATAGAGGAATGAGAGGGCTTTTTAACTATTTTGTAGGTACCTCCAACGCGCGCCACAGTTTTATCCTCCCCTGTATGTAACACGATGTCACTGTAATTTAATGTAATATTATCATCCTAACTTTCTTTTTACCATTCACAAGAAGCTTCAAATAAACTGCTAATATTTTGAAAAATATTTTTACAGCATACAAAAATAATGAAAACGCGAGACAAAAATCGTGTTTACATTATCGACGCTTTAAAACAACGTTCCTATGTAGTGACGTTTTTTAAGCCGTTCACAACACCCATGTTTTAAAAATCTAGCAAAAATCAAATAATGGTCATATTTTCCTGAAAGTTTCGATATTTATTCATTATTAAATAAACTTACATAATAAAAGTAGGTTTCGTTAAATATATTAGAGGAAATATATTGTTTTTAGGTGTTCAATCCCCTATATTTCATGGTCCGAAAACTAAATGAAGTAAATGTGGGTTGATAAAAGTTTCAACATTTTTTAAAGCCGAAAAGATCAAATAATTCTTGATGAAAGATCAAATAAATCCTGTTATTTATTTAACTTACCTCAAAGTTGTAAATAAAATTGGACATACATTCAATATTATGTTAAAAAACAAAAACAAAAAAAAAATACACTTTTTCTTGATAATTTTTTTCTCGGTAATATAATTATTCGAATTACAACAACAAAAAAAGAAACAATTCTAAAAAGTAATTATTTTTAAAAAGCATTAAATGATATTAAATTCAAATATTACGCGATATGAAGTTTAAATAGATTTTTTTTAATAACAGGTTTCCAATAATAAAAAATATTTATATAAAAGAATATAAAACTATTGAGATAATAAAAATTGTAAATCCAAAATCGACCTTCAAAAATTCGTTTTGATTTTATTATTTAAATTGACAGAGATTGGTCCTCGTGTTTGACGCTTTTTTTTTTTTTCAAAAATGTACGGAGGCTTGTAAGAAACATTATCTTTAAATACATGTGTCCACAGAAGACGTTAAAATTAATTTTATTTTATTAACTCTAGTCTGTGTAATTCGTTAATAAAAATGTATTTGTTTTACTAAAGGTAAGTTTTATATTATTTTTTATCCATAACAAAAAAACAAAAACAAAAAAAAACGTTACTACATTAACAATTATAACACGAATGCTTATCCATAGAAATTAACACAAACACACGAAATGATGACGTCCCTATTAATATGTGTAATACTGATGTTTTACACATCGTCGTGGAGGTACCTAATGAATAAAAATATATCTCACTCTTCTTTTATTGAACATGCTTAATAACCTCGATAAATTCATTATATATATATATATATATATATATATATATATATATATATATATATATATATATATATATATATAATTATACAGAAGGTCAGAAAAACATTGGTACCGTCGGTTTCAAGCATAACATTAGGGGAACTAGTTAATGGCAAATCGTAAATAATGTTAAGCTCTCGTCAGCCATGTTGTTTTCTGTATTGAGGAAAAGGCAGGATCGCATATATTGATGTTCATTTTTATTTAACTATAGCTTATCCTTATTTCTGTATATTTTATTTTATTTTATTTTAATATCAATATTTCTAATTGGCATGGTTTCCGGTTTAATCGGTTAGTCTTGGTTGGTCCAAGGGAGGTAATCAATCTATCTTATTAATTTTTTTAACCTTTTTTCTTTCTTTATATTAGTTAAAGGGGTAACTCGTGATTCGTTGCTTTTCAATTATAGTATTTTTATTTGTTATATATTTTTATATGTCTTTATATATATATATTATTTATTTTATTTATTATATATATTTTATACGCTTATATTTTGATTAATGAGTCAGTATACAATATGCTGTTATTATATTTTATCTTTGGTTACTATGTATCTGATATCAAGTTCTAAGGGATCTTATATAAGTTATTTTAATTTCATTTACCGACTTGTAATGTTTAGGTCTTTTAATTTTATTTAATTATATATTTTTATTTAATTATATATATATATATATATATATATATATATATATATATATATATATATATATATATATATATATATATATATATATATATGTAGATTTTTGTTATTGTTGTTTTTTTAAAGCGATACATACGGTTAATATTGGCTCTGCCTCGGAGCTCATTTTTTATTTACTTAGAAAGTCGCCCTTTTTAGTTTGGACGTAAATAACATTTTTTATTTATTTGTTATTTTTTTAAACAGTAATCTACGTACATGCATGTTTCAAGGTCATTATCTCTCATCAGCGTAGTTCAACTGTTTCTAGGGATCGAACCTCAGACCATGTTTACCACAGTCCGGTGCCTTAACCGTTAGGCCATAATCCCTAGATTAATTATACTGTTTATTTTTATCGCTTATAAATTTAGATTTTTGTTATTGTTATATATATATATATATATATTTGGGTTTATGGTATTCTTTAATATAGTCATAAAAATTCCTAATATTTGTATACTTAAACTTTCCTAAATATCTCTTTTTCACTTTTACTAAATTATTTTATGCTTTAAATGGACTGCATTTAGAATACTCTTGAAGAATTTCCTTTAGGTAGGGTCTTCGTTTGTTGTTTGGTCCTCACAGTTTATTAGGAGCACTTGTCTCCTATGTATACAGGCCTTAAGGGTTTCACTGCGGACGTTTAAACAGGTAATTTGGGCATCATTTATAGTCTTTATAATGTAGTATTTCTCCACATCACAAAGGGGGCAGCGTTTGGAGGCTGATGAGTATGTCGGTCTTCTCTCTATGATCTTCCATTTTATGTTGAATGGTGTTTTGTTGTCTTTTAACTGCCATACTCGGGCGGCTAATGCTGTATTTATCCTTGTTTTTGCCCTAAAAGAACTATTATGCATGTATAATCTCTGCTTAAATGTCCCTTGTGTCATACCTATGTATATTTCTGGTGTATCACTAGCTTGATGCGTGAGCGTCGCTTCATATATGAGGGATTTCACCCTGCATCTTCCCTCTAATGGGCAATCTTCCTTGGATCTGCAAGAGCAATCCGCATTTTCATTTTCATTGCGTTCCCTGGTCGCCTAATGTTAGGCTTGAAACCGACGGTACAAATGCTTTTCTGACCTTCTGTACGATTTTAAATAAATAAATATTAAGCTCTTATATTGAAAAGTCTTTTCTTTGTAATCGAGCACTTTGTTGGAATTCTTTCCCAAGAAATAGTAAACATATATATATATATATATATATATATATATATATATATTTGGTAAAACTGGTAATTAGTAAAAATCTGAAAAGAGTGCTCAATACTATTGCAGATAACCAATACATACGAATATATATATATATATATATATATATATATATATATATATATATATATATATATATATATATATAAGAGCAAATAGTTAATAAAACATGTTAAAAACATTTTGAAAAAATAGTTAATAAAACATGTTAAAAACATTTTGAAAAAGAGTTAAAAACATTCCGAAGAATTATTTTCCTTCTCATCAGAGGGTAGGAATTAGCAAAATGCGGGATCAGATTTTGCATACAAAAGTATTTGATTAAACTACAAGTAAGCCAAAGATCTTACTTAATAACAAAAAGTGAAGCAGAGGGAATATGGTGAAGAAAAAGGTGATTTCACGTGAATGGATAGTCTGGTGAAAGGTAAAGTATCCAATGACGATAAATTCCAAAATGTAAATCCAAGAAAGTTAATTTAATTTTCCACTTGCACAAGTAAAATCCAAGGAAATTGCGTAATTGGAAGATGGTCCAAAATAATCCAAAAGGCAGAAATCTGTGGAATAATACATAAATATGTACAAGGAAAAGGGGAAAAATTTCAATAATATTAATAAAAGAAAAATAAGATATGCATTTAACACGGCTGCCGAGCCAAAGTGTAATTAAGAAAAATCAATGAAAAAGAAGAGAAAAAATCAGTGAAGAAGAAGAGGAAAAAAAGATTAAATGGTGATAGAATTAAATATAAAATAGAAAAGCAAATGTCAAAATGACCCAGACAAGATGACGTTAAAAGGCGCGAAAAATATAGAGCAAAAAATGAGGTCAACTGAAATGTAGAGGTTATTACTTGAGAAAATGTCAGCAAGTGTTATTAAAATCACTAAATAGAATAAATAAATAAATAAATAAATAAAAAATAAAAAGCCATATATATAAATATATATATATATACATACATACATATATATACATACATATATATACATACATACATATATATATACATACATATACACATACATATATATATATATACATACATATATATATACATCCATATATATACATATATATATACATACACATATATATATGTATACATGATGATGATGATTGAATATTGCAACGTCTTGTCAGACGAGTGCCACTCCCTCAGTCACTGAAAGTCCATGAGCCCGAAGATAACCTTTTTTTTTAGTTCTGCTAGCGAATTCACACGCTCAAGCAGACATGACATTGATGACGGTTCTTGGCATACATACATATATATACATATACACACATACATACACATAATACCCATAAACATACACACATGCACACATCCATATATCCATACGTGCATACCCAATACATATAACACATACATACAAACATATACATAGACACATACACACAGATATACATACATATGCATACACATATATACAATCATATAAAAATACATACACACATATACATACATATTCACATACATATACGTACACATGTATGCACATATACATACATGCACATAAAGTTACCTACATATACCTACACATACATATATATGCACCTATATGCATATATACATATACATACATACATACGCAAAAATATATATATGTATATACATACAAACAAGACATATATACACAAAAAAAATAAATAAAGATATATACTCATATACATATATACATACGTATACAAATAGGTATACATACACATACATACACTAGTACATATATTAACATGCATACATACATAGATACATACATACATACATACATACATGCATACAGATATGCATATATAGAATGATAGCAGATCAATTATTACATGCTTCCAGACGTGAAACTTTTTCCATCGCTACGGACCATTTTTATAGACAAATGCCTGAGGAAGTATCTATACAAAGATGATGTTACAGAGTTTGGGCTTTGTACGACAGCTAAGTCTCTCTCTCGGTTCAAAATGTTGAGATCCAGCAACGAGCATGGGCAAGATAGCCAGCAACAAATCAAACTGCAGACCAGCTTAATGCGGGTACTGGTCTCCCGCTTTATGTTTTTCTTTTTTTTTTTTTTTTAAATCAGAGATTTGCTTCACCCAGAGGGGTTGCCTTAACAGGCCTTTTGGGAGTCCTCTCCACCCTACACACATATCGAAATAAAGATATACACATACTAAGCTGTGTTTCGATACATATATATATATATATACACACATATATATATACATATATACATACATACATATATACATATATATACATACATATATATATACATATATATATACATATATATATATATATACATATATACATATATACATACATATATATACATACATATATATATACACATATATATACATATATATATATATACATATATACATACATATATATACATACATACATACATATACATACATACATACATACATACATACATACATACATACATACATATATACATATATATATACATACATATACATACATACATATACATACATACATACATATATATATACATATATATATACATATATATATATATATATATATATATATATATATATATATATATATATATATATTGTTCACTGTTTGTTGGGAAAGAATTCCAGTAAAGTGCTCGACTATAAAGAAATTTTTTAGTATAAGAGCTTAATAGTTATTTATTACTGGCTAGGATTCTCAAATCACACAGACGTAGCTGGTAGCGCCACATATAGCTTCTCTATATCTCATTCCCTATCTCAGATGGTTACATTTCCGACACGTTTCCCAGACCAGCACAATCAACATGCCTCACTTCTAGATCTCTTTCTGACAACAGTTCCCAATGACTGTACAACAAATGCCCATAGCCCACTCGGGAATGCTGATCACGCTGTGATAATGGTAGAAATCAGCCTAAATTCTCGCCCTAAAACTGAAGACCCACTACTCAAAACAACGAGGTATTACAAAAAGGCTGATTGGGAAGCCATCAGGGAGCTCATTAGAGATGCCCCATGGCAAAATATCTTTACTCTTCCAGCGGAACAGTGTGCAAATGAGACAACTGAATGGTTCAAAACTGCTATTGAAGCACATGTTCCCGCACGGAAATACTATAGCAAGCCCCACTCCCCCCAATGGTTTACTTCTGCTTGTGCAGCTGCCATTTGTCAAAGGCAGCATGCGTTCCGCAGATTCAACCGACATAAGTCCAGCTCAAATAAACAGAAGTTTATAGAAGCTAGAAATAATTGTAAGAGAGTGATAGACACAGCTAAGTCAGATTACTCTGAAACCACCAGAAAGCGCATCGAAGCACAGAAATTAGGAACCCGGGATTTTTGGAAAATCTACAACAGCGTAGTTAATAATGGACAGTCAATTATTCCCCCACTAACAAACAATCATGAGGTTGCTTGCACAGCAACTGACAAGGCTAATTTGCTTGCCAGTCGGTTTGCCTCAAACTCCACACTGAACTCGGTACACCACTCACTCCCTGATTTTCCTCTGCGAACAGACGCCACACTTGACGACTTGAAAATCACCCCTTCTCAGGTACATGCTATTATAAAAAACCTAGACACCTCTAAAGCATGTGGACCAGATCTCATCCCGGCTGTGCTATTAAAAAAATGCTCTGCCGAGGTTGCTCCAGTTCTGTCCAAACTTTACAATAAATGCCTTAACGAATCTTGTTTTCCCGACTGCTGGAAAACCGCCTCTGTGGTAGCAGTCTTCAAGAATTCTGGTGAAAGAACTGACCCACTAAATTATCGCCCCATTAGCCTCCTCCCGCTTTTCGCCAAAATATTTGAGTTCTTAGTTAATAAAGCCCTAGTCCAGCACCTAACAGCTGCTAAACTCTTGACTGACAAACAATATGGATTCAGGCAAGCCCGTTCAACAGCAGATATCTTAACTGTAGTTTCTGAACGTATATACCGTTCATTGGATAAAACAGGGGAGGGTAGAGCGGTGGCCCTTGATATATCTAAGGCTTTTGACAGGGTATGGCACGATGGTCTTCTAAGGAAAATTAGATCATATGGAATCACTGGAAGAATTCATAACGTAATTAAATCCTTCTTAAGTAATAGAAAAATCAAAGTTGTCCTCGACGGACGTACATCCAAACAATATGACATAAATGCGGGAGTGCCTCAGGGGTCTATCCTTGGACCTCTATTGTTCCTGATATTCATAAACGACCTCCCTGATAATATTGTTTCGGAGATGGGTATATTTGCCGATGACACCACTCTCTATAACAGATATGAGGGGAAAACAAATGAACACATATCCAAGAAAATGGCAGAAACACTAGAGGATGACCTCCAATCCGTAGTGGAATGGGGACAAAAATGGTTGGTCTCATTCAATGCTGCTAAGACTAAGCTTGTTTCCTTCAATAACTACAAGAAACCTTCTCTACCACCAATAGCAATGGCCAAGAACACATTGCCTGAAAGTACTTCTTTTAAACTCCTCGGCCTAACGTTTACAGGGAATATGAACTGGAATAGATACATTGAGAGCATTGCCAAGGCTGCTGCAAGGAAGGTTGGCTCCCTCTACCGTGCTAGAAAACTACTTACGCCTGCCAGTATCCTATACCTCTATAAGGCAACCATTCGCCCATGTATGGAGTACTGTTGTCACATCTGGGCTGGTGCATCTGCTGCTTGTCTCTCGCTCCTGGACAGGGTTCAAAAAAGAGTCGCAAACCTGATAGGTCCTGAACTGTCATCTAGGCTTCAACCTCTGTCCCATCGACGAGATGTTGCATCCCTCTGCCTGTTCTACAAATACTTTAATGGTGAATGCTCTGACGAACTGCAAACACTTGTACCTCCCCGACGTAACTACCCCCGACAAACCCGACAAGCTACTAAGTCTCATCGCTTTACAGTGGAGATCCCTAGGTGCAAGAAAGCCTTTTACTCCAATAGTTTCTTCCCCAGAACTGCGGGTCTTTGGAACTCCCTTCCGGGATTCTGCTTTCCCAACTGCAATGATATGCAGAAGTTCAAGTGTAATGTTAACAAACATCTTTCTACTCTTCTCCCTTCATAATGACCCCGCTAATTAATTCCCTAATAGTAGCCCCCTGCTTCAAAGTGGCACTGTGCCTTGTTTGGGGTGAAAATTGAATAAAAAAAAAAAAAAAAAAATTACTGTATAGAAGGTCAGAAAAATACTGGTACCGTCGATTTCAATCCTAACATAAGGGGAACCAGTTGATGGTAAATAATATTAGACTATCGTTAGCCATTAAATCGACGGTACCAATATTGTTTCTAACCTTCTTATATATATATATATATATATATATATATATATATATATGGGAATACGATCAATTGTTTAAGAGGAGACTTATCGGGATAATGCAAAACTCAACAAATTGCTTTGGAACTTATATAAAATCTGAAGAAATTAAAAAAAAAAAACGACGATATAAAAATATATACTAATGCATGTAGATTTATTTTCTTATTCAATATGGATGATACATTAGTTAGGAGTGTAGGATAAGTAAAACTCTTTATACCTTGGTATTTCCAAGCCTAATGCTTTTCATCAAAAGAGGAGAGAAGATGCTAGGTAACATATTAGGGATGCTCCGTCTAGCAATAGTTACATTAGGAACTAAATAATTGGGCGTGAGAGGAAAAGGGTAATATATTGAAACTGTTTGGGGAGGGAAATCGGAGAACTATAGCGATCTGTGCGATAGATAGATCTGCATATGCCAGGGTAAGTGTTCAATATATGTGTACCTATGCGCATCTATACTATCGGGAAGAATATAGGAGAAACGATTGAATGTAGATGATTTTTAATCATATGGAGTTCGAGGTTATAACTAGAGAAGAGTTTTTTTTTTAATGGGTGACTTATGCTAGGTGTGTATATGTTAGAAGTGTATCGAAACACGACTTTGTAAGTAAATGAAATATAAATTATTTATTATATAAATCTCACCCGTCTGTTTATGTGTATGTATGTATGTATGTATGTATGTATGTATGTATGTATGTTGTTTAGAGAGTGGGATTGTCTCAGTGCAAAGTCTTTCTTCACTATAAAAAGCTTCAAGCAGAGTCATTACTTGATATGTAATGGAATACACACTCTTTGCAATCAGTGTGTATCTCGATAACAAAAAGGTTGGCTGTAGCCTGAAACGGCAAACGGACATTCAATGAGGACTGATGCAGATATGGGCGTGAATGGCAATAAAGGCTCTGGAACTTCCAGGGTCTGGCCTGGTAGGTGTTCGTGGCACTACAGCTTGGATCCGGTCATCAGTGAATATGCTGGACTATAGAAGGTTCATAGAGGTGACCGTCTGGCACGTGCTGCTAGTTGTGCTCATGTTTGCCTCATTTAGCCAGAGATATATTAAGTAATGACAATACTCGAGAACGAGTTGCTGCCATCATGTATGTATGTATGTCTCGCTAAAACTTTTCTCAGCGGTACTAGACCACCATGAAATTGGTATCGTTAAAAAGAACAATCTCTCGCATGAAAAATTGGCCAAAAGGAGTAATTCTGAGTGGGTCAACTGACCGTTTATTTTTGCAATGGGGGTCTAAAGTTTACGAAAAAAAAATGTTATTTATTTGAAACAAGTTAAATTTATTTGTATACAAAATTGAAAAAAAAAATGCTGAATAATGTCATCGGAAATGACGTCAGCTCTCTTTAATGGCGATTATTAATACTTTCAGAAACAGGTTTAGGCTGAGTGTACATTATAAAACAGAATACAATACTGGTTTCCAAGTAAAATAAGTGGCATCAACATGATTATCGCGTTTTTAAATAGTGAAATATCCAAGAACTACGACAAACGACAAGGAAGCAAAAAAAAAAAAAAAAATATGATTTAAAATATTTACCGATAAGAAGAACAAAACAGTTGCTATGTTTTAAAAACAAAACGATGGATTTTAATATGACCTGAAAACTGCTGAATCATCATGTCGGAAATGACGTAATTTCTCTTTCCTGGGACGGTCACGTCACACATGGTCGTAGAATAATAAAACAAAACCAGATTTTAAAAATGTTTATCCAAATGCAGAGCTCTCCTTATATTTTATAAGACTATATCTCGTAGGGAAGGTAGGTAAATAGGGGCACACATAATCATTGATATATGCACACCTATATACACAGGAAAAGGAAGGAAAAATAGTTCCTATCCCTAAACATGACCTTATATCATCGAAACTTAGTTCATTTTAAATAAAATTATTTACAAAGCAGATTAAAAAATAAATATTCATTTTTAAAAACAATTCTGCATTGCACTAACTTCTTAAACTTACACAATTCACACACACACACACACACACACACACACACACACACACACACACACACATACACACACATATATAGTTAAGGGCAAAATAGATTTATTGATTGATATAACAATTAAATGAATGGTTTTATGCTACGAAACAGTTACTGTCAAGAATGGTAAATGCCACCAGAATTAAAGGAATAAATTGTAAGATGGTCAACGTCATGACATTTGGGATAGAGACATTTGTCATTTGTCATATATATATATATATATATATATATATATATATATATATATATATATATATGTACATATATTGTTTGTTGTACTGTTGTCAAAATAAGACACAATAAAGCATACATTGGTTGAGACCAAGATGGCTAACTGCCAAGTCTTGTTTTTAGATGTTTTAAATGAGAGTTTACATTAAACATGTTAAACAAAGGGAGGCAACTCCGATTGGTGCAGGATGACTGCTAACATAACATCTCCCCCCTTTTATTAAATAATCTCTGGTGTTCTTCAGTTTTCAAGCTATATGATCTGTTTTTTCATTTACTTATTTAACTGGTTCATTATTATTATTTTTTATTCATTTATTTTTTAAAATTTCCCAATTTTTTTATTCTTTATATTTTTAGAGATTTAGCTTCATAGGTGGCCTTGATTGACGCCCAAATCTGGTTGGTGCATAATTTTAAGAGGTCAAGGTTGGATATGGTATCCGCCTTTGGTGAATGGCCGTCTTCATGGGACTCTGATTTGTGTGCCTCGATTACTTTAGATGTTTTGGGTACTATGTGTCAGCGATTGCGTCGGATTATTGTCCCTTTATATTTGGTCTGTAGAATATAGGAAGTTCATGTGGATGCTGTTCCAACAATGATGCTTTCCTGGTTTAGAAGACTGGAGCTTCTGACTCATACTGATGTGCCATTCTCGAGTGGTTGTAGCTCTTTAACTTCATAGTATATGCAGTGCATAAGTCATTGTTGGTCATTTTTGGTTCTTTTCCCTCTGCCTGAAGCCCTCAAAATCAGCCCATCTGGAGTTTAGTAGACTGGGGTAAGTCAGGACATTTGTTAATAGTTCATTGGGGCAATACCCACAGTCCATTGGTGTAGATCTGTGTTCGAGCAAAGAAATATATGGGTCTTTTGCCTTTTTTAGCAATCCTTTCATTGTTTTAGACCTCTGCCGCTCCGTTGCTTTGAGATTAGTGAGTGCTATTTGCAACATGCTGAAATCCCCAGTCGTCTGCGAATTTGGCAAAGTCTTTTTAAAAGTATATTGGTTTCTTGGGTCTTTTCTTAGGATTATAGGTACTGTATGTCTGACAAAAGTAGCTTTGATGCTCTGTATTATAGCTCTAAATGTTATTGATGTGAGAATGACGATCTCTGCATATCGAGAGTAATTAACGACTATGATATAGCTGTTGCCCTTCAATTCAAATAGATCAGAGGCTAGAGTGTGCCATGGTCTCATCAGAAGCTTAGTTGTCATGAGGAGTTCAGGCAGTTGGTATCTTAGCTCAGCACATTTTGGGCAGTTTTCTATGGTCCTTTTGATTTGGTCAGACAGGCTTGGTCACCATATGGATTAGCGAGCTCTTTGTCTATATCTGGTAATTCTTTAATGACCAGAGTGGATCTTGGTGATTATGGTTGGTCTTAGCAGTGAAGGAATTATGATCTATGTGCCATATATAAGTAGTTCATTCTTGCACGTGATGCTGCCATGGTAAGCTCAATAGGGTTTGATTAGTGCTGGAACATGGTCTTTTCATTGCCAGCTGTTTCTAACACATTGTGATATTAGTTGCTGGTTTCGTCAGTTTTGATAGCTTCTTCTAACTCCTTTAGGCATTTTTTCTGTGGCCAGTAAGGATTCCATCATGGTGCAGACAAATGCTGTTGTTTCCTCTTCTAGATCCCTGTCTTGTTTGATGAAGGCATTGCTAAGTACTGCTCTTAACAGAGTTTCAGCTGTATATAGTTTCTTACCAGGGACGTAGCAGATATGTATCCATACCGCATTAAACGTATCCAAAATCTCTATGTCAGTAATTTGTCGAGATCCTTGCTACCTAGTAGTGGCACAAGTAGTTTGTGATCTGTCTCGACTGTGAATTGTAGTTCAACAAGGTAATCAGAAAAGTGTTCACAAACCCATGTTATCGCTAGGGCTTCCTCTTCTATTTGGGCTAAATGAGTTTTAGTCTCTGACATGACTCGTGAAGCCTAGGCGATTGGGTGCAATTTTATCCTGTCATTGTAATAGCATTGCTCCTGGCCCGTTAGATGAAGCATTGATGGAAACCACAGTCTCATTTGATAGGTTATACAAGAATAGTGCTGGTGCTGAGCACAATGCTTTCTTGATGTAGCTGAATGCATCCTGTTGTGCACTCTCCCAAATGAATGCATATTTCTGGCTTAATAGGTGACTTAGTCATGTTTGCCAGATTTGGGATGAATTTTCCTAATTGGTTCACAATCCCTAGGAACCAGCAGGTTTCTGTCATGTTCGTTAATGTTGGAAATTTGAAGACGCAGTGAGCCTTTCAGGATTTGGTCGCAGGTTGTCAGCACCCGAGAAATTTAAATGGTGATTTGGATATTTTTTTACATTTTTCCGGGTTAAGTGTAATGCTGTCAGCCTGAATTTTTTTAATGTGCTTTTTAGTTGGCATCATGTTCTTGTTGATTTTTGCCATAGACTAACACGTCAACTTGCGTACATATTGCTCTGATTTCATTCTCTAGTACTTGTGACATGCGTTTCTGGTAGATCTCACTGGCTGATGAAATACCAAATAGCAGGTGGTTGAATTGGTACTGTCTGCATGGGTTGATAAAGGTCGTCAGTGCACAGGATCCTGGTGAAAGTGATATCTGCCAATATTTGCTGTTGGCGTCCAGTTTACTTGTGATTCTCACTTCCCTAACGTGGCCAAAAGGTGGTCAACTGTGGGTAGCAAGTGAAGTTCACTTTTTATGCACTTGTTGAGCTTTGTAAGATCTACACATATTCTAATCTTCACGTTTGCTTTTGGTACTACTATGACAGGTGAACACCATTAATTGGGGTTATCAATCTTGTTTATGACACTCAGTTTTTCCATTCTCTGGAGTCCTGGCTGAGTTTTCTTCATTAAAGGTAATGGTACGCGACGTGGTGTGGCTACTGAGTATGGACTCACATCCAATTGTAACGGTATGTTATATTCTTCACCAAATGTGCCTAGGCATGGAATAAGTCTGGCATTTCCTTGTCTGGATCAAATGGTTGTATTTCCCTCCTGATGGTATGTAACTTTGGGTGGATAGTTACATGCTTAAGTGCTACGATGGCTGGCCTAAGAACAGTGACTCATCAAAATTGGGGATAATAAATATCCACTGTTCTGTTGCAAGTTCTTTATGTGAGAGAGATGCAGTGATTATTCAAATTACTTTAAGTGGAATACGTTTCAGACCATGCAATAGGTCGCTTCCTTAGTTTGTAGATTTGTTCAGGGATTGCGGTTATACCTGCCCTAGATCCAACTTGAATTATAGTGGTATTCTATTGATTTCTGATGTCGTCAGGACACCAATGTATATACTCTGGTCACTTTCACTGTCATCCAAATCATGTTTAACTTCATGTAACTTTCTCGCATGGCAGCACTGGGCATAGTGACCAATTATACCACAACTGTGGTAGGTGACCAAAATGGTGGGGCGTACACGTTTCTGATGGTGGGTCTTGTTACCACAGTGATAGCATCCAGTCTCTTATTCCTGCTACTGTGTATGCTCTTTCTTCTGTTGATCCCCGTGGTGAGATTCTTGTTTGGGTTTGGTTTTGTATTTGCTCTGACCTTGTCTGCAAATTTTGTTTTCACTAACAGAATGGACAGCAACATTACTATCAGCTGATTCTTCACCACCTATGTGTTCTGGTGCTGCAGGAGACGTTGTTGTCATTTTATTGTCTCACACTGTCGAGCACGTTTGATGGCCTTGTCCAAAGTGAGGTCTGGAATCATTTGCAGACTTAGTGATAGCTTAGGATCCGTGCACCCAACTACAATTCTGTCACAAATTCCTTGTGCAGGTCCCTAAAATTGCAATTTTTAGCCAGTGTATCGAAATCTGTGATAAAAGAATCAATGAATTCAGCTTCCTCTTGACGTCTCTGATTGAATTTGGCTCGCTCATAAACTATATTTGCGTCGCCTTTGAAATGGTCATTGAACTTTGATAACACTATAGCAAAGTTTTGGGTTTCCTCGTGTGAAAGCTTTAATGTGGCGAAAATATCTTCAGCTTTGTCATCCATGCAATATATTCAAGTGTCTACCTGACAATGGCTTCGTTTCTCATTAAGTGTGGACACTGTCGGGTAGCGGCTAAACTGTCGGATCCATCTTTCCCATAACTCTGGATGGCCGAACAGAAAGAGTTTTGGTGGGCTCACATGGTTGGTCAAATTGAGGATTTATTGAATTTTACTTATTTACTTTTTTTGGTATGGCTTTTGGGCTTGATACTTAATTTGACGCCTACCCTGTATTTTGCTCATGTTTGTTTGTAAATCCCTTGTTCTGACACCTTGTTTTGTTGTACTTTGATCAGAAAATAAGACTGATAACACGCCCCCCCCCACATGCACGCACGCACACACACACACACACATGCACGCACACACACACACATATAGTTATGTTATGAAAGAGTAAACCTTTAAAAAGCAAAACTTATCAAGATCTATTATATATATATATTATATATCTATGGGAAACGAATAATGCGAAATCCAGATATATGAAACGAAATACGTTTTAAAAACCGCATGTCATTGTCATAAACTTCATTTACAAGACTTTTTGCTTTCAGTTCAGTAGGCTATTTGATATGACAGGGGCGCATTCGAAATGAATGTTTCTGTTTAAAATACAATTGAACCATGATACTTGACTTTTGCATTTCAAACTTTAAATCAAGCCATTATCATCACACAAGCAGAAAGTCTCGACATATAAAATCAATAGTATTTCAAACTTTAATTCAAGCCGTTATATATAAAAAATAATTTTATAAAATCAACAGTAGGTTATCTACAGTGCAATGTAAACTACAATATATTGTTGACTAAATCACTGTGTGGAGGCATGTGAACACCCTCCCAGTGCACCATGATGGGTCCCCAACTAAAGCAGAGTAGGCAATCAATCGATTTGATTGAAAAATGAGCGATTTCACCGATTTTGATGACTATTAAAGTATTAGAAATGCTGAACATTCGTCGATCTTCATTCAATCCTGGTCAACGTCAAGTCGCCCTGCTAGTTTAATAAGAAAAGTATACTATTTACCTAGCAAAAGGGGACGAGTTTTCCGGTGTCGAGTTTTCCGGGTACGAGTTTTCCGGAGACGAGTTTTCCGGAGACGAGTTTTCCGGAGACAAGTTTTCCGGGGGCGAGTTTTCCTAAATTCGCGTCATTGCAACCCTTTCAATAGTCCTAGACGGGGAGTTATTTTTAGCACATCAGTGTAACACTATGTGTATCAGAATTTTTGGCACCCCTAACACGAAACTGCGAATAAAATATAAAAAAAACTTGTAATTTCTCTGTTAAAAGTGGGTTATTTATTTTCTTTATGGAATATACTTCCAAAATAAACTATTAAAGTTGTTTAAAAAATAATAGAAATATTATTTTTTATTTAAAAAAAACAACATAATAAAAACAGTTATTACATAGTGCCGGCGCGCCTTCATGCAGCCATTTATTTTACGTAATGAATTCAGTTGAATTTTACGAGTTAAATATTTTTCAACTTTAAAAATCTATAAAAATTTTCTATTGGTTCAATTTTTACAATATTTTCAGGGTCAATGTGAAATTTTATGCTCCTTCCAATAAACCGAATATAATATTTTAGACAAACGTTTTTTTTAATTCACCCCCCATTTTGAAATGTCTATTAAAATTAAAATAATTAATTACTCATCAAAGTTTTATATATAACAAATTGAAGATAAAAGATCAATAAATAAAATATTCTAATTTAAAACAACAAAAAAAGATGTGTTTTTTGGAAATTTACATGTAAAGTCCAAAGTGTAAAACCTTTTTTTGTTCTTAAAAACCACGTGGATTTTTTTTAAGTGGACTCTTTTATTATGCTTAGATTGTCAAGCAAATATCCGACGCTTATGACAATTTTTTCTATTTCATTCAATGTTTTCTTTTTTAGATATTAAAAAAATTCACTCGATAAAGAAGAAATAACATATATTAATCAAAAACCCACGTATTTCACTAAAAGAAAAAAAAACAATCGGTAGAGTGTTTTTTTTTGTTTAACGGCAAAATTTTACTAATTTTGGTTTACAGCACGCAATAGAAAGAGACATTAATTGTGGCCCTTTGAAGCCACCGGAAGATAAACGCGAAGAAAATCAGAAATTTGTCTCCCTTTATTTGAACAGTGAAAAACATCGGAGTTTGCGTTTTTTTGTAATCCTTGTTTAAAAAAAAGTATTTTATTTAAAAAAGACATAGAATATAAGTATAAATATGGATAAATTCTTAACAATGAACAATGGAAGTACCCATTGAATAGAATTTTTTATAGGTAAGTGATTTTTTTGAATTTATATATATTTTTTTATAATCGAAGTAAGTAAAATTCGCTGATTTTCTTTAAATCTTTTGAAGAAAACCGATTTAAAAACAAATATTGCATAATTATTATATGTTATTATTTTAAAATTTGGTTATTGCTCCTTTTATTAAAAGAAATAGGGTTTGAATTGTATTTTTCAAGTAGTTATAAGCTTCGAAAGACAGTAAGTCTAAATATTCCAGTGTTTACCACGAATTTTTAATGGCGATTTCTGATACTGCTAGTGTAACATCGGAACCACGCAATTCGATTAGTCGACCCATTTTTTGGCGTGGGTCGACAAAAGACTTTGAGGTGTCCCAAAAGTAAAAAAATAATAAAAAAAAAATAAGGCCAGTAAACTTTAATACGACTAACGAAGCGGACGTATCTCGGGACGACAGTAATTAATTGCGCAAAAAAAAACCCCAAAAAACAAAAAAAAACAAAACATTGTTGTTCAAATAATCGGTTTAGCGCCGTGTAAAGACTTTAAAAACAAAGGAGAAATGGAAATTCTTTTACCATTGATAAATAGAAAAGAAGAAGAATAAAAGCAGTAAAGCGAGTGCAAAACGGAAAACTGCGTACGATGATCAAATTTAAAAAGGAACCGATAGAGAAATTTTAAAGAGGAATACGTATGTCAGCGCTTGCAAAGGAATATGAAATGGCGGTGCAATTAAATGTATAAAATTCTCAAAGTTTACAAATAAAAAAAGGACTTTTAAACTCTGGAACCAATTAATTCTATTTCAGTTAATTTGAAGGGGGAATATCGTTTCGGTTGTTGAACATTTCGGTGTTCGAACAGACATCTGGAACGAATTATGGTCGAGTAGCGAGGTACCTCTGTATTTGATTTAAAATTTTACATCAATAAAAATCTTTAAGCTCGTACATCAATATGAAACAAAACAAAATAAAATAAAAGACAAAACACGAATATGTCTTAATATTTGTGCGGGTTGATAAATGGCAGTTTGCGCTTGACGCTGATAGGAAGTATGATACAACTTTTACGATCAACTGTCTGGGTTGAAAGTATAAGTCAACAATAAAGTCAGACAACAAGCAGATTTTGATTAAATAAATTAGCAACTCAGTCATGTAGAAGATTCAAACCGACAGTATTATATATTGTTGAAAAATGAACCCCCCAGAAAAACACATTAATAAAAAGAATAACATATATATATATATATATATATATATATATATATATATATATATATATATATATATATGAATAAAATGGTCTAATGGTCTCCATCAATTCGCTGTTTCGATACCTTCTTGTAATGCAGTTTCATGTTCAAGTATCCTCTTTCCAAGAACTACAGGCGTATGGAACTCCCCATCCTGCTGACTGTTTATCCCCTACTTTTAACCTTGATTTTTTCAAGATAAAGGTCAATAGGCATCTCCTGTTTTTGCGATAATCATCTTTCGTTCTTATTGGCTCCATACATTAAATAGCTTCACGCCTTGTCTGGAGCGATTTCCATAAAATAAAATAAATAAACCCAATGTAACATACAATTTTTATCTGAATTAATTCCATGTTGATTTAACATGATTTTATATGACATTATTCATAAATAAATATTATGATGCTTTAATTAAATAATTCAGCACACTGTTGGATTTCTTTCTATATATAATATTACAGGTGCGAGGTAAATTCATTTATGAAATATTCATTTATGTACATTACAAATATTCAATATAAACGATAATTTGCGTACGGTTGTTTCCGAGATTATATGGAATTTTATTGATGCCAGATCACATCATCAGCACGGGAAATATATACCAACTTTGAAGTTAAACCAATGTAGACATCAACAAGTTATACAACAAATCGAGAGGTAGTGAGGAAGGGTGGGGTAAGATATAATAATTCGCATTCGATAAGAACCTGTTACAACTAAGCACACAAAGAGGTATAATAAGGGAAATATTGTTTACATTACAGGTATAAAAAATACAATACTAGCAAGGAGATCTGACATTGTCCGGGATTGAATGATAATCAACAAATGCCTTACACTCCCATATTTTTTTATTGTCATTGAAATCAGTGAAATCGCATGTTTTCAATGAAATCGATTGATTGCCTGCTCTATTTAAGAACTCATAGCTTCTCATTCAAGACAGTATAGTCCACATTGCATTGTAGAGAACCTACTGCTGATTTTATAAAATTATATTTTATATATAATGGCTTGAGCTTAAGTTTAAATTGCAAAAGTCAAGTATCATGGTTCAATTGTTCTCTAAACAGAAACATTCATTTCGGACGCGCCCTTGTCATATCAAAGAACCCACTGTTGATTTTATATGCATGACCTTGTGCGGTGATAATGACTTGAATTTAAGTTTAAAATGAAAAAGTCAATTATCATGATGCAATCGTGCTTTAAACAGAACATTCATTTCGAACGTATCCAGTCATATCAAAGAACCTACAATTGATTGTATACGTCGAGCTTTTCTACTTGTGTGGTAATAAAACTTCTTAAATGAATTGTAATGATAGGCTGTGTAAGGTGTTAACTTTGGTTCAAACCGTCTGTAAATTCTTTCATCGAATTATTTCAGTTATCGATTATCGATACTTTTCGAAGACATTCCGATATAAAACCTATCTAAGAGCACTGCCAGTATCTTCGTATGAGATTTTATAAAGATCGGGACAACCGTTTTCGAGTCTACAGGAAACTCTCTCTCTCTCTCTCTTTATCTCTCTCACATACACAAACACATACACATACACACACAGAGACAACGTTCCTTTTATACACTAGTAGAGATAAATATATTCCAACCAATTTCTTATTTGATGTTTCTGAATGTTTGAGATGAGGATTGGTTATTCGTATTATTTGGATTCATCGGACTACTGTTCTTATCTTGATTTTCACAACGTTTCGGTCGATGTAACCTCCGACCTTCTTCAGATGTATCTTCTCGAACTCGGAAATGCTACGTCGAACTCGGGAATTTGAACGGAAGTTCGAGCTGAAAACATTATTTACTTCTAGGGGGTAGCATGCTCTTGTTCCGTCAGCCATAACTAGATAGAGGTCCTAAGTAATGCGCAATTGTATTTTTCTTTCGACAACATTGAGGATTGAACCTTCAACCTTCAGGAGAATATCATTTTTTTACAATTGGTTTTTCCAAGTACTCTAACCACTGTCTCATTGCGGAGATAAATACATTTTTAGCAGTTTTCCATTTGTTTTTCAGCAGAGAAGTTGAAAAATATGAAAACCAATAGGATTAACTGATAGGAAACTTTACCATTAAACAAATCGAAGACATTCTTTGAAATTTAGAGAACTATTTTTATGGGATATTTTCTACGAATTATTTTATACAAAAACATTGAGAAAAAGAAAAAAAAACTAATTTATTTTACAGTTTCAATTTGCACTAAGTAGAAGTAGAAATAATGAAAATTATAAAAATTATTTAAAAAAAATTAGATAATATAAATAATAATCATAATAAAAATATCGAGCAGGATTCGTGTCCGGGCGTTGCCCAAGAGAAATATGAAAAGATGATTTAATTACCACCCCCCCAAAAAAACGAAAAATGCAAAAAAAAAGAAGGAATTGGGGATCTGGATTTCCTACATTAAAAATCAACTTTGTGTCTAACTTTGCCCTCTTAGGGAGACAAGTAAATTAGAATAGTACATTAGACAAAAAAGAACAAAGTAAAAACAATATATCGAAAAATTATTGACATAGCAACAATAAAAATGATTGATATAGAAACAATAAAATGATTAATATAGCAACAATAAAAATGATTGATATAGCAACAATAAAAATGATTGATATAGCAACAATAAAAATGATTGATATAGCAACTAAAAAATGATTAATATAGCAACAATTAACATGATTAATATTGCTACAATAAAAATGATTAATATAGCAACAATAAAAATGATTGATAGAGCACCAATAAAAATGATTTACATAGCAACAATAAAAATGATTGATATAGCAACAATAAAAATGCTTGATATAGCAATTTTAAAAATTATTAATGTAGCAACAATGAAAATGATTAATATAGCAACAATCAAAATTATTAATATAGCAACAATGAAAATGATTAACATAGCAACAATTAAAATGATTGTTATAGCAACAATAATAACTATTGATTTAGAAACAATAAACATGATTAATATAGCAACAATAAAAATGATTAATATAGCAACAATAAAAATGATTGATATAACAACAATAAAAATGATTGCTATAGCAACAATAAAAATGATTGATATAGCAACTATAAAAATGATTGATATAACAACAATTAAAACTATTGCTTTAGCAACAATAAACATGATTAATATAACAACGATAAAAATAATTGATATAGCAACAAGAAAAATAGATAATTATACCAACAATAACAATTATAAATATAGCAACAATAAAAATGATTGATATAGCAACAATAAAAATGATCAATATAACAGCAATAAAAACTATTGATATAGCAACAATCAAAATGATTGACATAGCAAAAATAAAAATAATTGATATAACAGAAATAAATATGATTAATATAGCAACAATAAAAATGATTAATATAGCAACAATAAAATGATTGATATAGTAACAATAAAAATGATTAATATAGGAACAATAAAAATGATTAATATAGCAACAATAAAATGATTGATATAGTAACAATAAAAATGATTGATATAGTAACAATAAAAATGATTAATATAGCAACAATAAAAATGATTGATATAGTAACAATAAAATGATTAATATAGCAACAATAAAAATGATTAACATAGCAACAATACAATGATTGATATAGCAACAATAAAAATGATTAATATAGGAACAATAAAAATGCTTGATATAGCAACAACTGAAATGATTAATATAGCAACAACAAAAATGATTGATATAGCAACAATAAAATGATTAATATAACAACAATAAAAATGATTAATATAGCAACAATACAATGATTGATATAGCAACAATAAAAATGATTAATATAGGAACAATAAAAATGCTTGATATAGCAACAACTAAAATGATTAATATAGCAACAACAAAAATGATTGATATAGCAACAATAAAATGATTAATATAACAACAAGAAAAATGATTGATATAGCAACAACAAAAATGATCAATATAGTAAAAAAATTTATTAAAGTAGCAACAATAAAAATGATTGATACAGCAACAATTAAAATGATTAATCTAGAACAATAAACATGATTGATATAGCAACAATAAAAATGATTAATATAGCAACAATAAAAATGATTCATATAGTAACAATAAAATGATTGACATAGCAACAAAAAAATGATTGAGATATCAACAATAAAACTGATAAATATAGCAACAATAAAATGATTGATATAGTAACAATAAAAATGATTGATATTGCAACAATAAATATGATTGATATAGCAACAATAAAAATGATTGATATTGCAACAATAAAAATGATTAATATAGCAACAATAAAAATGATTTATACAGTAACAATAAATATGATTGACATAGCAACAATAAACTGCTTGATATAGCAACAATAAAAATAATTGATATTGCAACAATAAATATGATTGATATAGCAACAATAGAAATGATTGATATAGCAACAATAAAAATGATTGATATTGCAACAATCAATATGATTGACATAGCAACAATAAAATGATTGATATAGCAACAATAAAAATTATTGATATTGCAACAATAAATATGATTGATATAGCAACAATTAAAACGTTTGATATAGCAACAATAAAAATGATTGATATAGTAACAATAAAATGATTGACATAGCAACAATAAAATGATCGACATAGCAACAATAAATATGATTGATATAGCAACAATAAAAATGATTGGTATAGCAACAATAAAAATGATTGGTATAGCAACAATAAATATGATTGACATAGCAACACTAAAATGATTGATATAGCAACAATAAAAATGATTGATATTGCAGCTATAAAAATGATTGATATAGCAACAATAAAAATGAGTTACATGGCAACAATAAATATTATTGATATAGTAACAATAAAATGATTGACATAGCAACAATAAAATTGCTTGATATTGCAACTATAAAAATGATTGATATAGCAACAATAAAAATGATTGATATAGCAACAATAAAAATGATTCATATAGAAACAATAAAAATGCTTGATATAGCAACAAATAAAATGATTAATATAGAACAATAAACATGATTGATATAGCAACAATAAAAATTATTGATATAGCAACAATAAAAATGATTTACATAGCAACAATAAAAATGATTATATAACAACAATAAAATGATTGACATAGTAGCAATAAAATGATGATATAGCAACAATAAAAACTATGGATTTAGCAACAATAAACATGATTAATATAACAACAATAAAAATGATTGATATAGCAACAATAAAAATGATTGATGTAGCAACAATAAAAATGCTTGATATAGCAACAATAAAAATGCTGGATAAAGCAAAAACAAAAATGATTAATATAGCAACAATAAAAATGCTTGATAAAGCAAAAACAAAAATGATTAATATAGCAACAATAAAAATGATTGATACAGCAACAATAAAATGATTAATATAACAACAAGTAAAGTTATTAATATAGCAACAATTAAAATGATTGATATAGCAACAATTTAAATGATTGATATAGCAACAATAAAAATGCTCGATATAGCAACAATAAAAAGGACTAACATAGCAACAAAAAAAAAATGCTTGATATAGCAACAACTAAAATGATTAATATAGAAACATTTAAAATGATAAATATAGCAACAATAAAAATGATTAATATAGCAACAATAAAAATGATTGATAAAGCAACAGTTAAAATGATTAATATAGCAACAATAAAAACGATTGAAATAGCAACAATAAAAATGATTAATATAGCAACAATAAAAATGATTGACATAGCAACAATAAAAATGCTTGATATAGCAACATTAAAAATGATTGATATAACAACATTAAAATGATTGACATAGCAACAATAGAAATGCTTGATATAGCAACAATAAAAATAATTGATATAGCAACAATAAAAATGATTGATATAGCAACAATAAAAATTATTTACATATCAACAATAAAAATGATTAATATAGCAACAATAAAAATGATTAATATAGCAACAATTAAATTGATTGTTATAGTAACAATTAAAATGATTGAGATAGCAAAAATGAAAACTATTGATTTAGCAACAATAAACAATGTTAATATAGCAACCATAAAAATGCTTGATATAGCAACAATAAAAATGATTGATATAGCAACAATAAAAATGATTGACATAGCAACAATAAAAATGATTGATATAGCAACAATAAAAATGATTAACATAGCAACAATAAAAATGAATTATATAGTAACAATAAAAATGATTGATATATTACAATAAAAATGATTGATATAGCAACAATAAAAATGCTTGACATAGCAACAATAAAAATTATTGATATAGCAACAATAAAAATGATTGACATAGCAACAACAAAAATTATTGATATAGCAACAATAAAAATGATTGACATAGCAACAATAAAAATGATTGATATAGCAACAATAAAAATGATTGACATACCAACAATAAAAATGATTGATGTAGCAACAATAAAATGATTGATATAGTTAAAATAAAAATGCTTGACATAGCAAAAATTAAAATGATTAATATAGCAACAATTAAAATAATTGATATAGCAAAAACATAAATGATTGATGTAGCAACAAGATAAATGATTGATGTAGCAACAATAAGAATGATTGATATAGCCACAATAAAAATGATTAATATAGTAACAATAAAATGATTAATATAGCAACAATAAAAATGCTTGATATAGCAACAATAAAAATTATTGATATAGTAACAAATAAATGATTGACATAGCAACAATAAATGATTGATATGGCTACAATGAAAATGATGTACATAGCAACAATAAAAATGATTGATATAGCAACAATAAAAATGATTGATATAGTAACAATAAAATGACTGACATAGCAACAATAAAAATGATTGATATAGTAACAATAAAATGATTGATATAGCAACAATGAAAATGATTGATATAGTAACAATAAAATAATTGACATAGCAACAATAAAATGATTCATATAGCAACAATAAAAATGATTGATATAGAAACAATAAAATGATTGATATAGCAACAATAAAAATGATTGATATAGTAACAATAAAATGATTGACATAGCAACAATAAAAATGATTGATATAGTAACAATAAAATGATTGATATAGCAACAATAAAATGATTGATATAGTAACAATAAAATGATTGACATATCAACAATAAAATGATTGACATAGCAACAATAAAAATGATTGATATAGCAAAAATAAAATGATTGATATAGCAACAATAAAAATGATTGATATAGTAACAATAAAATGATTGACATAGCAACAATAAAATGATTGATATAGCAACAATAAAATGATTGATATAGTAATAATAAAATGATTGACATAGCAACAATAAAATGATTGACATAGCAACAATAAAAATGCTTAATATAGCAACAATAAAATGATTGATATAGCAACAATAAAAATGATTGATACAGTAACAATAAAATGATTGACATAGCAACAATAAAAATGGTTAATATAGCAACAATAAAAATGATTGACATAGCAACAATTAAAATGTTTGATATAGCAACAATAAAAATGATTGGTATAGCAACAATAGAAATAATTAATATAGTAACAATAAAATGATTGACATAGTAACAATAAAAATGATTAACATAGCAACAATAAAAATGATGTATATAGCAACAATTAAAATGCTCGGTAAAGCAACAATAAAAATGATTGACATAGCAATAATAAAAATGATTGATATAGCAACAATAAAATTGCTTGATATAGCAACAATAAAAATGCTTGATATAGCAACAATAAAAATGATTGATATAGCAACAATAAAAATGATTGACATAGCAACAATAAAAATGATTGATATAGCAACAATAAAAATGATTAATATAGCAACAAGAAAAATGATTGATATAGTAACAATAAAAATGACTAATATAGCAACAATAAAATGATTAATATAGCAACAATAAAAATGATTGATATAGAAACAATAAGAATTATTAATATAGCAACAATAAAAATGCTTGATATAGCAACAATAAAAATGATTGATATAGCAACAATAAAAATGATTGACAGCATAATAATAATAAAAATTGTTAATATGAGATCAATGAAAATGATTAATATAGCAACAATGAAAATGCTTTATATAGCAACAATAAAAATGATTGATATAGCAACAATAAAAATGCTTGACATAGCAACAATAAACATGATTGATTTAGCAACAATAAAAATGATTGATGTAGCAAAAATAAAAATGATTGACATAGCAATAATAAAAATTATTGATATGACATCAATGAAAATGATTAATATAGCAACAATGAAAATGCTTGATATAGGAACAATAAAAATGCTTGATATAGCAACAATCAAAATGATTGACATAGCAACAATAAAAATGCTTGATATAGCAACAATAAAAATGCTTGATATAGCAACAATAAAAATGCTTGATATAGCAACAATAAAAATGATTGATATAGCAACAATAAAAATGATTGACATAGCAACAATAAAAATGATTGATATAGCAACAATAAAAATGCTTGATATAGCAACAATAAAAATACTTGATATAGCAACAATAAAAATGATTGATATAGCAACAATAAAAATTATTGATATAGCAACAATAAAAATAACTGATATAGCAATAATAAAAATGCTTGATATAGCAACAATAAAAATTCTTGATATAGCAACAATAAAAATAATTGATATAGCAATAATAAAAATGCTTGATATAGCAACAATAAAAATTCTTGATATAGCAACAATAAAAATGATTGGTATAGCAACAATAAAAATACTTGATATAGCAACAATAGAAATACTTGATATAGCAACAATAAAAATGATTGATATAGCAACAATAAAAATGATTGATATAGCAACAATAAAAATTATTGATATAGCAACAATAAAAATTATTGATATAGCAACAATAAAAATAATTGATATAGCAACAACAAAAATGATTGATATAGCAACAATAAAAATACTTGATATAACAACAATAAAAATGATTGATATAGCAACAATAAAAATAATTGATATAGCAACAATAAAAATGATTGATATAGCAACAATAAAAATACTTGATATAGCAACAATAAAAATGATTGATATAGCAACAATAAAAATGCTTGATATAGCAACAATAAAAATACTTGATATATCAACAATAAAAATGATTGATATAGCAACAATAAAAATTATTGATATAGCAACAATAAAAATAATTGATATAGCAATAATAAAAATGCTTGATATAGCAACAATAAAAATTCTTGATATAGCAACAATAAAAATGATTGATATAGCAACAATAAAAATACTTGATATAGCAACAATAAAAATACTTGATATAGCAACAATAAAAATGATTGATATAGCAACAATAAAAATTCTTGATATAGCAACAATAAAAATTATTGATATAGCAACAATAAAAATTATTGATATAGCAACAATAAAAATAATTGATATAGCAACAATAAAAATGATTGATATAGCAACAATAAAAATACTTGATATAGCAACAATAAAAATGATTGATATAGCAACAATAAAAATGATTGATATAGCAACAATAAAAATGATTGATATAGCAACAATAAAACTAAAACTAAAAGGAACAAAACATAACCAGTAGAAATTGTAATAAAGTAAGCGGTAACAACAATTAGCTTAATAGAAATAAGAAAATTAATGATGAAGAGAAAAGCTGTAGCTGTAGAACTTGTTCTTTACAAAATTGATTTGTTGCCAAAAGCATTGACAACCACACCATAATAATTGCCAAAGAAAATTTGATAACTAAGAATAACTACGTATGTATGATCTCAGTAGATTGTAAAAGCAGATATTACAACCATAATTCAATATGCTAAATAAATAAATATAAAAAGACAGAAACGTTTGAAACCAACAAGTAAAATACCAATCGATCACAAAATAAATAGAAAGGAAACTATTCCAATCAATGACGTGTCAATTCTATGCATGAAAAAATGGGCGAGTTTCTATTTACAATGCCTCCCCACAGGACAGAGGTAGACACCAGGGTTGTTTTTTAACGTGCAGAAAAGGAACAAAAATAAAAATTGTCTTAGTCGTGAAGGATTTCTCCTCCTGTGACAGAGAACAAGAAATGGAAGTACAACATCCGAAGAACAGATACTACACTTTGAGGTATTTATTTGCTCCCCCACTGAGCAAATTAGGCACAAGGCCGATTTTTAAAGTGAGGAGTGAAGGGGAAATGGGGACCAACTCCCCGGGGAGTAGGAGAGCTGGATATTGACAATTAGTATGAAGGGTTGCCCGTACATTGACCAAGGTCTTATATGTGGGGGTTCCCCCACATATGGTCTTTGCTTGCAGTATCTGCCGGAACAGATACTACACTTTGAGGTATTTATTTGCTCCCCCACTGAGCAAATTAGGCACAAGGCCGATTTTTAAAGTGAGGAGTGAAGGGGAAATGGGGACCAACTCCCTGGGGAGTAGGGGAGCTGCATAGTGACAATTGGTATGAAGGGTTTCCCCTACATTGACCAAGGTCTTATATGTGGGGGTTCCCCCACATATGGTCTTTGCTTGCAGTATCTGCCGGAACAGATGGTATTTATTTGCTCCCCCACCGAGCAAATTAGGCACAAGGCCAATTTTTAATGTGAGGAGTGAAGGGAGGGGGAAGGGAAAAAGGAGACCAGCTCCCGAGAGGTGGGAAATGGGAGCTGGTTAAAGGTCAGGTATGTGGGGTTTCCCCCACATCTGGTCTTTGCTTGCAGTATCTGCCGGAACAGATGGTATTTATTTGCTCCCCCACCGAGCAAATTAGGCACAAGGCCGATTTTTAATGTGAGGAGTTAAGGGAGGGGGAAGGGAAAAAGGGGACCAGCTCCCGAGAGGTGGGAAATGGGAGCTGGTCAGGCATGTGGGGTTGCCCCCACATCTGGTCTTTGCTAGTCATAGCTAGTCATAGCTTACAGTATCTGCCGGGACAGATACTACACTTTGATCTTGTCCCAAAGGCCAAATAAGAAAATAATATGGGCGACTTATATAAAACAAAATAGAAGAAAATGTCCAGTCACGTGTCTCTGAACTATTGTTTGAAGGAAACCCGGCCATGGCCTATTATGAACATTAGCACGTATCTGATTGGTTAGCTGGAATCCATGTGGATGCCTTAAATAAGTTTCCAGTTTTTTTTTTTTTGTACAGGCATTTACACTTGTCGCAGACTCTTGAAAATTCAGTATGTTAATTTCTATTACTGACCACTTTTTATGATTTTAGATTCAAATGAACAGCTACAGCAAGAATTGAAATACATCCTACTAATTGTAACACCTAGTGAATTTCAAAAATGCAATCTGGACCTGAAGACACTTTAGAAGAATGATATGCAATAACATTCTGTTTAAATTTGGAAAAAAATGCCACAGAAACATATGGAATTATCCATACTGCTTCCGGACCATCTTTCATTAATCGTGAATCAGTTTTTGAGTGGCATAAGAGATTGAAGGAAGTGAGGGATGATGAGAGGTGTGGGAGGAGTAAAAAAATTAGAAAACCAGAGTTGGTTGGACAAATAAAGAATTTCATGAATAAGGACGGTCGTGTGTCTTTAGAGATATTAAGTGCACAGTTTAATATCAGTGTGGGAACTGTACACATACTTATTCATAAGAACTGAAGATTCGGAAAATTTACGCGACGTTTGTCCTAAAGGTGCAGTCCACAACTCCATTCTTGTCACAAATTATTTTACCAAGATGGCCATTTATATATATATATATATATATATATATATATATATATATATATATATATATATATATATATATAGATAGACAGTTCTTCACCCTCCTTATAGTTCGAACCTTGCTCTCTGCGATTTTTGGTTATTTCCTAAGCTAACTGTGTTTGTGTATTCGAGGTGCAGTTGTTTACATAATTACCAGTGTACTGCCCTTTCAACTTGGTCGTATCTGTTCTTGTATTCATTTGAGCCAGTTTGCTGCATTCACTTACTATATGGTTTATCGTTTCGTCTCTTTGCCCACAGAGTCTGCATTTGTTGCTTTCTTGTGTTTTGTCGATCTTTGCTTTGATGTAGTTGATTCTTATCGAGTTATCTTGTGCTGCGATTATTAGAGATTCAGTTTCTCCGCTTATGTGTCCTTTTAGCATCCATGTCCAAGTGTTTTCGTAATTTTCATCTTTTGTCATCCTTATGATTCTTCTATGTAGTTGTTTTCAATTTTCTCTTTTCTCGTCTTATCCTTTATCTCTGTTTTCTGTTTTGTCGATTTTATCAGTGTCTCTCGCTGCCGTGAAGATTATTATTTTCCGTGTTTTGCGTTATGAATTTTACAAATTCTTTTTTGTGTTATGCACACAGTCTTCTATACAAACCAGTTGTCTCTCGCCTTCTTTCACTTTTCAGGTAGAGTGGTTGTGGCACGTAGATGACTTTTTAATCCAGCTTTAGTACTAAATGAAAGTACACATGTGTGACATAAAAACCTTCCTTCCTTTAAAGGTGATCGCGTGATAATATTGTGAATCCTCGAATGTCACGTCAGGTCACTTTTAGATTTGCAAATTAGATCACAAATATGACAATTTGGCGTTGCCAGATGTGGTGTGATTTCAGATGATTTAAAAACCAGATTTTGACAAAAGGTATCTGCCACATATAGTGCACTTCAGTTCTTGTTGTAATTCCTATTACATATTTTCGTCCTGTTTTCTTAAAACACGTTTTACGACGGCAAGATCTACACGCTGCTCTTCAAAAAAAAATCTTACAGCTTTTTCTGATGGTGTTTCTCCACAGTGATCGATCATTCGCTTGGGCTTCCCAGGTATGAACATATTCATAGTATTTTCAAGTTGTTTTTTAGAGAATCCTTAAACCTTTTTCTTGGTTTATGTTGTGGTCTTTTCCCCTTATCTATCTAGGCATAATACAGTTGTTTAGTAAATCTTTTGTTCTCCATTCTAACCAAGTTTCAAATCCAGCTCATTTGATTTTGAATGATTTTCATTCCTGTACTAGTACTATTTGATCGTTAAAGAACTAGCCAGGCGTTAGAGTCATTCAGTTAATACTAAATATTCTCTGAATACAATTCTGGTGAAATCTTTCCAATAACCTAAGATGCCTTCTATATGTTGGCTAAGTCTCTGACACATATAGCAGCGTAATGATAACGCATGTTTCGTAAACACTTAGCTTTGTTTTTCATGTGATTCCCCGATCTAACTATACGCGTGTCTCTTGTTTGGAAAAAGCAGCACTGGCTTTGGCTATTCTGTGATTTATCTTAGTATCAAGCGTACAGTCCTTACTCAGCATACTATGCAAATATACAAAAGTGTTCGTGATAACTTCTTACTATCAACCAAGATGTTAGGTTCAACATATGCCATTCCTATAGGAGGGGAATACATAACATCTTTTCTTGAGGCTGATGGTAAGCCCAAAAGCTTTACACGCCTCTAATAACTTGTACATAATCAGCTGTGTGTCCGCTTATGAATGTGAAACAGTGATTTTGCATTATCTTGAAGAACAAGGTTCCAGAAAGTTTTCGACTTTGCATTGAGATGTCTAAAGTTTACCTGAGGTACAAAACTGAAACTTCGCCCCAGCATCACAACAAAATATATGGAAATAATGTAGAAGCAAATGTATCACCTTGTTTTACACTACTTTCAACTGATATTGAATCAGACAGAGATCCATTAAAGTTCACTCGGGCTTTCATATTATGGTGTAACTGCTGAAGCAACTCCACAAAACTAGTAAGACAACCTAGTTTCCTAATAATCTTCCAGAGTGCACTGCGATTGATGGTATCTAAAGCTTTTGTCAGATCGACAAAACCTTGATATAAAAGGCACTCGCTACTCCGTATATTTTTCCATTAGCAGAAACTGTCCATTGTGTCACGATTAGATCTAAAACCACATTGATTCTCTGGGATGGTAGAGGGACAAATCCATTTCAGCAAACAATTTAACAACATCTTTGCTAAAACCTTTCCCATTGCTTCAAGCAAGCTAATTCCTCTATAATCACCACACTCAGATTTTGACCCCTTTCTTTTATAAATTAGGATACTTATTACATCAATCTAATTATGACGGATAGCATTACCATACCAAATAGCAAGGATGAGTGCATGGACTGTGTTGATAACGCTATCAATTACAAATAGCAATAATTCAAGAGGTATAACATAACGTCCGGGTGCTTTTCCCTTATTCATCTCTGTTAATGTGCTTTTGATCTCATCAATGCTGGGATCAGTCATCATCTCACCAACGACCTCCTTTTAAGGGAGACTATCAATAACTATATCATTTACTTCAAACGGATTATCGAAAAGATCTCGAAAATGTTCTATTCATTGTTCAATAATCCCCTCAACATTGTTTAAAAGAGCAGAACCATCTTTGGATTTCACAGGCACCAATGTTGGAGGATGTGGCCAAAAGCTTGTCTGATTTTGTAATACATATCTTTCGAATACACACACACACACACACACACACACACATGTATGTGTGTGTGTGTGTGATTTTTTTTTTATTTTGTTCTATCTTAGGATGGAACATCGGTTACGATATTCTAATCAAGAGATCATTTTAATATTCTAACGGTCTCTTTAATTGTTAGAATCTCTCTTGTGCTTAGTTCACCGGGTATATTTGCCAGGTAGTTTTTTAAATTCTTTTTCATAAGTCTGACTGCTCCTATGATTACTGGAATGACGGGGATCTTAAGATTCTTGTTTTTTTTCATGTCATACATAGGACCTTAGTATTTCGTATTATTTTCCCTCTCAGTTCTATTTAACCCAGAATCATTGGGGACTAACTTTGTCTAAAGTTGCTTCTCTCTCTCTCTCTTTTGTCCCATATCACTATTTCAGGTTTAATAGAACTGTTTTCTATGTACAGAGCTGTGAGAATTGCATTATCATATGAATTGCATGAACATAGTAATTGCATAGTTATAGGAATTGCATTGTTATAGGAATCATAGTTATTGCATGATTATAAAAATCGCATAATCATAGGAATTACATAGTAATAGGAATCGCATAATCGTAGAAATTGCATAGTAAGAGTAATAAAATAATCATGAGAATCGTATAGTTATAGGAATCGCATAGGCATTGCGTAATCATAGGAATTGCATTATTATAATAACTGCATAATCATAAGAATTGCATAATCATAGGAATTGCATTATCATAATAACTGCATAATCATAAGAATTGCATAATCATAGGAATTGCATTATTATAAGAATTGCAAAGTCAATATTATTATAGGAATTGTATAGTTTAAGGAATTGCATAACAATCACATATTATAGGAAGTGGCATAGTCACAAGAATCGCATAATCATATGAATCGCACAGTTATAGGAATCGCATAATCATGGGAATTGCATGGTCCATAAAATTCGATGAATAATGAGAATCGCAAATTTAGAAATTGCATAGTTATACAAATCACATAATTATAGGGAATCGCATATTATAGGAATTGTATACTCATAGGAATCGCATAATATCAGGAATTGCATAGTTATAGGAATTTCATAGTCATAAATATTACATAATCATAGGAACTGAATAGTCATAAAGATTGCATAATCATAGGAATTGTATAATCGTCGGAATCGCGTAGGTACAGGAACTGCAAAATCATAGGATCTACATAAATATGGGATCACTTAATTATAGGTTTTGCATAGACATAGGAATTACATATTTATACGAATCACATAGTTATAGGAATTTTATAGTCATATGTATTGCATAGTCATAAGAACTATTGTTATAGGAATTGTATGACCATACGATGTGCATATCTATCGGAATTGCATAATTATAGAAATTGCATAGTCATAGAAATCGCATAATCACAAAATCATAAAATATTATAGGAATTGCATATTCATATCAATCGCATAATACCAGGTATTGCATAGTTATAGGAATTTTATACTTATAAAGATTGCATAATCATAAAAATTGCATACCGATTGTATAGTCACAGGAATTGCATAATACATGGGAACTGCATAAGTTTAGGAATTACGTAGTCATAGGAATTGCATAGTATATAGAAAATTGCATGATGATAGGAATTGCACGATCATATTTTGACATAGTATCCTTGAAATACTTAATCATTACTCACTTTACGTCTCATTTGCATAACATATTCGGAACTAAATAATTGCTTTCTGGACAAGCAACAGTTTTACGTTTGAAAGTGGAAGTGCTAAACATATTTTATTGAGGAAGATAAAAAAATGCGCACGTTTACGACGCTCACCCTCCAACCCTATTTTGGACATTTTTTTTTTATTAATGTTTTTATTTTGTTAAGCACGAACGATTCAGATAAACATTTATAAAACAAACACGTCTTATGTTTAAGTTATTTGTCCCGTTAATTTAACGTTAATTTCTATTTTCCTTTCCATGGTTTATCAATGGGGAGAGAGTGGATGACAGAGAGAGAGAGAGAGAGTGTGTGTGAAAGAGAGAGAGAGAGAGAGTGAGAGAGAGAGAGAGAGAGAGAGAGAGAGAGAGAGAGAGAGATTGGCATTTACTAGTCTCATCACTAGGTCGAGAGGGGGGATTTAAGGCTGCCTAAATCAGAGCACTTCTGGTTAGAACAAAAAATACAAATTAATTTGATAAAAGATTTCTCTTTACAGTCAGCTGCATAACAGATGCTACACTTTGAATTATTTGGTAATTTTCTGTCTATTTTACTCTATCTATCATACTTTTAGCAAAGATTCATTGCAGTCACCATACTACCATATCCACTTTAGGAACATGATACTTAAATATACCTAATGTGTTGAAAATTAAATTTAAAAAATTATCGTTATAAAACGCCCCTGTAGTAGTACAGCCACAAACACGAAGAGACAAAAGATGTTCTCTCTCTCTCTGCTACCCGTGCGTGGAAACCAGAAAAAGCAGAATGCGCAAGAGTTGCGACTTGTTTCATGAAGAAGAACGTGATAAGAAGAACGTGATAAGAAGAACGTGATCACGTGAAGTGACGAGATTTGATGAAAATAAAAGGAACCGAACATTAAAATTGCTGAAAAGCAAAAATTTTCTTGTCTGATCGACAAGCATCCATCAGTTCATTTGCCTGTGAGGAAACGTGACTACCGTCGGGTAAGGTAATTTCTAAACAAAAATTCTAAACCTTACCGAACAGCCCCTTTAACCCTGCGTTAGCCTCATGGGGTGTTTTGTCACCCCAATTTTACTTAAGTACTCATAATTTCTAGTTGGCAACTTATTTCTTTTTCTCCATCCCAGTACTCTACTGACTCAGTTAGAGTATAGCACACGTGGAATGGCACAATTGTATCTCATTGTTTCAGTCAATGAGACTTCGTCAAGCGACCCTGAACCATCATTCAACGCTATAGAAAAAAAAAGAAAAAAAAACTAAGCCCTTCAAAAAAAAAAAAAAGAAAAAGTCTTTTCCTTTGAAGAGTTCAGTTTTTTCTTCTTTTTTTTTCTATAGCGTTGAATGGTTCAGGGTCACCTGAGGAAGTCTCATTGACTGAAACAGAGGACTGTCTGTAGCGACCAAATGTAACTGTTTACCTTCGATTAAATAATAATAATAATAATAATAATAATAATAATAATAATAATAATAATAATAATTTATATATTAATACGATGGCGTGTGTGTTATTTTGTGTGTCACGCTTAAATCTTTTTTCTTCCGAGTGACTGTCGTTTAATTGTTATGACCTTCCATTTCTTGTAATAAATAATTTTACCAAGAATTCTTCATAAGTTTTGGTTTCGGTTTTGATTATACCTGATAGCACTCAAGTCATTTTTTTCATGAGTTTTGGCTTCGGTTTCGGTTCAGGCTGATGCACCTAAGTCATATGGATATATTTTTTTACATTTGAAATCACAACTTCATAATATAGAAAAATCGATAGAGAATTTACTATAATAATATACACGAAATCTGGATAAATTAAAATATATTTAAGCATACTTTACGACCGGGCTACGCCGGGCGCACCTGCTAGCTTAGATAAATACTTTTGCAGTTTTAACAAAAGAGCTACAATAATATCAGTAGTCTCCATTTACGCTGAACATCTACAAAGTGCCAAGATTAATATAATACATATGAATGAGCCCATTGTGGAATTTCTACAGGTACCGCTTATAATAATAATAATAATAATAATAATAATAATAATAATAATAATAATAATATATATATGTATATATATATATATATATATATATATATATATATATATGTTTGTGTGTGTGTGTGTGTGTGTGCAATATTTATTACGAAACTATATATACATATTTCAAGGTCGTACCAGCAGTTTCAATCTGAATCAATAATAAGAGGCTGGAAAGAGTCAGCGCAAATTCATCAGCGGCATTGAAAAACTGAAAGAATGCAAAATGAACGACCTTGAAATATGTACATATAGTGTCGTAATAAATATTGTATCTTCAGCTCTCGATCGAGCACTTTATTGGATTTTTTTCATCGCCTCCTGACAGGCTATATATATATATATATATATATATATATATATATATATATATATATAATGATTGAACAACGCGCCTGTGGGTATTTTGAGAGAAGGTTACTGTGAGTCTAGAAAACAATAGGAACGACAAAGCTGAACTTACTGACAATCAGTGAGGTTTTTACGACACTCCTGAGTTGTGATTTACGACAGTTTAAAGTTGAGAGTAGGTCTTTGACTACAGTTGCAGTTTGTACGCCACTGAAGACGGGTTATGGTTTCGACCAGATCGACAGCCCTTGAACAGACAGATAAATTGACTAACTAACGGACGGAAACAGCTTCGACAGTAGATACACATGTGGACCGCAGTATGTAGAGGGCAGTTTCACAGACACTCAAAGTCCAATCGACATGAAAGAGAATTACGGCACACAACGTTTAAGGCCGGCGACTTGTCGGTGGGGCGACGTGGTGACACAAAATCTTACGCTTTCCATTTTCTTTGTAAAATATTATCTTCTAGCGATAATTAAATTTAAGTCACGAATTAGTTAATAATATGAGTCACTTGTCAATGTACTTGTCTATTCTGTCTTTGTTAATCGGAAATTATTAAGCGCTTATGCTAAGGCAATATTAATAAACTTAACTACCCCAGATTGAATTCGAACCCAAACTCCGAATCCATGTTTTAAATTTATATGCCAACGTCGTGGTGCCAACGAGATTACTGTTAAGATTGAGATAGGGCGTGGTTTCAAAAATGCTGAAACCATCTGCGGTTTTTTATTGTATCTTTGGGTGTTGTCCAATTATTTTTTACGGGGAAAAATGACAAAAGTAAAAGAAATGTGGGATTTTTTTTTCTATTTTATGTTTTGAGTTTTTAGTTTATTTTGGAGTTTATTCTTTGGAAATGATTTTTTGGTACATTAACTTTGGTTGCAAAGGCAGTAGTTACAGCAAGGTTGTTATGTTTAAACAGGGTGTAGTTTTACAACTTGTGCGAATTTCTAGGGCTGTAAAAATCTGTGCTTGTAAATCTTTGAATTTTATTTAAACCCTAGATTTGTAGATCTCATATTAAAAAAAAAAAAATGGACTTGTAAAACTCTGTGATTGTGATAGGTTTGTTAAATCATGGATTTCTGATACTCTAGTATTGAAAATGTCTTGTTTTGTGAACCTCTTGGTTTGGGCAAAATCTGGGTTTTGTGAAAGTCTGAATTCATAAACCTCTGGATTTGTGAAGCTCTTGATTTTGTGAAAGTATAAGTTTGTGAAAGTCTGTGTCTGTGAAAGCCTGAGTTTGTGAAGCTTTTATTCTGTTGGGGTTTGAAAGTTATAGCTTGCAGTACTGGTACTTTTTGCAAGCGTAATTTTTGTTTTCAATCAACGTTTTTCCACACGAATGCGTGTATTTTAATGATGGATTTTTTTACTGATGAAGCATGAGCAAAATATCTCCTCTTTTCCCTTCGTGTTTAGCCTTCTTTATATTCATTTAATCCCGCTACTTTACGTGGCTTATCTCGCCTTCTATAAAATACATCATACCTATTGATTTTTCTCGTGGTTTTCCCAGACCGGTAGCAAAGGGAATAAGCCTTTTATTTATCTTTGAGGTGAGATTATTTGTATCATTACTACTACAATGAAAAATGTGTTTGTGGGCCTCTGAATTTTGAGAAAGTCTAGACTTGTAAAATTCTGGGTTTCTTAAAATCTGGAGTTTGAAAATCTAGCTTTGTGAACTTCTGAGTTTTGTGAAAGTCTAGGTATGTACGCTTATGGGTTTTCTGAAATCTGAGTTTATGAAGGTCTGAGTTTGTCAACCTCCAGATTTTATGAAAAAACGGATTGTTAACCCCTAAGTTTTTGTAAGTTCAGTTATGCAAGCTATATATTTGCTCACTTTTCACAATAACAATTCATTTCTGATTGCGTAGACCTTCCCTTTAATACTCATACGCTCCCTTCCCTTTTTTGTATGCTTGTAGGTGCCTTGTGTTTGATACCGAGAATCACAATTCTTCGTTTACATACATACAAAGACAAGGTTTCTCTCTCTCTTTCTCTCTCTCTCTCTCTCTCTCTCTCTCAAGGCGGAATGATGTGCTACAAGAGTAAAAAAGTGGGATTTGAAGAGCCAGTGTTATGTAATGGATGGCTGGGACCATCCGATACATAACTGTGAAAATAAAATACTTTCAATAAATAAACCTTACTTTCAATGCTAGGTTTATTTATGGTGTCTTTTAAATTTAATAAAAACCCTTCAAAATTTGCTGACGAGGATACCTTGTTTATTAAAAAACTATATGTAATAATTATTGTCCGTAACTTGATGTCTACCACAATAAAAACACTGTTTTCCGAAACGATCGTACAGATAATTGATTTTGTTGTTGTTCCTTCTTGTGAAACGGATTTTTCATTTAATTATAATTTAATTTTTAAATTTTAAATTATCAATCACATTACTTAATATTGAATTAGCTCTAGGATATTTACCTATCGAGCTTATTATATATCTAAATTACAACGAGCACTTTTTCTTTCCTGTATTTTAATTAAACTAGTAATTTCACTGTTACATTAAAATACACTCAGCTCTTTAGACTATTGTTCTAATCTCCTTTAAATATATATATATATATATATATATATATATATATATATATATATATATATATATATATATATATATATATACAGGGTGTTTCAAAAGTCTTGGGAACATAACGATTTTTAATAACTCAAAAAATATTAGGAGTTGAAAAATGAAATTTGTACCGTTGGAAAGGTTAAAGTTTCAAGTTTTGTGGAGAATCTTCAAAGTTGCTCAATATGAGCACCATTCGTCACACGGCAGACATCTAGTCGATAGTCCATTTCCTGTCAAACGCGTTCCAGCATCTTAACGTCAATGGTTCCCACAACTGCCGTTACTCGAGCCTTTAGTTCGTCAATATCTCTTGGAAGGGGCGGCACATAGATTCGTTGCTTGACAAAGCCCCAAAGGAAAAAGTCACACGGGGTAAGATCTGGAGACCTAGGAGGCCAGGGCATGAGAACGTCATCACCTCGCCCAGATCTCCAATTCATCTAGCAGGCAGCCTTGTGTTAAGAAAGTGCCTTACTCTAAGACTCCAGTCATCAGATTCTGCTTCTTCCAATTGAGCCATTAACCAGTCTTCCAGCATGTTGAGATAGGATTCACCAGTGATAGTTGCCTCTTCAAAGAACGGTCCATAGACACCTTTCTTGGAAATTGCACAAAACACGTTCAGTTTTAGTGAATCTCGCTCGTGCTCAAGAAGTTCATGAGGATTCTTAATACCCCATATGCGAGTGTTATGCTTGTTAATTTTGCCATTCAGATGGAAGGACGACCTGTTCGCTTACTTGGGCACAAACACCCATCTTTCACAAATTTAGCATGCCATCTGACAATGGATTTCCTTTCAGGGGCTTCTTTTTTAAATTTCCTGCGAAATGCACGCTGAACACATGTCCACGATTCAGTCTTTGCAAATTGGAGGACGCAAAATGCCTTGTCTTGTTTAGAGAACGCCATTACTGCACCTGGAAAGATAAGACAAAAATCATTAGTATGACCAAAAACTTGATTAAGCAAGATTTAAAATGGCACCAGTTTCATTTTTCTACCTGGAATAGTTCATGAGATATACGCATTTGTAATGTTCCCAAGACTTTTGAAACACCCTGTATATATATCTGTGTGTGTGTATTGGCGTGTGTATGTATATATATATATATATATATATATATATATATATATATATATATATATATATATATATAATTTACGACAGTTACTGTAGGTAAAGTTCTTGTAGGGGTTCTTCTATTTTGACAGGTCTCGACAAGTGCTTTACGTATTGCTACGTTCCTAATGCGTTCCACTTTTTTTCATATATCTTTAATCTCTTAAAAGCTTGTGGCATCTCTCGTGTCACTGACAAATATTAAAAAGTAATACGCACACACATTGTCAAATGAATGACGTTAACGCATTAAAAAGTGGTTCTTTGTTCGTGTTTTAACGAACTAATGTGGCAAATGACAGCTCAGAACATGCGACCAAAACACATCCCCGAAAAAAAAAAAAAAAAAAAAAAAAACATAATGAAAAACATGAAAATGCCGCCCGCTCATTTAGGTTAGAAGCTCATTATGTGAGACGGGTCAGTCTTTGATCTGACGTCTGTGAATAAAAGCGGTTTCTTTACCCCTTTTTTGCTCTTTATATATATATATATATATATATATATATATATATATATATATATATATATATAAATATATATATATATATATATAAAAATATATATATATATATATATAAATATATATATATATATATATATATATATAAAATATATATATATATATATATATATATATATATATATATATATATATATATATATATATACTCACGCCCCTCTTCTGCAAGAAACGCGTTGTAGCTATAATCAAAAGAACCCCCTCTCTCCCTTTCATTAAATCTTTTTTTATTGACAGTTTTCTTTCTTCTTATTTTCTTTTTTCGTTTTCCCCTCCTCCATTTTACCGAACAGTTGATTTCAATTTCGGAAAGCCACTAGCCTTCTTGGTCAACTTCAGCGATGATATTGTTAGAAAGCAAGAAAGTGTTCGTTCCTATCAAACGCCGGTCTGTCACGCTTAAGTTTTAGTAAGAATTTTCATCGATCAGTCTTGAAGTTTGATAGCACATTTTAGGTTTTATCTTTCAAATACTATTTTAGCCGTTACTGGTTTGAGAAACTCTGGATATTCTCATCCTGTCGGATTGGATTTCTTCTTCTTCTTCTTCTTCTTCTTCTTCTTCTTCTTCTTCTTCTTCTTCTTCTTCTTCGTAGTAGTAGTAGTAGTAGTAGTAGTAGTAGTAGTAGTAGTAGTAGTATTTATCTCATTTAGTAATTTTCCTCATCCCTTTTTTCTATCTCTCTTCCACTTCCATATGAATTTAGGAAAACTAGTCCTGGAAAACTCGTACCCGGCAAATTCGTCCTTTTTTTTGCTTGGTAAGAAAACTGGTCCCTTATTCAATTAAAAAAAAACACACATTTTATGACCGTTCTTGAAGGAGATATTGTTTTTAAAAGAGACTATACGATAATTTTTCCAGTCGACCTGGACTTCTCCTTGCTACTGGACTCAAACAGTGCCGATTCAGGAGATTGGAGATTGCGCAACCCTTCCATCACAATTACATGCACAGCTACCCTTACCGGGGGGGGGGGTCCCCCGTTGTCGCCTGAGACTGAACGATCCTCTACTTCCGCCTCTACTACTACAGCTGCTTCTTATTTTAGATTCTCTTCTCTATCTTATACTACTAAGTTTCAGTATTCAATTTGACTACGAGTATATATATATTTCTAGGTTCAATTCCTTGGCTTGGGAGAGATGCTAGTCTAGCGGCACTGATGAGTTGTGATACAACGAAACAGGACTGTATGTCGATGACTACAAATATCCGCTACCACTTTTACAGTGCTCAAACCGCCTGTTTGTAAACAAACAAACAAACAACGAGCTTAGCATTTTTCAGCAAATTAAGTAGCGGGTGAGATTATTTGCGACAGTGCTCTTCCCAAAGGGAGGCTTAAAATATATTTGAAGTCATCGACATACAGTCCTATTTCGTTGTATCACAACTCATCAGTGCCGCTAGACTAGCATCTCTCCCAAGCCAAGAACTGAATCGATAACCGTCGTTTTGACAGTCGGCAGTTCTCCCACTCGACCACGGAAGCGACGCCCGCCAATAACCTGTCGGAATGTCTATTTAAATAGACATCCGCCACCACTTTTACAGTGCTCAAACCGCCTGTTTGTAAACAAACAAACAACGAGATATCACCAAAACTTCTGGCCTTGATATAGGGAAGACTAAAATTGCTGCTATGGTTTCAAATGATCTGAAATATCAACAACGGAAGACTTGATTCCAAATATTTCTCATGTGTTGCAAGACTTCCTTTAGATGAATGAAGTTAAGACTCTGTACTGGTGTTTTGTTTTCTTAATTTTATTCATCCAGAGGAAGTCTTGCAATAAAGGCGATATACTGATGAACACATAACGTGGTTTTTTCCTTGTTTTGTCTCTCTATATTTCAATACTGGTAGCCAAACTAAATATTGAAATGGTCATATCGACGAAATTACATGAACATTTGCAGGCTTTTGAAGATTATTATACTATTCAATGGTTAAAGTTTTATGACAATTAGTAAAAAAGATCCTATATTTTCAAACCAAGAAAATATGCCCAGATTTTCCTACATTTGTATATATAGTGTCCTGTCAGGCCAGCTACGTTTTTGGGATGAATTTTGCTTAGGATGTTTTTTTTTGCTTAGTTGTCTCCCCTGTGGCCTTGCCAGACCATAATATATAGATATACCACCTTTTTTGGCAATTTTATAAGTTCCAAATCTCACCGACTGTTGATCGGAATTTTAACAAATGATGATTCATTGGAAAGCTAATAGCCTGAATTATATATTGAGCTATGTGACATTCGCCCTTAAGTTTACATATTAAAGAGATCATCCATCATTCAGAGCCTATTTTTAGATATTTTTTTTACAGCCATAACATGTTTCTATCATAGTCATTAGTTTTCCTAGTTTTGCATATGAATTACGAAATATCTGATATTTCTTCCAAACCTCCGGCCTTGAGGGGAAATAACAGCAAAGGGAGACTTGATTCCAAATATTTCTCATATGTTATTTCTCTCCTTATTGGTTTTCATACATAAAATAAATTTCACAATGTATAAGGATTATTTAATACTGGAGATATTTATAATCGTACTCTAGTTCCAAAAGCGGGAAGATGAGAAATATTTGGTATCAAGTCTACTCTTGCTGTTATTTAAGATCATTTGAAACCATAGTAGCAAATTTTAGTCCCCCTGCACCAAGGCCAGAGGTATAGTATATATATATATATATATATATATATATATATATACATATATATATACATATATATATATATATATATATATATATATATATATATATATATATATATATATATATATATATATATATAGTAATTTATAAAATATATATGTCGATTAAGCTACACTGAATATTCGGCGTTTCATCCACTCTAGGATTCCTCAGGCTTATGCACAGAATTCGCGCATAAGCCTGAGGAATCCTAGAGTGGATGAAACGCCGAATATTCAGTGTAGCTTAATCGACATATATATTTTATAAATTACTAACTAGCTCTACCTACGTATTGAGCACTTTTGAAGTAAATACTTAAAGTTTACGCATAAATCTATACTTTCGTTTATTAATTTATGTGAGTAAATGAAGTAGTTATATATATATATATATATATATATATATATATATATATATATATATATATTTCAAATACTACCGTGTTTGAATATATGATTAAGCGGAATTTAGAACGGCTTAAAAGCTTCCTCGCTCACTCATTTTCTGACCAAACTTCAAACAATTATCACAGTTTATAGATCACCTTCTCAATTATATTGTGAAAAAATTTTAAATTTTCGTGCAGTAAAAAAAAAAAAATATGAATTTTCAGGTGTTTAAAATCGTAAAAATATCTAAGGAGGTGAGCGACGCCTTTTATGACTGGTTTCCATAGCAACCACGTCGCTTCAGCGACTACTGTTGCTACTAATTCGCTGCTGTTGCGGAAAAAGAAGTATCAAGTGAAACAGAGAGAATAGAAGCATGAAAGGGAGATAATTGGGGTAATTTTATTGAAAGTAGACGAGCGCTGTACATTGATATTACATATGTGTTTATGGGGACAAAAATAAGACTGAAATAAAGCAAAGAACAAGTAAATTTATTGGAAGCCTGGAAAAATCATAGATTACAATAGATAAATGCGAGCATGAAAAGTAATATGGCTAAGCTAAAACATGGAAAAGTAAAAGACTAGTTGTTAAAACTAGAAAAGAAAATGACAAGATATTCTAGTCAAAAATATAACAAATTTATAACTTAAAATATTGCAGCATTTAGAATTTTTAAAAATTCAATTTATAACATTATATAATCAATTCTTAATGCTGCTATTTTTTAAGTTATAAATTTAATATATTTTTACTACAACAACTAGTCCTTTACTTTTCCATGTTTAAGCTTAACCATATTACTTTTCATGCTCGCATATATATATATATATATATATATATATATATATATATATATATATATATATATATAGCTGAATGTGTGTGTATGTGTGTGTGTGTGTGTGTCTGGTCACGAATAGGCTCCTATATGGTTGACTATTTGAAAAAACGGATTGCATATAATGATAGAAGATGTATCGAGACACAGGAATGGGTATGTTTCATCTGGCAGAACAGTGGCCCATTTAAATTGTGGGGTTTTCGTTCGCGCCTGGTCCACAAAGTATGGAAATAAAAAATTTAAAAATTAAAAAAAAAAACGTTTACAAGTGTTTTTGATATAGATGTACATTAGAATACTTTGATAAGTATGTTTTAACTTAAATAGAGATGGTATGATAAAATTGTGGGGGCTGCGTTCGCGCCTGGCCTCCATAGAATGGAAAGAGGCGCAAACATAAATACAGACTTTTCATATCTATCTATGTAATAATACTTTGATAATTACGTTTCTGTTTGAAGAAATATTGTATGATAAAATTATGGGGCTTTCGTTCGCAACTGACCTCCATAGAATGGAAATATGTCACAAAGTTTTACAAGTTTTTTTTTAATATAGATCCACAGAATATTGTGATAAGTGTTTCAGTGTGAACAGGTATGGTATAATAAATTATGGGGTTTATATATTTTATTTTTACTTTCATCATATTTTGCTTTGGTTTTGATACCCCCAAATTCAACCCAAATTTACAACCCTTCCTTTTCATAACCTATCATCTATAAATATAAAAGCGAAAATGTATGTATGTTTGTATGTGTGTTCGCTTTTTCTGTATGTCTACAAAAGGCTTTTTTTCAGAGAAGCGGTTGGTCGGTTCACAACTTTTTAAAACTTTTTATATCACATATAAATCGTAATATCTCAGATTTAACAACGAAGTTCGCCTGTCTATTTAATTTGCTCGACTTTGGGAAGATAAATATTCAACATTTGTCGCTCACCACATGTGGGTTAGTCTTTTTCCTATAACATCTTGGGAAGCGTTCCCGCAGTCAAACTTGACCTCATTAACTCATTAAAACGGGCACCTGCCAAATCCAAGTAATTAACTTTGTCTCAAGAGTTCGGGTTCGATCTTCATACTTACTTTTTTTTTAAAACCCCCCACCCCCGGAGTTTCCACACACACCTCCAAACATCCCGGCAACGCCGGGTACCCCTCGCTAGTACTTTCATAAATCAAAGTCCATTTTCTGTAGGCTATTTTTGAACCCAGTCAACGACGGGTACTTTTGCTAGTATATATATATATATATATATATATATATATATATATATATATATATATATATATATATATATATATATATATGAAGATAAGGATAAAAATAGTCTTTATACCTATCGAGATACAGTAAACTCTACAAATATGAGTGGAACAAATAAAAACATGAAACAATTCAAAGATGAATAAAATTTACCTTATCATCAAATCAATAAAGAAAAACGTGAAATATCAAGAACACTCTTGAATCCATGGTATTTTGAAGCTTAATGTTATTCATCAGAAAAGAAGTTAACAGCAAGGGATATATAACAAATATTTAACTATATCTACATGATATATGACATGTTATCCCGCCGTATCAGTTATGGCCTGAGACTCCTATCCCGAAGAATGCCGATGGGACCGCCCAGGCGTTTTTTGTAGGTCATAGTGCTCTTTTTCAATTCCGCTTTTCGACTCTTGGGTCACATCATATCCCCATAAGAGGGAGATAAATAATTGCTCCCCTCTCTCTATTTCTCTCTTCTCTCTGTCTCTCTTTCTGTATCTATCTATCTATCTATCTATCTATCTATCTATCTAAACACTATACAATACTCGTATAAAACACGCATAGAGGAGAGGAACATTTGCATGATACATGACCTGTTATGTCGTCGTATCAATTATGGCCCGATCTTTTCTATCCAGCAAGGGAAAGGTCAAAACAAACAGAGGAGCCAGAACTTGGGACATTTCCTCCTCCCAAACACACTTTCCATATAGAAGAAAAAAAAATGAAAGGAGGAAAGGGCGATCTCTCTTCACAGAATTTTTATTTTATTTTTATTTTTTCAAAACAATATTGCAATAGAAGGCAGCCGTCGACAGCTCGGAGACTAGACAGTAGACACGCTCAGAAGATGGAAGAGATGGGGGAAAAAGAAGAAAAAAAAGAAACTATTTTTGGAGAACCCCCACAACACACCTACCATCCAAACTCTCATAATGAATGTTATATAAAGAAAAGTAGAAAAGCAAACTGAAAAACAAAAAACAAAAAAACACAAAAAACAAACAAAAAAAAAACATAGCAGGAAGTAATCATTCAATGAGGTCAAGGCAACATGTTGAGAGGTGGAGAAGGGGGGAGAGAATAATTTGATGTTATCATCTATCTGTTATTATACTCAAGTAGAAAAAATACCCGCCTCATGGTGGGTAAAATCAACTCCCTCCGCCCCGTACAAAACAGTCTTAGACGCCTGTTAAGTTCCCTTACAAAGATTAAAATGAAAATGTAATACTACTAATGGGTGCTCGTCCCCGGAAAACTTGTCCCCGGAAAACTTGTCCCCGGAAAACTCGTCCATTTTTGCTAGATAGGAAAACTCGTCCCTTATTGTATGACTATCGATTAAAAACACATTTAATGATCGTTTTTGAAGGAGATATGTTTTTTAAAGAGACTATACCCCCCCCCGCCTCCATAATATTAAAAAAATATTTTTGCTTGTTTATATAGTCGATTTTCGGCTGACGCACGCCAGTGCTACCCCACTCAAAAAACAAGAATACAGACTGCATAATATATTTTAAAAAAAATATTTATACTTAGTTACTGTTGTTTTTAAAAGAGCAAAATCGATTTTTCTACCTAGCTGGCTGAGTTGCTAGTGGTTTAATTTATTTTGAAGCGTTTATTCAGTAAATAAATAAATAAATAAATAAATAAATAAAAAGTAGCGTCGAATGTTACGTGAGAACGAGAAATAATGTCCGATATGAGGGTATCGCATCCTAGGAGTGTTCATAATCACTAAAAAAATAGAAAGTTTAGAAAAATACTTAGGGCGATTTAGTTTTAAAATGAGCCCCCCCCCCCAAAGAAAATAAATTTATATACTTTAGTAGGCACCGCCAAAACGGGGCGGGGGTGGCAGGTAAATACTTTTTGACGGACCGTCTTTTTAAAAATCTACCAAAAATCAGATGATTATCCGATCAATACGAAATTTTCAGCGATTATTAAGAGAAGAATGAACTTTATAACAGTGTACGTATTTTTTATAAACAATATTTATATATATATATATTTTTGCTTACAACCCCCTCCCCCTTGTTTTGAGGGGGTTCCAAATATGCTTAAAATAATCATCTGAAACTGAACAAAACATATTGTGTTGTTGTAAGGGACAGAATTATAGATTAAAAAAAAAACGACAAAAAAACGACAAAAAAACAAACAAACTTGTTTGCATACCTTATTTAGATGTCTGAATATCAGAACTTCCATTGTGTTTAATTATCCCGCTTTTGAGTTTTAAAGTGTGAAATTCGGTGAATATGTTAAGTAAAATAATTAATTTAAGTTAAGCAAAACAAAAAAAAAATTTTTTTAATATTTATATGAAAAAAGCCATTTTAAAATCTTTGATAAATAAATTAACAATTTCTTTTTAGCGAACCGAATAATGCATAGCCATTATTAAACAGGGCATGCTTTGAAGAATCGATACAAAAAAATCGATAAATATTATGCCCTTTGTGTTAAAAATATCATCATTTTTTCGATCCAGTTTGGAAACGTTTGCCGCCTTTCGACTACGGTGGACCAAACGCGCTGAAATAAATTTTTTTTATTCTGCTTTAAATTGCCCCCCTCCCCATTTTGGAGAGCCTGGCCCCCACACACATACACATTAAAAACCAAACTCATACAAATGGTCACCCATCTGGTACTGGCCAGCCTCAGCGTTAATAATACATTGAAATTTTCGTCACTGAAAAATAAGTTTTTTTTTGTCTTTTTGGTCTTCCGAAGTTTGCTTTTTATCAAGTACAAATATAAACAGAGTTATCAAATCGACTCGAAGTAACTGGTTGCCTATATGAATAAGTGGAATTATTTGAAATCCAGGTACTTATATTATAATATTTTGACATATTCTTAGAGAAAATCACCCTAAATCTTAGTTAGACAAATTAATTCTTTCAAAACCCCTTTTTTTTTAAAAAACTATTTATATACGTTTTTTGTGAAAAACAAAAAACGCCAATTGTTAACTTTTGGGGAAAATTTAACATTTCAAATTTAATTAAAAATAGTAGAAAAAGTTTTACATTATTCTGCTTTCTATATGATAAAATTCAGGGTTTTATCTTTCTGGAAAAAAAAAGTTACTCAGAAATAATGGATTTTAATAAATGTAATTTCGTTTTAAAAAACAACAACGACTTGATTTTTCGGCCATTTTTGGCGGTGCCTATACTTTAGGTAATGTCCAAGATCACTGCTTGGTAAAAAAATCAAGCTACCGGAAGTGGATATGGTTGGTTATGTAACGAAACCGAATGGAAGACATGAAAAACGAAACTATATATTTATAAAAAGAAATTACTTTAGTTTTTAACGTTTCTTGCGTTATTACAAAACAAACAAACAAAAAAAAAGGAAAACACTTGTATTATCAAATAATAAAACAAATATTTTATTTAGACAAATTGGTACTTCACGGGGAACGTGGACGCTGCGTACACGGTGATTTTATTTAATGATTGCTCCCTCAAAGCGAATGCGCAAAAAGTTTTCTTTTGTTTATTTAATCATGAAACTTTTTGAAGGTAGTATTTGAGGTAAAAATACAAAAGAGGCGGGCAAAAGCATTATTTGAATATGTAGGAAAAAACATTTCACAAAAAATAATATTTAGTGGAAAAATAATAAAATATATTAAAATAAAATAAAATAAAAACAAGTACGAAATAAAAGTATGAATTAAATTCACCCTTCCCCCAAATAAATAAATACACGCACGATTAAAAATAAAGTCTATGAGATATATACAAAGGAGTGAAAGGAAACGCTTTGAGGGAGCAATCATTGAATAAAAACACCGTTTATGCAGGGTCCATGTTCCACGTAAAATACTGAAAAATTAATTTAGTTTTAACACTTTTTGTGTTCACAAACCAACAAAAGGCACTTGTACAGTATGCGGACAGCGGCAGTCTTTTCTTGGTGCGTTTCACTAAGCTGTCACCAGGCGGCACTTCTCGGTAAGAAAAAAAAATCGTTAAAATTAATAATTTGTTGTTGACCCTTCACTGTTGTCTTTTATTAAACAAAAATGTTTCATTTAAATTATTTATTTTTCCGAAAAACAAAAGAAAAAAAGAAAAGAATTTTTACTTTATAAAAATCCAATGTTGTTTTATTAAAAAATTATTTTATTAAAATTAGATTTTCTTACGCAGACTTTTAAATAAACGTTTTTACAATCATATAGTGATATTTTTTTTTTTACAATCATGATATTGATATTTTGATACAATAAATTTTTTGGTTTTCAAATATTTTTCTGTCTGGAAAAAATCTTGTTTGTTACTTATTTGCCGCGCTATTTGACCAATAAAAAATTGGAGTTATACCCCCCTAACAATAGCCGCCATCTGTATACTGCGCAAGTGCTCCCAAAATGACTTTTAAACGATACCTTCCTCATCCCATATTAAGAAGTTGTTTAAAAGTCATTTCGGGGGTACTTTTGCAGTACTTAAAAATATACAAATTTATTTTCTTTTGGGAGGCTCGTTTTAAAACTATATCTACCTCAGTATTTTCTTTAATTTTCGAACATTTTTTTGTTCAAAATTATTTACTAAGTTATGTCGAGTGCGACATTACTTGTTATTTCTAAATAAACTCTTTAAAATAAGTTTAAACACTAAAAACTTACAAAGCTAGGTAGAAAGCGAAAACTTAGAAAAATCGATTTAATTTTTTTAAAACAATAAACATGTAAAAATATTTTAAAAAATTTTATGGGATGTGCATTTATTACCTAAAAATATACAAATTTATTTTCTGTTGGGGGAGGAGGGTCGTTTTAAAACTATATCTACCTTAACATTTTCTTTAATTTTCTATTTTTGAGCAATTATACTCCTAAGACGTGATCCTCGGATAGTTTTTGTTCATAAGTAACACTCGACATTACTGTTTTTTTTTCTTTAAAATAAGTTGAGAGACCAAAAAATTTCAAAGCTAGGTAGAAAACGAAAACTTAGAAAAATTAATTTAATTTTTTCAAAACAACAGTAAACAAGTAAAAATATTTTTTAAAAAATATTGTGGGATGTGTATTCTTTTTTAAAGACAATATCTTCTTTAAAAACGGTCATAAAATGTGTTTTCAATCGATATTTATTCAATAAGGGACCAGTTTTCCTACTTAGCAAAAGGGGACAAGTTTTCCGGGTACGGGTTTTCCGGAGACGAGTTTTCCGGGGATGAGTTTTCCTAAATTCGATATAATACATACATATATATATATATATATATATATATATATATATATATATATATATATATATGTATATGTATATGTATATATATATATATGTATATGTATGTATACACACACACACACACACACACACACACACACACACACATATATATAATTTAGAAAAATCACGAACATTACAAGTTTCATGAAAGTGTGACAAACTGTTTTAATTTTTATATTTCGATGATATCGACTAAAAAAAAAAAAAAAGAAAAGAAAGAAATAAATGGGGAAAAAATTCAAATATTATTCACCGTAGATGGTGATTAATATATTTTTTTTTTGTGGGTTTGATGTGTTAAGGGTTGGGTAAAACGCCGACCAAACACGTTCAGACCGCTTCTAGTCATTCCTCCACCACTCCGTCGGGCGGACCTGATGTCTGTGTTGGGGCTTTCCTTTCTTGTTAGTATATTTGTGGCGTCTCGGATTTTGTAGTTATTAACAGATCCGTCACAGGGGCGACACTGTTCGTCGCGACCAACACCTCCAGCCGCCACCTTTCGCCTCCCCCTTCAACAACCAAGGGAGATAATCTTCTGGATATGTTCCGTATATTTCCTTTACAGATGATATTCGAGCACTTGATGTCTAGATGATTTTTTTTGTTATTGTTTGTATGGATAAAGGGTGGCAAAGGTGGGATTCACACCCCAACCGCCTTATCTTCAGCATCATTTCTGTAGTGTCCTCGGCATATACGTCACTCCATTTCCCCCACCCGCACGCACCCGATTTAATTTTTTTTTTATTTAGAGCTGAAGTCAACATGATTAAAATACTTTTTTTTTTAAATGCCAAAATTGCTTTCTGTTTGCATCTGAATGGACGTCATCAAACATAACAGGTTACATGACTTAAGATGGCGACAATACATTCTGAAATCGTGTTTACGTTTCGCTAAAGAGAAAATATGTTTTATGCACTTACTAGTATGGATACTCGTTTATAGTATAACTCTTTATACGATGCTCGGTAAAAATGACACCGGTAAAAATGGAAAAGTGAATAAATATGTAAAAATGGCATTTTAACAACGAAAATTACGTCTGTTCGACAAGTACGAGCTAAACTCTCATTCTCCTAGTTTAAAATAGAACTAAGTCCCTTAACTTTACCAATGCCCTTTTGTTACCGTGCCATTATTCCAGTGCCATTTTTTTTAAAAATCTAAATTCATCTTTATACAGACTGACATGTTCTCGTTTCAATTGTTTTATTACAATCTTAATTCGAAGTAAAAAAAATATCTCGTTTGAGTAAACCTGAATAATTGTATAGCCAATTATGTTTGTATAAATGCATTTATATAATATTACAGCTCTGACTGCTATTAAGCACTACTTTTTTTCATTGGATTAAAATTTAGAAACAATAATACAATCACTACGAAATAATCGTTTAAACAGGTTTCCTCAAAACATATTTTTACTTTGAATTAAAAATGTAATACAACAAGGAAAATAAGAATATAAGTCATCGTTGTTCTTCAAATATGTGAGTTAACGAATAGTTTGGTCTATCGAATGGTTTTTAATCCGATATCTGATCTACCGAATAATTTCTTATGCAATATTTGATCTAACCGATATTTTATAATCAAATATGTGATTTAACGAATGGTTTGATCTATCGAATGTTTTTAATCCAATATGTAATCCACTAAATAATTTCTTATCCAACATTTGATCTAACAACTGGTTCGACCTAGCGAGTGGTTTTGAATACAATATTTGATTTAACGTATGGTTTGATCTACAGAATGGTTTAAAATCCAATATACACTGCGTATCAAATTATTAACGAGATTACATTTTTTAAAAATATTTAAGGAACGAGTGAATAAAAATCCATGAAACTTCGAGAGAGTGCATACAATACTATTCAGCTACTTCAGTCAAAAAAAAAGAAGGATTTAACGCATATCTCACAACTCACGGTACCTCTTGGAGAGCAACACAAAACTGCGAATAAAATATACAAAACTCGTAATTTCTATTTTTAAAGTGGGTTGTTTAATTTTTTATGGAATATACTTCCGAAATAAACTATTAAAGTTTTTTGAAAAATAATAGAAATATTATTTTTTATTTACCCCCCCCCAGTGTTTACAAAGTGTCTGCGCGCGCTCATGCAGCCATTTTTTTCTACGTAATAAAATTAAATGAATTTTACGAGTTAAATTTTTTTCAATTTCAATTTCAATTTCAAAATCTGTCTAAACTTTTCTATTGGTTCAATTTTTAGAATATTTGCAGATTTAATGTTAATTTTTATGCTCTTTCCAATAAACCGAATATAATATTCAAGACAAACGTTTTCCCCCCATTTTGAAATGTCTATTAAAATGAAAATAATTAATTTTCTCACATCAGATTTATATATAAAAAATTGAAGATAAAAGATCAATAAATAAAATAATCGTATTTAAAACAGCAACAAAAATTAGTTTTGTGTAAATTTACCTGTAAAGTCAAAAGTTTAAAACCTTTTTAAAAAAAACACGTTGATTTTTTTTAAAGTGAAACCTCACACTTTAAAAATTTTGTCCTGAAAACAATTTTTTCTGCTTTATTCAATTTTTTTTTTTAGATTAAAAAAAATCACTCCATAAAGAAGAAATAAAATATGTTAAATCAAAAATTCATCTATTTTTTTAAGAGAATAAAAAAAAATGAAAAATTGGTCTAATGGAATTTTTTTAAACGGCAAAAACTGATAAGTGAAATGTGATGATTTTTCATTTACGATGGCCCATATTGACTAACTTTTGTTTACAGCCAGAAATTGAAAGGGAGATAATTTCTGGCGCTTACAGGCCACCGAAGTTTTCAACTTGAAGAAAGGGAGACGTTTGTCTCCCCTTTATTCCAGTTGTGAACATCTGATATCGCGGTATTTTGAATCCTTGCTTAAAAAAGTATTTTATTAAAAAAGAACATGGAATATAGAATATATAAAAGGAATTAATTATTAACTATGAAGAATGGAAGTACCCATTGATTAGTATTTTTATAGGTAAGTATTTTTTGGAATTTATATATATTTATTATATTCGAAGTAGGTTAAAATTCGTTGATTTCCTTGAAATCTTTTTTAAGGAAAACCGATTTACAAAAACAAATATTGTATATTTTGCTATTAAATCTGTTATTATTTTAAAATTGGGTCTTTGCTCCTTTTATTGAAAAAATATTTTTTTCCAAGTGGTTATAAGCTTCGAATGATAGTACGTCTAATCATTCAAGTGTTTATCACGGATTTTTAATCGCGATTTTTGACACTGTACCTTTGCTCTTCAATTGGCGTCCACTTGCATAAAGAAGTCGCTTCATGATACTCCAAAGGTTCTCAATTGGGTTAAAATCTGGTGAATTCGCAGGCAACTCCATCTTCCGTAACCCAGAGAACCCCAGTTGTTGCAAACACTCTTGCATTTGTTTGCTGCATGTGAGGGAGCATTATCCTGCATAAAAATAATGATTCCTCTGAACGTCAACCTTTGCTTTTTCAGCTATGGTTCAAAGTGCTCCTTCAGAAAAGCTATGTAAGCATTTGACGTCATTTTTACGCCTTCTGGGACTCTCCATGGGCCAACTAAAGTACCTCTGATAATCCCAGCCCAAATCATTATCCAACCACCACCTTGTTGGCGCCTTAAACGCTGATGAAGATATCGTCCATCTAGGACCCATCCCTTGTTCCAGCAATCTGGGCCATCAAGAGTGATACGCAATTCATCCATGAACAAAACTTTGGAAAAATCCGTTTTCATGTTGCTCTCTGCCCATTTCTATTGGTTTTGTATGTGACGTTGCTTTAATGGAGGCTTTGTCATAGGCTTAACAGACTGCGCCACTTCTTCAGAAGGCGACGTCAAGTACTTTTTGAGACATTCTTCAATCCGGCTTACTCAAAAACTTCTCAACTTGTCTGGACAGAGTTCTTAACAACTTCACGTTTAATTTGGAGTAGAGAACGGCGTTAAACAACTCTAGATTTACCTTTATCAGCTCTCTTACGTACCTTTGTAGGGTCCTTGATAAAGTTCTTCACAGTTTGATGGTACCTTCTTATCATTTTCGATATGTCGATGGTAGTTTTACCTTTTGCTAACTGTTCTGTAATAATATTCTTTTCAGAACTACTCAAACCACCTTTACGACCCATTTTATTGACAAAACTAACTGCCTTGTTAATAATTGGACACACCTCAAATACCGTGGATTCAGCAATTACGATGGCATGTTTACATTGCGCGGAACAGTACGAAAATTTCACAGTACGCGCAGCTCAGCATTGCCAACGTTTCCGAAGTTTTGATGCGAAACTACCGGTAAGTTTCTGAAACTGGTAAAAAAAATGTTATCTCGTTAATAATTTGATACGCAGTGTATTATTTAACAAATGGTTTTATCTACTAAAGGATTTTTAATCCAATATGTGATATACCGAACAATTTCTTATCCAATATTTGATCTAACGAATGGTTCAATCTAGCGAGTGGTTTTTAATTCAATTTGTGATTTGACGAATGGTTGAATCTACAGAATGGTTTAAAATTTAATGTGTAATCGACCAAACAATTGTTTTTCCAATATTTGATGTAACAAATGTTTTGATCTAATAAATGGTTTTGAAATCCAATATCTGATTTAAGGAATGGCTTAATTTAGCGAATGGTTAAAAATTCCATATGTGATTTAACGAATGGTTTGATCTATCGAATGGTTTGGAATCCAAGATCTGATTTAAGGAATGGTTTTATTTATCGAAAGGTTTTGAATACAATATGTCATTTAGCGAATAGTTTGATCTACCGAATGGTTAAAAATACCATGTGATTTAATGAATGGTTTGGAATCCAATATCTGATTTAAGGAATGGTTTGATCTATCGAATGGTTTCGAATCCAATATCTGATTTTCCGAATGGTTTGATCTAGCGAATGGTTTTTAATCCAATATATCATTTAACGAATGGTTTACTCTCCCGAATGATTATAAATCTAATATGTGATTTAACGAATGGCTTAATCTAATGAATGGTTTTGAATCTTATATCTGATTTGGTGCCCGGAAAACTCGTCCATTTTTGTTAGGTAGGAAAACTGGCCCATTATTGAATAAATATCGATTGAAAACACATTTTATGATCGTTCTTGAAGGAGATATTGTTTTTAAAGGCGATTACGCACCCCCATAATATTTTTAAAAATTATTTTTCCTTGTTCATTGTTGTTTTAAAAAAAAAACTTGACCACGGTATCAGGGAGTCAAGACACGAAAAACGAAACCATGTATAGTATTTTTTAACACTTTTTGTGTTATTACGGAAAGAAAGAAAGCAAGCATTTATGTATTATCAAAAAAAGCAAATATTTTATTCACGAGGATTCATTTATTTAAAACAATTCTTGTGTTATTACGAAACAAAAAAAGAAAACACAGTACTTATGTTTTCTTGGTACCGCCCTGAAAAATAACGTTATTATTTCGAAAGCTATTATTAACACGGGGAGTGGTCTGTGTTTTGTAACTATTCTGGATACTTGTACAGTTTTATCGAGACATTAAAAACAATGAAAATATCGAAAAAACTATATTTTACGTATCCGTTATGGAATGAATTTATTCGAAAAAAAATGAACTTAGTTTGATCAAGTAGTTTTTTATTTTTACAACAAAACATTTTGTTATGATACCGATCAAAAGGTAGCCATGTTTCGATTTTTAGGAAGAAAAGCTAGGATTTAAGATAGGGAGGAAGTGTCGGACTTTTAGACTGAGTTATCTCCCCATGGCGTGTTCTTAAAATCCAAACATGGTTGCCTCCAGCACGTTGTCATAAAAATGTGGTTTTCCGCTGTAAAAAAAAAAAAAACAACAAAAAACTACTCGATCAAATTAAGTGAATTTTTTTTCGAAGAAATTGAGTCCAAACGGATACGTACAATCTGACTTTTTTCTCGATATTTTCATTTTTTTAATGTCTTGATTAAACTGTACAAGTACCCTATTCTGTGCTTTCACCTAACAATTTAACCCACCCCCAAATATCGTGAAACTTGAATTTAACCTGAAAAAAAAACTATTTAAAAATAGCGCGATACCAAACACACACAAGCACTGAAAACACTTCTTTTATTATTTGATAATATAAGTATTTTTAGTTTGTTTGTTTAAAAGAGATTGGGGGCACTTTTGCAGTATGCAGACGGCGAATATTGTGAGGGAGCGATAACCCCAATTTCTTCCTGGTCACATAACGCGGCAAATAAGTAACAAACAAGATTTTTTCCCCGAACAGAAAAATATTTGAAAACCAAAATATTTATTGTATAAAAATGTATCAGTATATAATTGTAAAAACATTTATTTAGAATTCTGCCTAAAGAAATATGATTTTAATAAAACAATTTTGTAATGAAAACAACATTGGATTTTTGTAAAGTAAAAGCATTTTTTTTTTAGAACAAATAAATAATTTAAATGAAACACTTTTTGAATTAAAGCATCTTTGAAGGATCAACAACAAATTAATAATTTAAATGCTTTTTGACCGAGAAGTGTCACCTGGCGACAGTTTAGTGAAACGCACCAAGAAAAGATGGCCGCCGTTGACATACTGCACAAGTGCCATTTGTTGTTTCGTGAACACAAAAAGTGTTAACACTATCATTAAAATAAAATCTTTGTTTTATTATTGAATAATACAAGAAGTGTTTTCTTTTTTTTCGCAATAATACAAATGTTAAAAACCAAAGTAATTTTGTAAATAAATATATGGTTTCGTTTTTCGTGACTTCCGTTCGGTTTCGTTACATAATCAATCCTACGTTGTGTGTGTGTTGATTTGTATTTTTTTTCTACTGTTCTTTCTTTTTTTTTCTTTTTTTTCCAGACATTTTATTGTGTTATATTGTTTTTTTTTGTTTTTTTTTAGTCTATTTTTTTTTCTTGACACTAAATCTCCATGCTTCCACGTTGTATTTTCTTAAACACAGGTTCAATTATCGCATCGGTGATGCGAACTGGTCCACGAGCACCAAATTGAACGTTTGTTACATAGAGTTATCATTGAAGTTCTCACTAGGGTTATCATAGAGGGGCACCAAATTGACGTTTGGTGTATAACATAAAAGGGGAGGACCATAATTGTATTCGTTGTCATGGAATGATTATTATTAGAATGAAAGGAGATCATGCGTGTCATAAAAGAATTCCGTGTGCGTATGATCGTCTAGTTTCATATGCGGTTGTGTGTGTTCATATCTAATTGTTCATATGCTTGTGTGTGTGTGTTACATGCATTTTCTTCGACATACCTTACTTCATGTGTCGTCGATGTTGATCCATCTGGAATTCATCTTCTCTTGGAGGGAGAATGGTACCTGTTAGACGAAGATTTATCACTCCAAGACGATGAATTGGTTTTATAGTTTTTTATTTTCCTTCCAGATGTTGACACAGAATATGGAAGTGAATCTTGCTTGCTTTGAACACGTCAGCGTCCCCCACCCCCAGTGAAGGGGAGGGAACAGCTATTAAGCCGTCCGTCTTCTTCAAAGTCCAAACCCAGTCTCACAGATCTAGCCAACCTGACCACGTCACTCATACGTAATCTGGTCAGCTGACCCTCGGTTCTGGTAAACGTGTCTACACTCCACGTTTACTCACCTCTCTCTCTCTCTCTCTCTCAATCCATTCTGTAACATATTCACTTCCGGGAGCTTGATTTTTCTGAGCAGTGATCTTGGACATTACCTAAAGTATATAAATTTATTTTCTTTTGGAGGGGGGGGGCTCGTTTAAAAACTAAATCGCCCTCAGTATTTTTCTAAACTTTCTATTTTTTTAACGAATATCGGACATTTTTTGTTTAAAAGTAAAACTCGACATTACTTAAAAAAAAAATAATAAACTCTTTAAAATAAGTTGAACGACTAAAAACGTGCAAAGCTAGGTAGAAAACAAATACTTAGAAAACTCAATTTTATTTTTTAAAAGCAACAGTAAACAAGTAAAAATATTTAAAAAAATATATTATAGAGCGTGTATTCTCTTTTAAAGACAATATCCTCTTCAATAACGGTCATAAAATGTGTATTCAATTGATATTTATTCAATAATGGACCAGTTTTCCTTCCTAGAAAAAATGAACGAGTTTTCCAGGTACGAGTTTTCCGATTACAAGGTTTCCAAGTACGAATTTTCCGGAGACGAGTTTTCCTAAATTCATCTGATTTAACGAAAGATTTGACATATCAAATGATTTTTAATCCAATAAGCCATTTAACGAATACGAATGGTTTGAACTAGCGAATGGTTTGGAATCCAATACGTGATTTAACGAATGGTTTTATCCATAAAATTGTTTTGAATTTAAGATCTGAATTAATGAATGGTTTGATCTATCGAATGGTTTTTAATCTAATATGTGATTATACGAATGGTTTGATCTATCGAATGATTTCTTATCATGTGATTTGATATGCATTAATTTGCATATCAATGATTTAACCCCCCCCCCAAAGACAATAACTAATTGTTAAATGTCGTATGCATGCTGGCAATTAGTTTTCCTAAATAGATTACATCCACTAACAACTGATTTGATTCCCCGGATGGTTTCTAAATCAATATGTTTTCTACTAAGTTGTTTACATTCAAATATGAGATCAACTCATTAACCATAATATTACCTGACGTATATCTGAACCATAACTCTTAATCTAACGCATCAAAATCCAAAGGTAATCAGGCTATTCAACAGATCACATATTGAAAGAACGCCGAATTATCTGTGTCTGGATGAAAAGGCGTAGTAGCGGACACGATAAGGCGACTGTCTACCTCATTGAGATTACTTTTGACCAGATGCTGCGGCATCCTCTGCTGCCAGTCGTCGGGGATTCGCTCCACTGGAAATGAGCATTGGAGGTTCAGAGGGTGTTTATCTGATGCGCAACAGATACTACACCTAAACTGTGCAAGCAAGTTAGGAGCCAAGGGAAAGTCCTGTACCGAAGGATAAAGCACTGAGGCCCCGACTAGTCATAATCAAGGCTGACGGCTTGCTTAATGATGATGATGATGATGATGATGATGATGATGATGATGATGATGATGATGATGAGTATGATGATTATACGTATATTGCATGAAGTAGTCTCAAATTTATACCGTATTCTTTTCTAGTCCTCTTTTTCTTTTCTGTTGATTTAATAATGTCTGATTCAAGAACTCTTAAATATTTATAGGTATCGTCTTCTATGGGTTGGGGAGTTCTACACCCTCTGTTTCCTCCGTTATTTTCTTTTTCATTTCTAGCAATGCGCACATTTCAATCCAGAATTCAATTTGAATGTTATGACTAAATATTCTGGTCATGCTTATTAACTTTTAATTTCTTTCTGCAAATAGCTTTAGGTCGACCATATACATAAGGTGGTTTATTCTTTTTATAAATAAAACTTGTGTTGAGTTTGACTTTAAGGACAATATTTGTTTAGGATGGTTAAATGCTCTTGACTGTTAGCATGCGTCAAAAGTAACAGGACAGTTAATGAATTGCTATTGCAGATGTGCTTTACAAAGTTTGAAACAAATTAAATGTACTTAATGAACCAAGAAATGTACATTTAATTTGTTTCATGTCCATATACAGTTAATATAGCGAGTGGAAAGTGAACGATTGTTTACCTCTTCATCCATTATTTTTAATTCTTCAGTCCTTACATTCTGTGAGTGACGTTTTTTCATAATCGTTTAACTTATTAATTTTTCACTATAATATTTATTATAAGTATATTTACCCTTATGCCAGCAACCCTTTATTATTTCATTACATTTATTTATAATATCACCCTCATGTTTTAGTATCTCCTCTGATTCTGTGATACATAGGTTACATATTCCGCTTTTATTAGAAATTCCCACTAATGTTTACTACGCTGAAATCACAATGACTAATGTATACCCATTAGCCCTTATCCTCGAGTGGCCTTTGGGCCTTGATAAATGGTGACCTCCATGTAAAAAAAGTGTATTTGTTAGCTTTAACTACATCCCATGGAGAATTCTTTACTTTTAAGCCCACTTATATAAACTGTTCATGATATAGTGGTTTTATTTGCAACGAATCTATGTGCTTTCAATATAGTTGTTGGATCTGAATTTAAGAAGTAGTAACACCAGTCACACTTATATACAATACTTTTTGCCAGATATTCACTTTTTAGTGGACATTCTTCTTTTCGTCTACAATTACATTTTCTTTTGCGTTCTAAGTTCTCTTGGTTCATATTATTCAGTTTTGATTTCATAAATTTGAATGTATTTGAGGATATTATTGTATTTTTAAGGTTTCTTATGGTGGAATGAAATAACTTAAATGTTCTTTTATTAAGCAACGCATTTTCCTTAAAATTATTATCAATAATTTTAGTAAATTCCTTAGGTATTTTTACATGCTCGCTGAATGGGGAGTAAAACCAAAATGTCTTCCTTTGATTTTTTCTATTATTAATATTCTTCTCATTATTGTGTTCACCATTTGATGGTTTGCCACGCCTATCATTATCCGTGCCATTCCTATTTCCTATACTGTTATATTTATGTTACATTTATGTTATTGTTTCCTGTTTGTGGTTCTAACAATGTGAACTTCTACTACGGACTTTATAGAATGATTTAAAAACATAAATAGGGATTGAGGTTATAGATTTATTCAATTTGACATCTATTACAGCATCACTTTTAGATAAAGCCATACAAATGGCTAAACAGTACAACGATATGACTAACTTGGAATTGAACATTGTGAAACTCGCTAGAAGGAATTTAATGATATATGATGGAAAATTATGGACCCGTAAATATGAGGATACACATTTTGATAATATAACCGCACAGTTTATTATGCTGTATTTTTCTTTCTTTTCAATATACAAAGTGGCTTCAAAAAGTTTGCAGACATTTTTCATATGGTCTCTTTTATTGATAGTACACACATGAAACTCTAGTTCCATTTGAAGTAATCTCCTCTGGCTGCAAGGCAATTGTTGTACCGTTCCAACAACGTCTGGAAAGCCCCATGGAAGTCCTCTTGTGTGAGTGTGTCAATGACCCTCGTCACAGCCTCTTTCATCTCCTCAATTATCTCATACCAACAGCCTCTAAGGTTTTCCTTAAACTGAGGGAATAACAAAAAGTCTGAGCGCAAGGTCTGTACTACGAGGAAGATGAGAAACTGTTTTAATGCATATCTTGGTCAAATAGTTTGTGACAAGAATGGAATTGTGAACTGATCTTCTCTGACCACTCTTGGGACAAACTTTATGCAAATCTTCCGCATCATAAGTATCTCTCAAATAATTGTGTGTAGTGTTCCACACTGAAATCAGACTGCGCATGTATTTTCTCTATAGACACACGATGGTCCTTATCCATGAAATTATTTATCTGGCCAATCAACTCTGGTTTACTGACTTCCTTACCCCTCCCACACCTCTCATAATCCCTCACATACTCTCTGCCTTCCTTGAATCTCTTATGTCACTCAAAACCTATGCTCGATTTATGCAAGATGATCCAAAAGCATTATAAATATTTCATTTTTCAAGTTTAAAACATAATTTTCTTGCATATAGTTCTTCTAAAGTGTCCTCACGTCCAGATTGTATTTTTGAAATTCACCAACTGTGACAATCAGGCTTTAGTAGGGTGTATTCCAATTCCTGCTGTAGCTGTTCCTTTGAATCTTAAATCATAAAAAAATAGTCAGTCATCTCATAAGATGTATAGTAATAACATACTGAATTGTCAAGAGTCTACGACAATTTTAAATGCCTGTACAAAAAAAATAAAAAAATAAAAAATCTCGAAACTTATTGCAAGCACCTTGTATTTCGTTTCCACTAAATATCGTGTCGTATTTTTCTTCCGGACCCTTACCGGTTCAGAACGTACCCTGTGTTGATGAAAGTTTGTACAGAGCGTTGAAATATCTCTTTTTCATGAGACGTGTCTTAATGGCCGGCTGAGTATATCGGGCGTGGCAGGAAATGCTCTTACCCTGGGGACATTTGTTTCGTATATTGTTAAGCGATTTTCCTTTCGAGAATGAAATCAATTTTACAAATACGTAAAAATATCAGTTTTGGTTTCAAGAAACCAATTATGCAATCTGTTGCTTCCAGAGTGAGCAAGGGTTTTTTTTTTTTGGCGTGTCAAGAGCAGAATAACATTCAGCAATTAGAGTTACGGTTTGGGTTGAAGCGGATTGGGGAGGCCAGATTGAGTGATGGGTATGACTTTATTTCGATTATAGTATTCTGTTACGTTCTGTTATTCATGTAATTGTTAATATTGTGTTCAAACCCTATAAAATCCGGAAGGACCCGTGGGGTATGGATAAAATATTTGGTAAAATTCAATTGTAAAGTTACAGGTTGAAGATTCAATCCTCAGTGCTGGCGAAATCTAAAATAAAATTGCGAATTGTTGAAGACTACTCAGTCGTGGCTGACGGAATATGAGCATACTAACCCGCGGATTTAATAAAGGGTTCCGTTCGAAATTCCGTGTAGATTCGCGAATTCGATAGAAAGATTTTCGAGTTCAAAAGGATACATGTGAAAAAAGTCAAAGGTTACGCCAACCTTACCGTTGTGAAGAGATGAACAGTGGCCGGAAAATCCAAATAATACAAACCTATCGAATTTGTTTTGATGGAATCAATTATACATAGTAATAATGGCACGGTAAAAAATGGCATAATCAGATGAGTAGAAAAATTGCACAAAGCAAAAACATAGAGTATTGGTTCTGAAGCTTTTTCTCAGACAACCCCAAGCACGCACCCGAAGGCATAAACGCAATCTGACTAGTTTCAGTTGTGTGCATGTTATTACTAGGGCTAGAACAACAGCATATTCTTTTCGTGGTTTTGACTCTCGAGTGTGTATCCGTTAATATCTTATATGCTTTTATATATAGTGATGTGGTTCTCAGTTGATTAAATGTGTCTAACTGTGTCGGATATATACTCGAGAGTCAAAACAACGATAAGAATATTCTGTTGTCATAGCTCTAGTTATTACATAAGAGATAGCCTAATATATTAAAACGGGAATAAATTTAGAAAATAATTAGGGTTAGGGTTAACAGTAAATATTAGACTATGGTTAACAGGTTATGAGTTAGAGTTAGGGTTAGAGATATGGTTAGAGTTTAATTCTTTAAACTATTAAAAGTAGATGCGGTTATAGTAAAAGTTAGAAATAAAATTAGAATTACATTTTTTCCTTTTAAATTTCCATGTGATTTTATTTTTAATTTGACTAACTATATGATCTAATGAATATGAATAGCCTGGGTTCCTCCTATCAGGTATATAATTGGATAAGTCATAAAGAAGGAGTAGTAGAGCAACCTGTGGGGATACGTCGAAAGATACGTCAGAAACTTGGCACTTAAGGATATTACCAGCCATGACGACGAAAATGCGTTCATTAAAACTATTTGCTAGGTTGCATTACTCGATTATGTAGCCAAAAACACTCAGCTGTTTCAAACAAATGTATCCCTTTCGCGGAATACATTACTTTGTAATGTTTTCCCTTTATGTATTGTTGTTGGAGAAGAGTACGAAACAGTAAAATATAATGAAAAAAAACAAAAACAAAAAACAAAAAGAAAAACAAAAAAACAAACAAAAACAAACAAACAGCAGATGCAAAGAGAATTGTCGTACTAAGTACCGCCAAGAAGGCGGACGACGAAAGTAAACTGACCGATATTTATATCTCTCCCACCGCGAGAGGATGTGACACAAAGTCGAAGTCTGGGAAAAATGAGTCAGTGCTCCAAGAGGAACACTTCAGCCCTGCAAAAATATGCCTTAGCAGTTTAGTCGGCATTCTCTATTGAGGGCGCCCCAGGCAACAAGCGATAAACTTGCTTCTCTCTAAAGCTAGGAGGCAATACCTGAGATGGTGGACCTCCTAGGGCTACAGAGAACAGTTGGCATCAGCCCAACAGCAAAAGGACCATCGAAATGGATTGATTGTCGAGGTTGTAAACTCGACGTGTACTACGAAATTACCCGAGAGTCGTACATTTCGGAATAGTTCATATTTTGTGCATAACACTTGTATCCTAGATTGTGATAAACTCGTTTTGAGCGTTTCATATATATTTTCGCCATATATCATTTTTTTCTGATTTATCTACTCGTTCAATTTTTGCCTGTACCATTTTGACCTAATTTAACGTACTAATGTCGCTGGGAAAGACATCTGTAATTAAAAAAACAACTTGTTTTTAATCTGTAACCAGTCAACCTACACTTCAATTTTAGGTAAAATAAATATTTGCCGTTTACAATAAATGATTTATAATAGATACATTCGGCGTGACTAACTGTACTCATAATGTTATTCAACGACTAGTAAAAAAATCTAACATTTTCACACTTGGTTGGTGTTAGATTGTTTTAATCAAGGAAAAGGTAGTTTGCGAGGTTGATATTCTTTTGAATAATAAAAGACGAATTAAATAAATTGGTCGCTTTCTGGCCACTATATCTTCCTCTTCTCAGTTTTCTAATTTGTTAAATAGTATTATTACTTGCGATGATATTTCGATTGTTTATAAATGACTATTTCAATCTTCAGTTTAATAGATTTTATGCTTGTTTTAATAACGAGATAGATGAATATATAGATAAACACAAAGAGAGAGAGGGAGTCGCTATATATATATATATATATATATATATATATATATATATATATATATATATATATATATACTAGCTGTACCCTGTCACGCGTTGCTGTGGCTCAAATTGGCGCAATGGAAAAAGTTCCAAAATGAGAAAAAGCATGTTTCTTATAGGTTTAAATTTCCATGTTGCATGGGTACACAGTTTTTGTTGTTCCATTTTCTTAGCTGATATAGAGATTTTCCGGTTTGGTGACTCTTGAATATGTAACATAAATTATCCACGTGAAAAAACAGTCAGTGTGTAACTGTAAGGCCCACAATTGTAAAGATTGTTCCCTGTGCTTTGTTGATGGTTATTGCAAATGACAATAAAATTGGAAAGTGCAATTTACTAAAGTGTAATGATGTATCCGGTGGAATCATAGGAATGCATGGAATGAACATATATACATCTGTGAAAGGTCCTGTTAAGATTGTTGTTTCTATGATACTGTTTGTTAATTTTTTTTTACTGCAAGCTATGTGCCATTGCAAAGCTTGGATTGGTTTATATTTCACAACATGATAATTAGTACACCAAATTTCAGTTGCAATACATGCGGTGGCATCCCTGGCAAATATAACTGTTGGATAATTAACCACTTTATCTGCTTTCACAACAGTGTCGATGGATTTGTATTTGACTACCTCATTTGGAATTTTACATTTAATTATAGCGTTAAGTTCATGGACATCATTGTATTGACCTGCAAGAATAGCTCATTCACTCAGTCAAATGGAATTCTTATAATTTGAATATCTGCAAAAACCTTTTAAACTAACTATTCTTTTGATGTAATAAAATTACAGAAATTACAGAAGTTAAAAGTCAAAGAATTTTGCCCTTAACTCTGACCAGCTGGCACTTTTTCGTACCCAATTTCCCACAAGTGATGCAAAAGTTTTTGTGCGGATCGAACAGTCTGCAACTGTACATGCATATTTTGAGTTAAGTTTAATGTTTTCACATGGAACAAAAAAGTAGAGTATTTGAGGCAAGCATTTATTTCATCTGCTGGTGTTGATTGAAGAATAACAGGTAACATTTGTCTGAAATCTCCTGCAAGCAATATTACTGCATTCCCAAATGGTCTGAAATTGCCACGCAAATCTTGCAAGGATCGACCAAGAGCCTCAAGTGATTTTTTGCGTACCATTGTGCATTCATCCTAAACAATAAGTTTGCATTTTTGCAATATTTTTCCCCATATTGGATGTTTTGGAGATGTCGAACATGAGATTTTTGAAAAATTGAATGTTTTAAAGTAGAATAAATAATTCTTCTACTTGGCAGCAAGGTCACAGGTATTCCTCATGCAGCAAGGGCTAAGGCTATGTCATTTGTTACCAAATGGCTGCCAAAATCAATTTAATTAGAAAGGGTTTACCAGTTACTTCTGGTGCTGTTCAAGGTAGCAGTAATTTCCAAATAACTTCTATTCTCACAGTCAGTAAATTAGGTGACTAAAATAGGATTTATCCATGTTTTGACAATGCCTTATTCACTGTAATTAATTTAGGAGACTAAAATAGGATGAGGGATTAGAGATGGACAGATAGAAAGGAAGATATATAGATAGAAAAGAGACAGTGAGAGGAAAATAGAGAAAGAGAAGGAGATAGAGAGATAAAGGGATTGATAGATAAACAGAGAGAGGGGGAGAGTTAGAAACAGAGAGGGATGAAACAGAGGAAAGGAGAGAGATAGAGGGAGTTAGAGAGAGAAAGGGGCTCAAAGAGGGATGGAGAGGGTGATATAGAGAGAAAGATAGATTGAGAGAGGGAAAGGGAGAGATGGATAGAGAGAGATATTGAGAGAGGGGGAGAGAAACAGAAGGTGAACTACACTTCACCGTTTTTTTCCTCGTTCAGTAGAGAAGAAATCTTTCGAGACTGAGGCAATTTTAATGTTTTGTTATTATCCAGAGTACCCCTTTTTTTGGGGGGGGGGGTGATTTTCCTCGCATTAGAAACCGACCGGTTTATCTGTACTTTCACTTAACAAATTAATAAAAGAAAAACATATTGTAAAATTTGAATTTAACAGGAAAATACTATTTTAAAAAATAGCACGGTAACATAAGTGCCACTTTAGGTACTCCTTGGGCGTTGAGTTCCATGGCGACCAGCATAATTATTTAATGGTCGCTCCCTTAGCTCCCCCCAGTCAAGGCTAATGCATGCGCAGGTAGCATTTTTTTTATTTACTGACGTTGGCTTAGTAACTAAACGATTTATTGATAATTTCGTAACCCTTAAACGCATGCCGGAAGATTTAAATTGGTTCATTATAGTTGTAATGAAAAAAAAAAGTTTCATTCAACACAAAACCAAAAACACATATTAATGATAAATGATTTATTATTCTATTCATTGAAATTTACTAATTTTTAAATAAAAAAGTAAAATAAAAAAGTTAATAAAAAAAATAGTTGCTTATGTGCGCATAAACAACTTGTTTTTTTTAGATTACGTCCACCTTATAATCACCCCCCCCAACCTCCTCATCTTAAGAACAGCTTCCGGAATAAACACCACTCTTGGAGGGGGGGGGCTATTTGCAAAATTTAACTGATATTTGTTGTCAGCATATCCACCCGAAAATACTATTTAAAAAAAAAGGAGGGGTTCAGTGCCCGTGGCAGTAAGTAGATTTATTTATCAATAAAAGTTGCGGAGAAGTAAATTTATTTATCAATAAAAGTCGTCATTTAAAAAAGAAAATTGTGGTGGTGTACCTAAATGTTTTGTTTTCGCACTATTCAACAATTTGTTCATCCGCGCATGTAAATTAAAAAAATATTTGTAAAAGTGAGAAGTTATCAGTAAATGATTTAGTTTTTTTTTTTAATTTATTCATTTTTTTTTTACATTAGGTCCACCTCCACAAATGTTAAGAACGGCTTTCAGAATAAACACCCCCAACCTCTCCATGTTAACAACGGATTTCGGAATAAACACCATGGGGGGGGGTTATTTAAAAAAAAAAGTCGATAAAAGTCGTCATTTAAAAAGAAATTTAAAATCAAATGTTTGTAAAAGTGAGAAATTATTAATAAATATTTAGTAACATTTTTCGGTGCTAATGCAGAGAGTGACCCGCGCTATTTTTTAAATCGTGTTTTTTTTAATCAATTGCAAGGTTAAAGTACAAAATAGGTACAAAACTCCCTCCCCTCCTCATGTTAAGAATGGCTTTTTAAATAATAACGTTATTATTTCAGCATGGATCACTCTCTGCATGAGTACCCATTTTTCTTTTAATATTCATAAAAAGTAAAACTTTTTTCAAAATAAATAAATAAATAAATGTTTGTAAATGTGACAAATAATCGTTTAGTTACGGCAGCGTCAGTAAATAAAATATGTTACGTGCGGGGTGAGGTGGGAGACTAAGGGAGCGACTATTATTTTTTTCTACTGGTCGCCATGGAACTCAACGCCCAAGGAGTACCAAAATGTATTTTTTTTGTCAAATAAATAAATTTCAAGCAATTTTTGCAATAAATAATAGATAGCAACTTCGTTAATTTTACGACTCGCCCCAGCATATTATAACTTCCCCATGTTAAGAACGGCTTTCGAGGTTTATGGAAGGGCGTTTTTTTTTGTTTTTTTTTAACATGGGGGAGTTAGGGTGTTTATAATACGTTGAGGCACGTCGTAAAAATGAAACAGTTTAGAAAAAGTTAAAACAAACTTTTTTATGTAAACAATGCCGTGAAAATAAACTAAACAATTAAAACGTAATGTTTCATGAGTGAAAAGCCTTAACATGAATAAAATTAAAAAAATTGGTAAGTACATAAATGAATTTAAATTTTTAAAATATGAGATTATTATTATTTTTTTTTTGTGTGTGTGTGTGTGTGTGTGTGTGTGTGTGTGTGCTAATGCAGAGTGATCCGCGCTATTTTTTAAAAATCGTTTTCCACGTTTAATTAAAGTTTTATGATATGTTTTTATTCAATTGTAAGGTTAAAGTACAGAATAGGTACAAAACACCCTCCCTTCCCCATGTTAAGAATGGCTTTTTAAATAATAACATTATTATTTCAGCACGGATCACTCTCTGCATGAGTAAGTTTTTTTTTTTTTACTTATCGAGTTAACAGAAAATGAAATCTTTCGTCAATTCGTGGCTGTGAAATGAATCGAACCGGAAGTTCAGTTTTACAACAGAACAGATTCGCAGTAACGGTTAAAAATATATTTATTTTATTTAATATTTTAATAATTTGCGAGGTAAATTTATTTCAATAACATAAAAACATACCTCGACTCTAAAGATGGGTTGTCTGAAAATTTCAAATAAATTGGTAACGTAGAAATAGGGTTTTATTATTTTAGAACGAACCAACATTTACATTTACATTTATATATATATATATATATATATATATATATATATATATATATATATATATATATATATATATATATATCCCTTTTTTCAACCTTTTTATCATTTTGTTGAAGTGGGGATGAATAATCCTATCTGATGTCAGACATTAATCCGCTATCTCATACATGCCAATCGAGAGATTTTTAAAAGATTCTAACCGTCCCTTTAAGCGCAATTGTCTTTTTTTTTTTTATCTCTCTTGCGCTTGGTACACCGGGTATATTTGCCTCGTAGTTTTTGAAATTCTTTTTGATGAGTTATGATGCTCCTACAATTACTGGAATGATTCAGATCTTCCTAAGTTTCAAGTTCCTTTATATGTTGCACGTAAGACTTTGGTATTTCGTTATCTTTTCTCTCTATGTATATTATGTAAGCAAGGACATGTTAAATTCTAATGACCAAGTCTTCATTCACTTTTTTTGCCGAAATTCAAAGCAATTTAATGTAACATGACAATTGTTTCGCGCACAAACACCCACAAATTGATACGTAATTAAAAGTTTTTTTTGTCCCCCGATAAAAGGAGGGTGGACCTGTAAATTGACCCTTATCGGTTCGTCCGTTCGTTCGTTCGCCTAACTACGCCTTGGGATTTCTTGAAACTTTGCGCAAACATTAAATATGACATGAGTGAACTCTGGTTGCCCACCTAGGTGTGCCTTTCGGGTTAAAATGGCTAAAATTGACACTTTTGTGCTTATTTAAAAAAAGTGATGCCTTGGAGTTTTATAAAACTTTCTGAAAAATTGTAACTAACTGATTTCTATATAATTTTGTTTGTCCATACTTCGAGATAACTATTGGGTGTGCCCCAAGGATACTTTTAACGCTAATAAAAACACTCCATTTTTGAGACTATTTTACCATATTTGTCCATAATTTTTTCATGTATGTCTAGCAGTTTTGCATGGTGCAGAACTCAAATTTACATATGTTAAGGTCTAAAACTGTTCATTTTCACCAGGATTTGACGTCATCTAGGGACTTTTGGGACTAAATGGAGGGGGACGCTGAACGTAGTCATCTTTTATGTCTGGTTCACAATGTATTCACGGGGATCATGCATGCTTCACTTGTTCATTCATGCAGCTCATCAGAAGACCAATGAACCGCTCCCAGGAGAAAAATCTCGATTGTAAAAAACAAAAAAGACAAAAAAACAACCCCCCCAAAAAAAAACAAACAAACAAACAACAACAACAACAACAACAACAACTTTAAATGCATTTTGCATAGAACCTAGTATCTTAATGCGATAAAAGATTTCTTCATTGTCAATCGACAATTTCGATGTGCACGATGAATGGCAAGTACATGTTTAGACTCGGTTGTTCGTGCGCGAAGCAATGATCAAGTTACATTAGATTGCTTGGAATTTCCTCAATCAATAAATAAATTAATTAATAAATATTCGATCGTTGTAATTTAACATCCCACTGCTTAATTATATATGCTCTATTGTTAAATGTTAATATTCATCGAGTTTTTACACGGAATGGTCAATTTATAAAAATACATACACATTTTTGCCGATTTAAATTTTCATATTGAAAAATGTGTTTTTAAAAATCTTTATTCATAATAACGACCTTTGCTCTCTTATAACTTGATTCCATCTGTCAACGAGTTTATAGATGCCAAAATGAGGAAGAAATGCTGGAATAACTGTTCCATGATGAGAGGATAATACTATACTACTCTCCTCATAGTGCATTGATCTGAAAAAAGCCTTTTAAAACGAATTGAGCATTAAAGGGATAGTGCTATGGTACAATCAATAAAAGTAATAGCATAGTTCGCTCCAGAAAGAACGATATCAAATATCCATTAGTAAGAAATATAGTATAGTCAGCACTAAACAGCTTTTGCATTTTTTATATCTCTATATCTATACTTTCACAGGCAGACATATAGAGCATTGCAAATAGTGCTGTAACGTAGTTGTTATATCAATGAAATCGAGGACAGAAAGAGAAAAGAAATTCAACTAGCTGTTTCAGGTTTTTACAAAAGTCCTTTATTTCTGGTATTTCCAACAACGCATTTTTTTTTCTAAAGATTGAAACAGGTTATTTCCCCTTCTCTGATCGCGGGTGGTATTTCGTTTCTGTCGTGTCGCTACCCACCCACTCCATAACACGTGCTTCTCTCGTTACATCTCGAACACCACTCCTCGGAACACTCTTGTCTCGAACACTTCTTTTTCTGCCCTCTTGTGTTTTAATCACGTTCTTTCCCGCTATCTCGTGTTTCGAACACGTCCTTTCTCGCTCTCTAGTATCTCAAACGCGTCTTTTTCAGCTCTCTTGTGTCTCAAACATATCTCGAATCCTCTATGCTTCAAACACGTCTCAAATCCTCTATGCTTCAAACACGTCTCGAATCTTCTATACTTCAAACACGTCTTGAATATGTGCTTCTCTAAACATGCGTACCCTTTTGACCTCTGCTGCGATGTCACATAGCACAGCCAGCTTGGTCCTTTGCATATGGCTGCTGCCGCTAACCCAGGGTCAGTGGTTGTGTTACAGTGCATCCTATGGGCCATTATGCAAAATAATTAAAATGTGCTAATAAAATCTTTTTATATTTAGTTATTTATTTGCGAACTGCTACCCCCATCTTTATAGTTGATGTTTCACGGCGTTTCAACCAACTAATCCTCTGGCCTGCTTCTCAAAGAGAGAAAGCAAAGCCTGGGACAGTGAACCTCGCAGAATCGCACAGAACTAAACTCCAACCGTAAAAGCAACAGGAACAGGATTATTACAGGACTGATCTAATCTGTGTTGATTTTGGAGACCAAGAGTAAAATCCTTAGTCGAAAGAGACTAATGATAGATGCACCAGCCCAGATGCGACAGCAATACTTCATGCATAGCGAATGGTAGCTTTGTAGAGATACAAGATATTGTCCGGTGTGTTTCATTTACTAGCACGGCAGAGAGAGAGAGAGAGAGAGAGAGAGAGAGAGAGAGAGAGACAGAGACAGAGACAGAGACAGAGACAGAGAGAGCGAGAGAGCTGCCCTTCTTTGCAGCCGCTTTGGTGAGTCATCGCTTCTCAAGGCCCAAAGTTTACTCGAGAGTAAGGGTCAATGAGTGTAAGGTGGTCACTGAGACAACAGCATAGTGAGCGTTAGTGCTGAAAGTTAGGTAGAATTTGATTATTTAAGGGACCGAGACATCAAAAGTCTTTTTACATTGGACTTGAAGACGACCATGTTGTACTCAGCTGGAAAGCATGCCACGGAACAGAGTTCCACAGCGGGCAGTTCTAAGAAAGAAGCTTTGTTCATGGAATCTGCGTTCAGATTAGGGTACAGATAGATGGTAGAGGGGAATTGTTGGTAGTGATTGTAGCTAGATGAGTGCTTTTGTGAACATTTGGCGGCGGAGAGACCATAAATTGAAGCTCAGAAGCATTTGCCATGAAAATAATAGTAGAGAAGAGACATGCTAGCAACGTTCTTTTTGTGGGAAAGAGGTTGCAGAGAAGAAACAATGGTATCACCCAGCAGTTCTGAACTCTATTAGGGCAGGATGGGTGGGCCGAGCAGCTTCTGCACAGATGTAGCAACAAGATTCCATTTTAGGGTTTATTTCGATCTTATACAGGCGGAAGATTGATTCGGGAGTGAGACACCTTCTGGATCGGTAGAATGACGCAACCGTTTTTTTTTTTTAATGTATGTTGTCTGTGAATGATAAGCCGAGGAGATTGAACGAAGATAACGTATCATTAATCATGACAATATACGGTTCTTTTACTTGCTAAAGGAAAGAAGCTTAGGCTTAGCATATACCATGAGGTTGGCCAGACTGAGATATCCTATTTGTGCTTCGTATTGTGAATATTCTTTAAGCTTATACATGTAGGAGGAAGTATCCTCGTGCTAGGTTGTCCTGGGAAATCCCTGTACAGATACTTTAGCCACCTGAGGATAGCGGCTAGTAGGCATTCGAATGTGAGCGTGTGATCAAGTTGATGGTTTTGGATATATACGTTTTTATGCGTGCTTATTAGTGATGGGACGATTCCAATATTCTTCCCGATTCCCAAACAATTACCGATTTCGTATTAAATTCCCGATTCCGATACAATTACCGATTCCGATTCTGATTCTTTATAAATCTCTATATATTTAACTATAAAAGTGTTATTTTTTCCCGATTACTGTAAAAAGACATCTTAAATGTCCCTATATTTTCTCCAACGTAAAAACACACTCGTGAGGGGGAGGGGTGATCTAAAGAGTTTAGTCTTACTGGAAGTTTAAATCAATAAATAATTATTATTTTATTATTACTACAAGCAATGGAAGATGTTTCTTAAACAAAAATCAAATAAAGAAAGATAATTTAACGAGACTGTTTGGGAATCAGAAAATAGGCTAAAATTTTTCCGATTCCGATACCGATTCCGATACCCAAAAAGCTCCGATTTTCCGATCCCCGATTCTGATTAATCGTCCCAACACTAGTGCTCATGTATATACATACGTGCGCGTAAGTGTTTATTCCACGCACGCGTGTATGTTACTAGGTGCTTGTACGCGTCTGAGTGTATATGCTATTTATTCTTTTATGTATGTATGTATGTATGTATGTATGTATGTATGTATGTCAGTGTGTGTGTTCGTTTGTTTGCATGTGTGCGATGTGTGTTGATTTAAGTCTGAAAGTCATGTACACAGGTGGATGGGGGTGCGAATAAACGAGGCACGAACCCCCTTTTGTATGTTTGTGTGTTTTTCTGGCAGACCACACACATCGGCGTTTAGAAGGTAACAAATCACATTCGACCGAGATACAAAAGCGGAAAGTAATTTAAACCAGATTGATACAGAGATAGATGGATAGAAAGAGAGAGAGAACGAGAGAAGAAAAGGGATAGTGGGAGAAATAGAAAGAGAAAGAAAGAGAAAGAGAGAGAGAGAGAGAGAGAGAGAGAGAGAGAGGATGGAAAGTGAGAGATAGTGAAAAAAAAAAGGTCAAGCAAAGGGGGAAAAGCAGAAAGCAAGAGGTTAATACGGTAAGTGAAAGAGTAAATGTTAACGAAAACATAGCGAGAAGGATAAAGAAAGAAAAAGATGACAAAGAAAGAGAGAGAGAGACAGAAAGAGAGAGAGAGAGAAAAGAAAAGGGAAATCGAAAGAGAAATAAAAAGAGAAAGAGAGAGAGAGAGAGAGAGAGAGAGGAGGGAAAGTGAAAAATAGTGAAAAAAAAAAAGATCGAGCAAAGGGGAAAAAAGCAGAAGGCAAGAGGTTAATACGGTAAGTGAAAGAGAAAATGTTGACGAAAACATAGCAAGAAGGATAAAGAAAGAAAAAGGTGACAAAGAGAGAGAGAGAGAGAGAGAGAGAGAGAGAGAGAGAGAGGGGGGACAAAAGCTGTAAGGGAAAAAGAGTAGCAAGAAAAATATTGATAATAAATAAGTTTAGGGATATATATATATATATCACTTTAACCATTATATATATATATATATATATATATATATATATATATATATATATATATATATATATATAAATCTATAATATAAAGCTGAACGTCTGTGTGTGTGTGTGTGTCTGGTCACGAATAGGCTCCTATATGGTTGACTATTTAAAAAAACTGATTACATATAATGATAAAAGATGTATCGAGGATCAGGAATGGGTAGGTTTAATCTGGCAGAACGGTGGTTCATAAAAATTGTGGGGTTTGCGTTCGCGCTTGGCCCTCAAAGTATGGAAATAAAAAAGGAAAAAAGAAAAAAAACGTTTACAAGAGTTTTTGATATAGATGTACATAAGAATACTTTGATAAGTATGTTTCAATCAAGGGATGGTATATTAAAATTGTGGGGTCTGCGTTCGCACCTGCACTCCATGGAAATATGGCACAAACTTTAACAAAGACTTTTCATATCTATTTGCATGAGTATACTTTGATAATTATGTTTCAGATTGAAGAAATATGGTATAATAAAATTATTGGGTGTTCGTTCGCGCCTGACTTCCATAGAATGTAAATATGTCACAAAGTTTAACAAGGTTTTTTTAAAAGGGGTGAGGGTCCACAATAACACCTTAACTTTAATCTTAATACACGTTAGCTTTTATTTATTTTTTGAGTTGTATCATATTGTGACGAATAAATTCACCTCATAAATTCATGTTCTTATTAAAGTGAAAGCCAAAAAAAAAAAAAAAAAAAGTCGGGACTTTAGACAATTCTCGACAGAAATTTTGCATAACTCTGTTTTTTTCCTTCTCCACTTGCACGTGACACTCTTTCGAAAATAGGTAAATAGATAAATAATAAAAAATAAGAACGTTACTTGTTATCGTGCCAAAAGAAGGAAAAAGTGATTACGTGTCTGTTTAAAAACATTTACATAAACTTTTTATTTTTATTTATATATCTGTTTAAGCTGTTTTGTCAGTGTACTAGAAGGAATTCAGTTGATTACAATCTTTTCTGCGTGTTCTTTACATTATAATAGTACAACCCTGAATCCGACGCAATACTAAACCGTTCAATACTGTAAAACTGAAACGAAGCTGTTCTGCTAGAAAATGCCGCCGTTTTCTTCTTATTCATATTTATATCGACTATTTGCTTTAAAAACTAAAGTAATTACGTGTTTACTTTTTTAATATCCCATTTTGCTGTTTCGGATTATTTTACTAAAAGTAAGTAAAGTTTCATTATTTTTCAAAACTGTTTTTGTTTATTTGTTTTTCGATATTTCGTCGATATTATTTAGTAAGAGTGTTTAGCAGAAATATTACGTAGGTATGACTTCCTTAGATTTCAAAACACTATATTATGACCAAAAAAGTACATTAACAATAAAAAACACAGTATGAAAACAACGCTAGCAAATAAATACTGGGTACTCAAGGAAAGCGAACATTCGCCGGTAGTCGAATGGAAAATAATAAAACAAGCTACCACGTGTAGGGACCTAGATGTAAATTATGCCTTCATGAAAAATTTGCTATCCTGTACTTTAAAGAACCCCAACATCTATTAAACTGTAGACGAGAAATAGCAAACAACTGTGTTCACACGATAAAATTTACTCTAGGATAGCGATACAAAATAGTTTTAAAACAAACAAAAACAATAGAAAATAAACAAATAAATAAACTAAATAAACATAAATATACATAAACGATCACACATATATGTATGTATATATATGTGTATATATATGTGCATATATGTATGTACATATATATATTTATATATAAACTAACATAAAAAACCCTAACCTTTAAAACAGATCAAGAAGCTAGATATCCAGGCTAAATAGAGCACACACAAAGGAACAGGTCAACCAGAGGCCAAATAGGCCTTTGTCCGATAAGTGCATGTTACTTGGCTGATAGGAAGGGCGCAATAGATACTAGAAAGCTCGTTGGCTAACTAAAATCTCAATAGAAGATGCGTATATAAAAACGACAGACAACCACAAAATTCGCGCATAAGCCTGAAGAGTCCTAGAGTGGATGAAACGCGGAATATTCAGTGTAGCTTAATCGCCATATATATTTTATAACTTACTAACTAGCTCTACCTACATATTGAGCACTTTTGAAGTAAATACTTAAAGTTACGCATAAATTAATACTTTCGTATATTAATTTTATGTGAGTAAATTTAGTAGTTATATATATATATATATATATATATATATATATATATATATATATATATATATATATATATACTAGAAAAAGTACCCGTCGTTGACTGGGTTCAAAAACAGCCTACAGAAAATGGACTCTGATTTATGAAAGTATGATAGGTTATGAAAAGGAACGGTTGTAAAGAGATAGCTTCGAATTTGGGGGTATCAAAACCAAAGCAAAATATGATGAAAGTAAAAATAAAATAGATAAACCCCATAATTTATTATACCGTACCTGTTCACACTGAAACACTAATCACAATGTTTTGTGGATCTATATATAAAAACATTGTTAAAGTTTGTGACATATGTCCATTCTATTGAGCTCAGGCGCGAACGAACACCCCATAATTTTATTATACCATATTTCTTCAAACTGAAACATAATTATCAAAATATACTTACGCAAATAGATATGAAAAGTTTTTATTAAAGTTTGTGTCGATTTCCATTCTATGGAGGCCAGGCGCGAACGCAGACCTCACAATTTTATTATAGCATCCCTATTTAAGTTAAAACATACTTATCAAAGTATTTTTATGTACATCTATATCAAAAATACTTGTAAACGCTTTTTTTTTTAATTTTTAAATTTTTTATTTCCATACTTTGTGGACCAGGCGTGTACGCAGACCCCACAATTTTAATGAATCATCATTATGCTAGATCAAACATACCCATTCCTGTGTCTCAATACATCTATCATTATATATGATCAGTTTTCTATAACAGTCAACCATATAGGAGCCTATTCGTGAACAGACACACACACAGACGTTCAGCTTTATATGGAAATGTTTGTTTGCAGGTTGTATGGTCAGCAAAATGTCACAAGTGTTAATGAAGCCAGATATAACATGTTTAGATTCCAAAGAAAATTGGAAATCACAATGACTCCAAATCAAGATGCCCTGAGTGAACACATCAAGCGAGCTAAATATCAAGCAGGTATGTTTTATGCATAATTTTAAATTTCCAATTATATGTAAAAATTAAGTATATGGAGTTTCATTGTTATTACACACACACACACACACACACACACACACACACACACACACACATATATATATATATTTTGTGTACAGAAAGTTGTTAGTTGAGACAGGTCATTGGTACCGTCGGTTTCAAGCCCGATAATAAGGCCCGTTTAAGGTATCCTTATCAAGCTCTCTTCAGCCAATATTCGAAAGAGACGAATATTGGCTGAAGAGAGCTTGATAAGGATACCTTAAACGGGCCTTATTATCGGGCTTGAAACCGACGGTACCAATGACCTGTCTCAACTAACAACTTTCTGTACACAAAATATAAGTACGCTCTTAAAATTTGGATTTTCCTTTTAATTGAGCACTCTGCTGGAATTCTTTTTCCAAAAAAAACTAATCATATTTATATATATATATATATATATATATATATATATATATATATATATATATATATATATATATATATATATATACTCCTTATCATCAATTCTCACCAAAAACTAAATCGAAACTGTGGTTCAAGTGCACATACCCTATTTATCAAATTTCAACTCTTTAGACTAAATATTCAGAGACGAGTTTGGTAAAGCCTTTTTTCCCACCCACCGTCAAAGTCACTGGAAAATTCTAATAAAAAGAGTAAATGCATGTTTCTTATATTCTTAGTACAGCAATCCACTCCAAAAGTAAAAAAAAAAAAAAGCGAAAATGAAAAAAATGGTACTCTTTCAGAATTGGATGCGGATCCTCGGGAGTTACCGTCAATCATGGCTTGGGCTCGACCAACATTCAGTGGATTAAGCCAAAAGTTGCTAAAACGTTGAAACGCTAAATAGTTTTTTTTTTTTTTTGTTTATTGTATTAAAAAATGTGAGTTTTTAATAAATTTTTTGGGAGGGGGGTTACTATACGCAGATTCGAAAATGTTGTCAAAAAAACAAATAAATGAAAGCAAAGGTAAAGTAAATTACATTTTTACCTAACTGGATAGTTTTTTAATGTTTTTATTTAATGTAAAATGTTTAATCGGCTCAAAAAACTCAGTGTTTATCGATGTATTTGAAAAAGACGATTAGTCGCGGACTCAGTGTAAGACACCCACTGATTATATGTTATTGTGATATAGGCTGACATATTCCGTGGGGTTCTGACAGTATTTTGTATGGTTTTTTAGTTTTAAATCACTTTCCCAAACTTAACACATTCAACAGTGTCCGCCACCATTTGTATTTTTCAAATACACTGAAAAACACTGTTTTTCGAGCCGACTAAACATTACAATAAATAAAAGCGGGTTTGTGTTACTAAACACAGAAACGAAAAACTTGTTGAAAAATAAATATAACAAATAAATGTTATCAAAGGTAAGATAAGTTACTTTTCTACCTAACTGGATAAGATTTTAGTGTTTTTATTTAGTGTAAAATGTTTAATCGGCTCGAAAACATGTAGTGTTTATTTGTATATTCGAAAAATACAAATGGCGGCAGATTGTGTTGAACACGCTAAGTTTGGGAAAATAAGTTAAAACTAAAAAAATCTATACAAAATACTGTCAGGAACTCACTCAATATATGTTACCGTGACATAGGCAGACATGTATTCGGTGGTCTTTAACAGTATTTTGTATAGTTTTTTTTGTTTAACTCATTTTCCCAAACTTAATATGTTAACACAGTCTACCGCCATTTGTAATTTTCAAATATAGTAGTAAACGCTGTGTTTTTCGAGCCGAATAAACATTTTACCTACCCCTCCCCTAAAAATTACCCATTTTGGTGATAAAGTAACATATCTTGCCTTTGATAATATTTGTTATACATTTATTTTTTGACAACTTTTTCGAATCTATATGTACAGTAGTACAAACCCAATAAAAACACTAAAAATTATCCAATTAGGTAGAAAAGTAACTTATCTTGCCTTTGAAAATATTTACTTGTTATATATTTGTTTTTGTTGACAACTTTTACAAGTCTATGTGCAAGTACAAACCCAAAGATGTATTTTTCTGTCTAATTTAATTTTTGGTACCGCGCTTAAATTTAAATTTTACGATATCTTTTTTGGAGGAGGGTATTTTTTTTTACATTAAGTCCACCTTCACAATTTTCGACTATGCTGAATAAGAAAATTTCATTTAAAATTTGCAAAGGCAAGTAGTTTTCGAAATATAAAGACTTGTACTATGCACTATAATTCACTGGCGGCCATGAATAAACACTCACAACCTACCCATATTAAGAACGGCTTTCATAATAAACAACACCCATGCCTAACCACGTGTTTTAACCTTTTACCTGTCTTTCGTCTGTTAAAAAGGGATTTTGGAATAAATACCACCATTCTCCCCATGTTTAGAACTGCTTTCGGAAAAACACCCCCAACATACCCATGTTAAAAATTGTGGCGGTGGACCTAATGTGGAAATTTACCTTTTGTTTTTTTAATAAATTGTTAGTTGAAACCACAGATTAGTAACAAAACACCATCCCCTCCCCTTGGTAAAAATGGCTAAAAAAATAACGGTTTTCTTGGTAGAAACTTTTCTGTATTTCACCTAACAATTTCTGGTGCTAATGAACTTACTGACCCGCGCTATGTTTTAAATCGTATTTCCAAGTTTAATTAAAGTTGTATAATATGTTTTTTTTTATTCAATTGTAAGGTTAAAGTACAGAATAGGTACAAAACACCCTCCCCTCCCCATGTTAAGAATGGCTTTTTAAATAATAACGTTATTATTTAACGGATCACTCTCTGCATGAGTACCTAATATTTTTTTTCAGCCATTCTTACCATAGAGAGGGGATGGTGTTTTGTAACTAGTCTGAGCTTTCAACTAACAATTTATTATTAAAAAAAGATATCGTGAAATTATAAAAAAATAAAAAGATATTGTGAAAGTTGAAATAAAAAAAAAAACAAAACAACGTTATAGCCGGAGCTTATTTGGCAATAAGGTTACGTTAGACGATTAATGGATTCTAATGCACTTACTGATCAGCGCTATTTTTTAAAATCGTATTTCCAAGTTTAATTAAAGTTTTATGTGTTTTTTTTGGTATTTTTTTAGATTAGGTCCACCTCCACAATTTTCTCTAAAATGACAACTTTTGTAGGTTTTCGACTATAATCGCATTGAAATTTTGCAGAAATAAGTAGTTATCGAGATATAAATAGTTGTTTTATGCATTGTATTTTTTGGCGGCCATCTTTGTTACGCGCGTAGATTTGTTTATGACGCGCGCGCATGCGCGTAAAAATATGGCCGCCAGAGATTACAATGCATTATACAACGTTTTATATCTCGATAACTGCTTATTTCTGCAAAATTTCAATGCAATTTGCGTATTCAGCATAGTCAAAAACCTTTAAATGTCGTCATTTAAAAGAAAATTGTGGACCTAATCTAAACATTTACCGCTTTTTATTCATTTGTAAGGTTAAAGTACAGAGGTACAAAACACCCTCTTCTCCCCATGTTAAGAATGGCTTTTTAAATAATAACGTTATTATTTCAGCACGGACCAATAAGTGCATGAGTACCCAATTTCTTTAATAAAGAAAATGCATTCATATTTTCGTATATAAAAACAACTTTTGTAAAAAACAAAAACAAAAAAAAACGCGTACTTTCCATGTTAAGAATAGCTTTCTAAATAACGGTATTATTTAAGCACGGTACCTTCTCTGCATAAGTACCATCTTTTCTTTATTAAATGGTTAGGTGAAAGTATAAAATAGTTACAGAACACCCTCCCCTTCCCATGTTAAGAAGGGCTTTCTTAATAACATTATTTCAGCACAGTACCTTCTCTGCATAAGTACCATATTTTGTTTATTAAGTCGTCAGGTGAAAGTTCGGTACTCATGCAGAGAGTGATCCATGCAGAAATAATAACGTTATTATTTAAAAAGCAATTCTTAACATGGGGGAGGGGAGGGTGTTTTGTACCTAATCTGTATTTTAACCTTACAACTGAATAAAAATATATAATAAAACTTTAATTAAACGTGGAAATACGATTTAAAAAATAGCGCGGATCACTCTCTGCATTAGCACCAAATATTATTTAAGCACGTTACCAATTCGTAAATTTTCTCCGAGAAAAACCTGTACTTTCACCTAACAATTTATAGTTTCAATGTTTAAAAAGTTCATATTTTCTTATATCGAAACCCCCCCGCCCAAAAAAAACAAAAAATAAAAACAAATACAAAAAAAAACGACTTCGACTCCAAAAGCAAGCAAGTAACTTTTTTTCTGCCTGATATAATAAAGAAAAAAAATTTAAAATTAAAAAAATTGAAGATAAACTAATGAATTATGTTTTTTTTTTACTTATCCAATAAACAGAAAATTAAATCTTCTAATTCGTTTTGTCAAGTCGCGGTGTATGAAATGAATTGAAACGGAAGTTCAGTTCTATCAACAAAAAAAGGTCCGCATATGGGCTTAGGAAAATATTTTTATTTTATTTAATATTTTTATAATTGGTGATGTTAATTTATTTTAATAACATAGAAACATCCCTCGACTCTAAAGATGGATTGTCTGAAAATTTCAAATAAATTGGTAGCATATATATATATATATATATATATATATATATATATATATATATATATATATATATATATATAATTTAAAGGATATTAGAACAATAGTCTAAAGAGCTGAGTGTATTTCAATGTAACAGTGAAATTACTAGTTTAATTAAAATACAGGAAAGGAAAAGTGCTCGTTGTAATTTGGATATATAATAAGCTCGATAGGTAAATGTCCTAGAGCTAATTCAATATTAAGTAATGTGATTGATAATTTAAAATTTAAAAATGTCTACCACAATAAAAAACATTGTTTTCCGAAACGATCGTACAGATAATTGATTTTGTTGTTGTTCCTTCTTATGAAACGGATTTTTAATTTAATTATAATTTGAGTTTTAAATTTTAAATTATCAATCACGTTACTTAATATATATATATATATATATATATATATATATATATATATATATATATATATATATTCGGCCACTAAAATTTTTTTATCTAAAATTCTACGCAATTATGAAGAATATAGAAACGCAGCATAAACAGAATCTGCTTAATATTGAAAGGAAACCGATCAACTATTAAGTAACCATAAAAAAGGAATAAGTAATTAATTGAGGCTTTTTTTAAAGGGATATGCAAGTTAGATAACTTTAATGTAGTCGCTCATTTATCATTGACTGAGTATATAAATAAGTTTGTTTCAATAATTTTTAAATAGGAAAAGTAGAAATTTAATATCAATGTCAGAGCTAAGAAAACATTCGCCTATATATATATATATATATATATATATATATATATATATATATATATACAAATACAGTACTGTTTTGCTGTTTCACAGCTCATCTGCGCGGCTAGACAGGCAACTGCCTCAAGCGAGGATCGAAACCCGACCGCCCAAATGACACTCAAGGCTTCTCACCATCGCGCCATACGGCCGCTGCTGTGTGGGTAATGAGTTAACGATGTTTTTCACAGTGTCCATTATATATACACACACATATATATATATATATATATATATATATATATATATATATATATGGTCGTCATATATATATATATATATATATATATATATATATATATATATATATATATATATATATGACGACCATTGTCAGTGTGTCTGATTGAGAATCAACCTTTTCCATGGACTCTTACGACAGATGGAATGACACGCCGTGTAAGTATTTATGAGATGTGTTACATTAGATTTTCATGTTCAAATCCTAGATGCATCTGTCCCGTATCTATCTTCTAGTTGTGACGTGACCACTATGTTTAAAAGTATTTTTGGATAAGTCTTCGCTTTTGAGAGAACACCGAGGAATACCTGCAGCTGAAACAGTTACCAGTTATCTTGTACTTGTTTTCATTAAATCCCGACTGTGGGTGCTCACAAAGTGCACGGATCATAAGACCTAGGCTGTTTTAGAAAAAATACAGATTTGGTTAGGCAAACGATAAAGGTATTATGCTTTTGCAGTTGTACACTGAATATAAACTTGCATATGCAATACCTTTTAACAACAAAAAACCATTCAGAAAGTTACATGAATGCAGCCTAAACCCAAACATGGTCATATTCTAAATTATGTTATCATGCGTAAGCGTGAACTTCAGGAGAGGTGTACTGTAAGAATTATGCGGGGTGCAGTCTGTGACACTGATCACAATCTTGTTCGTGCAAAATTTAAGGTGTGTATAAAGAAAAAAGTCAGAGCTAATGGAGTAAAAGTACATAAACGCATTGATGTCTTCAAATTGCTAAGTAAAGAAGTGCGTCAACTCTCATTTTTGACGGAACTTGGGAACGATTCACGTTACAAGTGTATAGCAAAAGAGGCTGCAGTTTATGTCCTTAATAAAACCAAACATAAGGCTTGGTTTGATGAAGATGATTCTACAATCACCAACATTTTGGTAAAGATAAAAAGGCCCATGAGACATTTCTGTGTTCAAATGGATCAGCAAAATTAACTGCATAAAAATCTTATAAAAGAGGCAAAATTAAAAGTTCAGCGTAAGAGACATCAAATGAAAAACAAGTGGCGAGTCAAAATGTCAGCGGAAATCCAAACAGCTTATTATGGCAAAGATTGAAAAACTATGTGTAACAAAATCAGACAAGTTTTTAGTTCACAGCCTTCAACAATGGTACCTGTGTAATCTAAAGATGGTTCTATTCTTTTTCAACAATATTGGGGGGGATAATAAAGCAACGGATAGTCCATCTGAAATAAATGATATGGTTATTGATAGTCTCCTTCAAAAGGAGGTCTTCGAGGAGATGATGATTGATTCCAGCATAGATGAGACAAAAAGCACAATTAACGAGATTAATACTGGAAAAGCGCCAGGACGTAATGGGGTACTTGTTGAATTATTATTGGTTGGCGGTGATAGCATTGCCAACTTAGTCTATGTACTCATCCTTGTTGATTGGCATAATATTTTCCCTCAAGTGTGAATCGGCGCAATAATGATTCCACTTAATAAAGCAAGAATTCAATACCTGATTGTGAAGATTATAGAGATATTAGCTTGTTTGAAGCAGTGGGACAGGTTTTGGCAAAAATTCTATTAAATTGCTTGATTAAATGAATTTGTCCCTTTATCATCCCAAAGAAAACCAATGTTGCTTAAAATCTGACATCAGTGCAATGGACATGACATTCTCTGCACAACAGATAATGGAAAAATATAAGGAGCAGCATGTGCTATTGTACCAAGTTTTTAAGGGGAGATAATTGTCATGTGTTATTGGCTTTATTTATTATTTGATTAATAAATAAAGCCAATAACACATGTGCTATTGTACCAAGTTTTTATCGATCAGACAAAAGCTGTTGATTTCATTAATTGCAATGAACTTTGGAGGATTGTTGGGAAACTTGGTTGCTCTACAGAGTTTGTGGATATTCTTAAAGAGTTACACCATAACGTGAAAGTCTGGGTGAACTTTAATGGATCTCTGTCTGATCCAATATCAGTTGATAACGGTTTGAAACAAGGTGATATCCTTGCTCCCGTATTATGCTCTACACCCATATCATATAGGATGGAACGATAAATTTGTCGCCTTAAAGAAAACAATACTACAGCTTTATTTTAAAACTTTTATTGAAAAAATCAATTCAGGTAGTTTGATTATGTAGTAGAGCTGGCATCTATTCAATGTAGCCGCGTTCAGCCTCAATCTCCGCCTCGATACAGGTTCGAAAGTGGAAGAATGCCTTTTCCACAAACGACGGTTGGAGCTCGGCGAATACTCGGCGGATAGCGGCGATCAGGCTGGCTTTGGTGTTGTGGGAGGTCCTGTTGGTGATCTCTTCGACGTATGACCAAACGAAGTAGTCCAGCGGGTTCAGATCGTAGGAGGAGAAGGGCCATTGGGAGAGGGGCACAAAGTCGTAGTACTCCTTCTGAAGCCAAGCCTGAGTCTCTTTGGACTTGTGGGATGGCGTCGAGTCCTGCTACTACAACCAGGGAGTCACCATACTCTGCAACACATTCAGGTATACTTTAGTGTTAACTTTCAGGCCGACTTCGAAGATATGAGGTGGCATAATATGAGCCTACCTTTAAACCACACCTAAGACCATAACCATAGTCGGAAACTTCGTGGGCTGTGTCCTCAAGCGTTGAACCATCCAGGTTTGCATTTTAAGGGCGGTGGTTTTTATCAGAACTTGGGTCAGTAGATAGCATGTGTTGTACAGCGGCGCATCTCCGAACCTCGTTGAACATTGTGTCACTTTCCGACAAGATAAAAGGCTCCTATCGCCCTCGGGATTTGTACACAACTGGTCAACGAGTAGATAAAAAAAAAGAAAAAAACGGTTTCATCAAAGGGAAATGGAATCAAATCGTCTTTTTCAGGGCGACAATTTTATCGTTCCATACTGTATTTTATCGTTCCAACCTGCGATGCTGGCGCATCCTTTTAACTATTGCGATACTGGGATGAAGTTTCTGTTTCATACACCAGGTAACTTTTTAACCTTAGAGATCTCAACGTAAAACCAAAAACCTTTCAAATCCTTTTATTTAACTTTATATGCAAATTATGTAGACTATGTTTCACTTTCAGGAGACGACATGCAATTGATTATGGACAAGTTACCATCAGCCTAAAAATCATGTCATGTATTCCCATCTTTTTGTCGTGCCATATGTTTAGCGAAAGATCTTGCTTGATGATAAGAGGTTAAAGATTATGAACAGCTTTGTATACTTTAGCAGTCTACTTGGTAGACACTGTAATTTTAATGCGGAGATAAATCACAGAATAGTCATTTATTCTTCTATTCGCAAACTGGAAGAAGCGTGTATCATCAGATCGGGGAATCACATAAAAAAACAAAGCTTAGTATTTATGAACCATATGTTATCACTACTTTGCTATATGGGTCAGAGACCTGGACAATATGTAGAAGGCGCCTCAAGCTATTGGAAATATTCCATCAAAGCTGTATTCGGAGAATACTTAATATTAACTGAAAGACGCTCACGCGTGACACTGTAGTTCTTGAACGATTAAATAGCACTGATACGCTTAACTGGACACTTGGTTGGAATGGAGAACGAAAGACTTCCTAAAAAACTTATGGCGAGATAGAGGTAAAAGGCCGCAACATAAACTAAGAAAAAGATTTAAGGATGCTACGGAAAGGAACTTAAAGTTATTTAAAATGGATTTAAATGAATCAATCAATATGGAGAAAAAAACATCCCAGAAAGATGTAAGGACTTTGAAGAGGGGCGTGTAAATCTTCTTGTCTTGAAGCGCGATTAAATGAAATCACCTGACAACGCCTCTCGATTTTCACACATCTAACTCTAAACCTCGTAGCAACATCAACTAAAATGCTTAATCTTCACTCCCAGTGTAAACTTTCATAGTCTACGTCGTATAAAACGCCTCATGTGAAATATTGCTATAAATAAAGTCTGTACTATGTTATTTATTTGTAATTTCATTTTTTATTACTTACAAAAGGCAACAATTTAGGCTTTTTTCTTTGTACTGAAATATTTAAGAGTAAAATATAAACATGTTATTGATGACATTATTGAGTCTGTGAGAGAGGATACTTGGATAAAAAGTGATTCATAATAAACCTGAATAATAAAAAGAATCTAAATATATTATATAAAAAAAGAAACCTTTCATAGACAATAGTTTAACTTAACGTAAGCAATCTCTTTAATAGAATGGGAGTGATTAATGCAATCATTCATGATGTATATACGATTAATTTCGTACTCATATAAATTCGAAAATACTAATGGTTAATCCCGATTGGCATACAATGTACAATATGTATTAATTTAAAATATACTAATGTCTTTTAGATACAACCTTTTGTAACTAAATCATTCATTGACTAAATGAGTCATTAACTAATGAAAACTTCAATTTACGGGTGAAAATGAAAATGAATCTAGTTGGGAAACTTGCTAAACTAAACACCACGCAGTTATATAAACCTGACGATTCCTTACATTGATGAACCTCGAAGATTCTGTGAAGCTTAATTGTTATATATTTTCATAATCTGCTAATATATATATATATATATATATATATATATATATATATATATATATATATATATATTGAATAAAAATTAATATTTTTTCATACAGAGAGTAGTTTTTCATGACTACGTAATCACCAATGCAGGAAGTTATAATTACTGCTGATCACGGGACTCGAACCTAGTCAACAAAATCAATATATATATATATATATATATATATATATATATATATATATATATATATATATATATATATATATATATATATATATAACTTTGAGAAGGAGAGAAAGGGCTGCAAGTGTAACGGGGACGGTAGTATTGGCGTCACCGCTAGAGCCAGCAGTCTAGTCGATTATGCGAATAAGTTATTTTTTTACGCCATTCTTTTCTCTGAGGTTGTCTAAATCCTCCCTGGGGGTTACTTAGTTTCCTTGTGTAACGAGAGAACAATGCCTCAAGTGCCTCATGGTTAGTACTTCCCTTCCGCACACAGAAATAATAATAATAATAATAATAATAATAATAATAATAATAGAAAGCCTTAAAACATTTATATTTATATTCAATAATTCAAAACAGATGGACGAAGTTAAAACGATGCTCTCCCCTTCCTATTACTACCATTCTTTTATAGTGCAGGTGTTTCTCTTAATTTTCGTTCTTAAGGAAACTTGTAAAGAGATAAAAATCTATTATGATAGACGTTGGACCAGCAACAGTTTCTTTATTACTTTCATATACACAAGGAGACAGCTTTGTTTATCGCGAAAACATGAAGCTTCTTTAGACAAACAAAAGCACTTTCAGTTTTAAAGAAATAATAACAACAACAAAATAAATAAACTAAATAAATAGATAAATATCATAAAATGAATTAAAATCCATTGCCATGGTAGAAGGAATATAGAATACATAAATATTACACACACGTTTCATTGTTCATTCTCTAAAAGAAAAAATAATAAATAAAAAAAAAAAACAATTACAAATATTTACAAAAAAAAAAAAAAGAAAGAGAGAAAATTTGCATAAATTATAACGGTGTCTATTAAATTAAAAAGAAAATTTTAATAAAATTAAATAATTACGCTAACAGTCATTCAGAGATCAAGCTTACTTACGTTTCTGAAGTTAAATATTATATCACATCAATATGTTTTTTTAACAAATAACTACTTCATATCCGCCCGCAGAGTAATGTTAGCTCAGTATTTGGTGATGTCCATTTCCGCCTTTACCACCTTTACCAAGATACAGCTAGTACAAAGAAGAATATTTGTACAATTTCGTAGGAAATGACACTATACTCAGTATTTACATAGAGAGTTAGTAACTAAGATAAATGTATTCATTTTATTAGCAAAAACACTATTGTAATGTGGCTGTTACATTTTAACTGTGTCACCACATATCAGAGCACTCGGACCCGCACGTTGTCCGGTACTTCGTCGAAAAGAAACACACAAAGAAGATAAAAGAAATAAAAATCCGATTCGTCATCTTTTTAAACGTGCAAATGAAATGCATTTACCTACGTTTCTTCTAACAATAACACATTTCATTATCTTTCAAAAGTCTGTTCGCACACACACGTGCTTTTTAAAAGTCTCTCCCCCCCCCACCTGGCACTTCTCACCCTCGACTTCACACATCCATCTTCGCTGGCAGCGCAACTTTGTTCTTCGATTACGTTCTGTTGCAATATTTTTGACTTATGTGGTATGATCCCACACAGACGGGAGATTCTATTTATAAACGATGCTGCTAGGAACTGACGAATCGAATTAATTCACGTATCGCTACCAACCAACCAGAAACCAGAATTGCTCCATAAAAATTAAACCTTTTTGATGTGGCAACTTCGCATATGTTTTCTTCCGGTCAACTCGGGAAAAACCTTTGCCCCGAGGCTTCCAACTCAAGAACTGCCTACCCAGAACCAGTCACCTTCAGGACTTGTGTAGAACAGCTAACCATCGGAAACCGTTCTGTCTGCTGAGAACCACTTACCTCCAGGACTTGTAAATAACATCTAACCATCGAGAAACTGTTCTGAAACTAAACATGGCTTACAACTATAGATGATCTGTCTTTTTTCTTTCCCCTTTTCTCTTTTTCTTCTTCTTCCCATGATGCCAGTGCGTGCACACTTGCTTAATTTGCATATCATTAAAACGGCTGCTTCGACGTGTAGTATTTTCGCAGTCAGCTATCCTACAGCTGCTCCTGATTTTCTCGCACGCCATGTTATATATCTTAAATTAAAAAAAAATCTTTACAATAATTTTAATGAAACCCGCCTTAAGTAATCCAAGAAAGCAAGAAAAATCCCTTAAAAGTTCACACATGAATAATAAAATCTAAATAATGATAATGCCTTAGTGTATAGTTTGTTCGATAGATAAATTTTTATACTTTTTTCTGTCAGAAATTCCCTTTCATTATTCATTATATATTTTTTTTATTTGTAAAAATAAATGGATATTTTTTATTTGTAAATATAATAGATATTTTTTCTTTGCAAATATGAATGGATATTTTTTCTTTGCAAATATGAATGGATATTTTTTATTTGTAAATATAAATTGATATTTTTTATTTGCAAATATAAACGGATATTTTTTATTTGTAAATATAAATGGATATTTTTTATTTGTAAATATAAATTGATATTTTTTATTTGTAAATATAAATGGATATTTTTTATTGTAAATATAAATGGATACTTTTTATTTATAAATATAAATGGATATTTTTTATTCCTAAATATAAATGGATATTTTTTATTTGTAAAAATAAATGGAATTTCAACATATTTTTCTAAATATTTAATGGCAACATTACGTTGAAAGGTAGAAAACTCAGTTAATTGTTTAAAACGCGAGAATGCATGTTTTTTTTTGTATTTTCAGAAATTTCACTGAAGCAGTTTTGAAGTGTTTTCGCATTGTTGCGCAAGAAGACAGTTTTAAATATTTAAAATGTTTTTTTTTTTAAAATTATCGCAACACCAAATCAACTTTTGAATAGTCTTTGGTGTTTATTGACCCCGGGTCTGTAAATTCACCAAACTGAAACGATATACTTTTATTTTAGTCATAAAATCATTTTATTATTTCTTAAAAGTCATCATAACACATATGTTATACTGTTAATTGCATTCCAAAATACATTTATACATAGATTTTTTGTGTGAGTTTTTGCTTCGAGCAGCTTTTTTCTTATTCTCTTACGTCAACTCTCGATTCCCTCTTATCATCGTATCAGTCGTAACACAAACATCTTTCCTTGTTCGTTTAAAAGATTTTTACTCCAACCGCTCAAATAATTTTCTTTTGGTTAAAACTTCCTATTTGAAAACTTTGGTTGAACTTTGGTTATCATAACCTTTTAATCCTATGGCTTATTTGACTCTTTCTTTCTCAGTCACTTTTAACAAGATTATTTAAGAGAATACAACTTAATCTACTCCTTTTTTTAAGTCCACGGCCCTTTTTTGTTTCTTAACGGATCATCCACTTTTTGATGAGATTATTCAAGACAGTTCAGCCTATTTTTGTCTCTGAAGTGCTTAGTCACTTTTGACGAGATTATTCAAGATAATTACGGTTGACACCTGACTCAACGGGTCAGAGGCATTATTCGTGTCCCCGACTTATTCGGATATCGACATTATACATCAATTATTGTATTTTCGCCTTATCATTAAGCATAGAAAGTTCTGCTATCTACCGCGAGCACTGTATATTCACTGATTAATTCAATTTCCGCTATTTTCTAAGCTTCTTTGTTGATGAAACGACCCGCTAAAAGTTCGATCACTAACTTCTGATGGTTGAGTTACTTTCTATACACGTGAAATTTAATTTATTGTCCGAATTGTGTCGACAACTTTCAGACTGTCTGCAGTTGCAATTTTAGCAATTCGTAAAATTTATAACAATTTTAGAAATTCGTAAAATTCAAAAATTTTAGAAATTCGAAAATTTTAGCAATTTAAGCAATTCGTAAATTTTTAAAATTTTAGCAATTCGTAAAATTTAAAATTTTAACAATTTTACCAATTCGTACAATTTTAGCAATTCGTAAAATTTTAAAATTTTAACAATTCGTAAAAATTTAGCAATTCGTAAAATTTTAAAATTTTAGAAATTCATAAAATTTTAGCAATTTTAGAAATTCGGAAAATTTTAGCAATTTTAGCAATTCGTAAAATTTTAGCAATTTTATCAAATCGTAAAATTTAAAAATTTTTGCAATTCGTAAAATTTTAGACATTTTTGCAATTCGTAAAATTTTAGTAATTTTATCAATTCGTAAAATTTTAGCAATTTTAGGAATTCGTAAAATTTTTAAATTTAAGCAAATTTAGCAATTCGTTAAATTTTTAAATTTTAGCAATTCGTAAAATTTTAAAATTTTAGCAATTTTAGCAATTCGTAAAATTTTAAAATTTTAGCAATTTTATCAATTCGTCAAATTTAAGCAATTCGTAAAATTTTAGAATTTTAGCAATTCGTTAAATTTTAAAATTTTAGCAATTCATAAAATTTTTAAATTTTAGCAATTAGTAAAATGTTAGCAATTTTAGCAATTCGTAAAATTTAAAAATTTTAGCAATTTTAGCAATTCGTAAAATTTTACCAATTTTAGTAATTCGTAAAATGTTAAAATTTTAGAAATTCATAAAATTTTATAATTTTAGCAATTTAAGCAATTCGTAAAATTTAAAAATTTTACCAATTCGTAAAATTAAAAATTTTAGCAATTCGTAAAATTTTAGCAATTTTGGCAATTCGTAAAATTTTAAAATTTTAGCAATTCGTAAAATTTTAGCAATTTAAGCAATTCGTAAAATTAAAAAATTGTAGCAATTCGTAATATTTAAAAATTTTAGCAATTCGTAAAATTTTAGCAATTTTAGCAATTCGTAAAATATGAATATTTGGCCAATTTTAGCAATTCGTAAAATTTTAGCAATTTTAGCAATTCGTAAAATTTAAAAATTTTAGCAAATTTAGCAATTCGTAAAATTTTAGCAATTTGAGCATTTCGTAACACTGTAAATGTTTAGCAATTTTAGCAATTCGTAAAATTTTAAAATTTTAGCAATTTTAGCAATTCGTAAAATTTTAAAATTTTAGTAATTCGTAAAATTTTAGCAATTTTAGAAAATCGTAAAATTTAAAAGTCGTAGCTATTCGTAAAATTTTAAAATTTATACAATTCGTAAAATTTTAAAATTTTAGCAATTTTAGCAATTAGTAAAATTTTAAAATTTTAGCAATTAGTAAAATTTTAGCAATTTTAGCAATTCGTAAAAGTTTTGCAATTTTAGCAATTCTTGACATTTTAGCAATTTTAGCAATTCGTAAAATTTTATCAGTTTTAGCAATTCGTAAAATGTTTTCAATTTTTGCAATTCGTAAAATTTTATTAATTTTAGCAATTCGTAAAATTTTAAAATTTTAGCAATTCGTAAAATTTTCAAATTTTAGCAATTCGTAAAAATTTTAAATTTTAGCAATTCGTAATATTTTATCAATTTTATCAATTCGTAAAATTTTAAAATTTTAGCGATTCGTAAAATTATTTTAAAAATCTGTAGATATTTAGCATTCCCAGTCAGAAATCACTAAAAAAAATCTAAATGTAAAATTACAAAAATATGTTCAAATGAAATGGTTTATTCCAAATTCCTATCTACAACAAAATTAACTATTTGCTACATTTACATAAGTATGAAACAATATCCCTCATAAAAATCCATAACCAACCCGATTTTAGTGCCCTAAACTACGGTCCCCACAAAACATCATTGAGCAACAGAAATTATGATTAACATGACCAAAGAAAAATTCAGAAGTGAACAGACAACAAGAAAATAGCGAACAATTGTACTCATCAACATTTTTTTTTGTTAATTTCTCTCGGTCTGGTTTATTTTTTACGTCCCGCTATTGCGACTGTATTTGTCTGTGGTAAAGTTTTTTTTTGTTTAATTTTTTATTTGAAGCCTTTTTTGATAAAAGGCCTAGTTACCGGCATTCAAAATTAAATATATGTAATGCAAAATGGTTGCTACACTTTAACCGTGTCGTTACATATCCGACCATTAGGACCCGCACGTTGTCTAGTACTTCGTTGCAAAGGAACACGCAAAAAGATGAAAGAAATAAAAACCCGACTCGGCATTATTTTTAAAGTACAAATAAAATGTATTTATTCGTGTTTCTTTGAACAATAAGGTATTTCATTATCTTTTGAAGTCTTTTCACGTGTTCTTTTTTAAAAGTCTCTATCCCTGCCACATGACACCGGCCATAGCCAGCGCTTTCTCGTCCTTGACGTCACACGTCCATCTTCGCCGAAGCGCAACTTGTTTCTGTGCTCAAGTATGTGCTGTTCTTTTTCTTTTCCCTTTTCCCGTGATGTCAGCACGCGTACACTTGCTTGACTTGCATATGTGCTAAACCGGCTGCAGTTGTAATATTTTCGCTAGTCAGCTATCCTAGGATTGCTGATGATTTTCTCACACGCGCACCATACGCGCTATGTTACACTAAGAATTATGTTTTCTTAAGCAAAAAATAAATCACGTTAAACTAATTTCGCATAAGCTTAATCTTTTTATACGAATTATCCAAAAATGCTACTTAGTTTAAATACAAATATTTATATAAGGGTTGTTCCAGCCGTAATGGCTCCTAGTTTTTTTTTATTCTAAAAGTTGAAGAGCTGAAAAGACTGGAGTGCTAACATTAAAACGAGCGATCATTAATTCTCCAGAATTTTTTTCTACATTATCACCTCCATTCTCAATGCCCTTTTGCCAGCGATGAACTAAGATTTAATAAAAATATTTGACACTTCTATATTAAAATAACGAAGAAAATATTGAATTTCATGTGAAACAAATGGTACCTACATAATTGACAGGTCTCAAATAGTAACATATCCACAAATACGAAAAAACGATAAGGTAGGAAAATACTTATTAATGAAAAAAGACATTTATCCTATCACGCTTACTAAAAAAGAGATAAGTTGGCCGGGGAGATAATTTAGTTTTGTTACTTACGTCACGTGATGTATGTAATTCCAAATGCCGGAAATTTTTTTATTCCCCATCTAAACTTAATCCAGAACTGTTTTTCATTAATAACTTTTTTTTTAATACCTTATCGTTTCCCGTAATTTTTGGATATGTTACTATTTGCGACATATCGATTACTCAAGTACCACTTGTTTTACTTCAAATTCAACATTTTTCATTATTACCAAATAGAAGCACTAAATATTTATACAATGAGATTCTGTTATCGTGTTATGTTAATTTATTTAAATGTATAAAACGTTTATCCAGTTAAAAAAATGCTTTATTTCAGCCCGTCGTTACCCGGGTGTTCGGAGGTGTATGTTGAGCAAAAAAAAAAAATAAATAAAAAAGCGGTCAATATTTTAAAAACTTTGACTCCTATTTTGACCCCTAAAAATGTATTGTTTTGGGCTCAAATCAAGTTAAGTTAGATCCATGTCCAGGGAACCTATATCTAGAATTTCAAGTATTTAGGCCAAAATTGTCGGACGAGTTTGGTAGAGTTCTCAAAGATCAAATCGTTGAACTTTGACCCCTTAACAGCAAAATTTCTGGCCGTAAACCGATCACATAGATTTTCCCAAATCTCAGTACCTTGTATATCAAATTTCGAGTCTGTAGACTAAAAATTGACAGAGTTATTGCGTAGGGAAATCTACACACACAGACAGACACACAGATACACAGACAGACAGATACACAGACACGTTCACTTTTATAGATATATAGATAGATAGATTAGATCTCGGATATTGACATCATAAAAACTACAGTCTTAGTATTGTGTATTTGGCTTATTCCTTTTTTCTAAACAAGTAACATTTGCGTGCGAATAGACAAACTCTGAATCCACCATAACTTTTCAATAGGAGGATCGTCCCAAAAGTAAGCCCTCCTATTTTTTAAACTAAAACGTTGAAGAGCTACGAAGACGAGAACCAACGACCTTTTATGCTGGAGAATTTATTTTTCTGCATAGTCATCACCATTCTCAATGCACTTTTGCCAGCGATGAACGATGCTTCAATCGTAAAAGTCTGGAGCGCACTCCATCACTCACATCTTTGTCGCCACTCTGAAATCGACAAACCCATCTCCTAACTGTGCTGATATGCATCCGTTGAATGTTGATCAGTTAAAATATTCTGCATGTGGGAATTCAATGGCGCATTTCTGCTTCTAACACACCTCCTTGATAGGGGTCGCTTTCTTAGAGTATCACACCGTCAATATCTGCAACAGAAAGATAAGATTTTCAGATCGTGAATGCACAAGTTTAATCATCATAACAATGTAATTTGTAATTCTCTATGATCAAGTGGGGTGGAATAAAAAAACAGGAGCCATTACTTTGGTAACGTCCCTCGCAGTAAAAATTCACGTAAAAAATTGTTGACCGACACACATAGTGCACATAATATATTGACGATTTTTCTATAACTTTATATTATCGCATCTGCTATTTAATAGATTTACATGTTCACTAAATCAATATCAAGCATGACTTTTATAACAATTTGAGGAAAATCACCATTTTGATTAGATGAACGAGGCAATAAGAATATCTATTTACATATCTATAAAAGCAAGAATGTATGTGTGTGTGAGAGAGAGAGAGAAAGAGAAAGAGAGAGAGAGGGCAACTTTCAAACTATATACTTAACAAACTTTTGATCTACAGGCTTGAAATTTGATATATAGGGTATTCAGACACGTTCAAAACCTTTAAATACTTTTTTCATACGGAAAAAAAGTTCTGCTAAGCGGTCAAAATTGAAAACATTGGTACTTGGAGGTCATCGGATTTGTATCTGTTTGTTAACTGTTTCAAAATTGCGCATGCGCGACGCGTTCACATGCAAACTCTCCTTATGTTAAGAATAAATGAGTTTAAAAACATTTTTTGAAGGTGATTTTTCGAAGGTGATGGAAAGCTGGCCTAATGGTCAATGCACTTGACTCACTCTTTCAGTTTTGGTTTCGATCTCAACTCGAGTATTTTTTTTACTTACAAAAATGAACTCTTTAGCAAAAAAAATATCACTCGCATACACATGTATCAGTTACTTTTCGATTCTTTTTACTTCAAATTTTTTAAAGGAATTTATCGTTACGTTTAATACCGGGCAATGCCAGGTACATCTGCTAGTTATTCCATAAAATTAGAGATTTCAAAAAAAGAAAAAAAAAATAATCAGAATTTCAACTAATTTCTTGAAGGGCTGGCTGGATTGTCCTCTTCTGATGAAAGCATTTGGCTTCAACATGCCATAGCCTAAACAGGTCCTTCTGTTCTTTTCCTTTTTTTTTTTTATTGATTTAATGGGTTAATAAAGTTGTTTTTTTTATTCAACTTCGAATTCTCACTTCTTACCTCGTGTAGTAATTGCTCTACTACATCTTGTAGAGCTTCTACTATTTTGATAGGTTTATTTGCTAAAATAATATTTGTATCTTTATCAATTTTATTTAATAACATGACACCTCCACCTCCCCGTTGATGATGGAATCGATGAGGGGTAGGGAATCCAAGAGGACTCCAAACTTTGGCCCATCCATCTGGTCCATCAAGGGTTGCTCTAGCCTCATCGGTGAAAAGATCATTTTCAAAGCTGGTTTTCATATATTTCTGAGCCCAAGCCAAATATTTTTTTCTTATAAGTTTGGTTTAAAACAAGCCTTGCTATGGGCTTAATGCGTCTTGCAATTTCGTTTAAGACATTGCAGCGTATCTTTCTGGACAAGAAAGGTATTCCAGTCTTGTCAAATATAGCTGCACCGTCGCTGCTAGGCTGCTTGATAAGTTACTGGCGAATTTGTTTTTGATTTTTGTTCTTCGTTGATTTGATGTTTGGATTTTAAACGAATGAAGATAATGTTCTTCGATCTCTTCCAATTTCCTTGGCTAGATCTCTGAGAGATAAACATTCTGCAAGGCCTGCAACAATACGTATCTTTTCACTAGCTGTCAATCGACTCGTAGTAGGCATTTTGGTAGAGCTGCAATAAAATTATCATAAAATAGAAAAATAAGCATAATTTACAAAATATTTGTTTAAATTCCACAAAAATCAGGGAAATAAGGCACTTACTTATGCTCTTCCAGTGTACTCAATTTTACTTCTCTGCGTTTCATTGCAATTTTAAAATTAAAAAAAAATATAAACCTGCAATAAAGCGATATACAGGGTAAACAGATTAAAACAGTTTTCCACGTGTCTGAATATCCTATATACCAAGTTTTAAGTTTGCAGATCAAAAAATCGTTTAGTATATAGATTAAGAAGTGTCCTAACATATATATGTATATATAGTAGAAATGGTAATTGATAAAAACCTGAAGAAAGTGCTCAATACTGCTGTAGAGCAAATATGCGTTTTATTTTTTTTATTTTTTATTACCGTTTTTTTCTGTTCAGTTACATTTTTGTTTCAGTTACGCGACCGTTTTTTGGCCGTTGTGTAGCCTCCTCAGACTTTACTGAAAAGTTCGTTTATGGTGGAATTTCACACACACACATACACACACACACACACACACATATATATATATATGACTACTTAATTTTATCACATAAATTAATATATGGAAATATAATTTTATGCATAAATTTTCAACAGTGCTCAATACATAGGTAGAACTCGGTAGTAAGTTATAAAAATCTATAAGGTAGCTTAATTGCCATAATTCTTAGGAGAATGAAACGCGGGATATTCTGTGTAGCTTAATTGCCATATATATGTTTTATAGCTATATATATATATATATATATATATATATATATATATATATATATATATATATATATAAGCCAGAATGTGTGTGTTAGGACACTTCTTAATCTTTTAAATTGTTTTGATCTGCAGACTTGAAATTTGGTATATGGGATATTCAGACATGTGGAAAACTTTTTAATCTGTTTTCATTCGGAAAAAGGATGCTAAAGGGGTCAAAATTAAAAAAAAATTGTACGCGGTTTTCATGTTTGCTGTTTCACGACTGCGGATGCGTGAATTGTTCGCATTAAATATTACTTATATTAGGAAGTAGTTTGAAAACACCTTTTAAAGATTGTGTTACACTGGTGTTCTGGTTATCGTACTTGACTCAATATGTTTTGGTTTCGATCTCAGTTCGAGTACTTTTTTTTACTTACAAGAAATGAACTGTTTAGAAAAAAAACATAATACTCGCATGCGCATGCCTCAGATTCTGTATTAATTAAAATATAATCTTTATGCGTATTTTACGACTGGGAAACGCCGAGCGGCCTGCTTGTAAATAAATAAAATAAACTCGGATTCAGAATATCTAAACATTTGTTATTTTGTTGTAACTAGCAGTGATAAAACGATTCCATTATTTTCCCGATTCCGATACAATTGCCGATTTTGTTCTGAATTTTCGATACAATTACCGATTCCGATTCGATGTAAATCTATACATATTTATCTATAGAGTTGTTATTTTTGTTGTTGTTTTTTCTTGAGTGGGGGAAATTATTGATAGTAATTTAAGCTAGACGAGTGTTTTCCGTGATCGTTTGGCAATGGGGGCCATAGCTTGCAGGTCAGACGAGCACTTGCTATGTAAATAACGATACAGCAGAGACAGGTTCGCAACGTCTCTTCTGTGAGAAAGAGGTTGCAGAGAAGAGAAAAGGCCTGGAGGTCACTCGAGGATAAGGGTTAATGAGTGTACGGTAGTCAATTGGAAATTTGATAAATTGGTGATGATGGTGCAGATTACAATAAACACCGGCATAATATGTGGATATATTTTCCGAAATGTAAAAATTCACTTATGAGTGAGGACCATCTGTAAATTTTAGTTTTACTAGTAGATTTAAAAACAATAAGTACTTATCATAGTATCATTATCAGCAATGGAAGATTAAGATAAAGCGATAAATTAAACATTTAAAAGAATCGGTTTAGCATCGGAAATTAAGTACAAAATTTTCCAATTCCGATTCTGATTCTGACATTCCCCAAATTCCGAATTTTCCGATCTCCGATTAATCATGTTAACACTAGTAACTCGAAATGAGGCTTAAATATGAGATCGTTCCAACCACCTGTGCTGGACATTCAATGGCCGAAGGTCAGTTTCTAATAGGGTGTTATGACTATGCTGGACCCCCCAAATAATTATGCAGAGAAAAATTAAGTAACGTGAATTAAGGCATTGGTAAATTAGGTAAATTTTGGCAAAGTACCCTACAACCTCTTTCTCACAGAAGAGACGCCGCGAGTCTGTCTCTACTCTGTCGCTATTTTCATGGCAAATGCTCGACTGAACTCCACTCTATGGTTCCCCTCGCCAAACTTTCACAAAAAACACTTGACTAGCTACAACCACTATATATGATTTTCCCCACTTTCTATCCGTGCTTAAATGTAAACGCAGATTCCATGAACAAAGCTTCTTTCCCAGAACTGCCCGCCTTTGGAACATGTTTCCCGGTTGAATACAACATGGTAGTCTTCAAATCTAATGTAAACAAGTTCTTGTTAAGTCGTCCTCATCAATAATCAAATTTTACCCAATTTACAACGTAAATGATTACTACACTACTACCTTACATTCATTAACCCTTATCCTCGCGCGGCCTGTGGGTCTTGATAAGTAGTAAATTCCAAGTAAAAAAAAAGCTTTCTTGGGCGAGATATAGTTTTAAATAGAGGCCAATTCGTCGTAAATTATATAAAAAAATTTTTTTTTATTTTATAACGAATAGAATCGATTTTTCTAAGTCACGTGTTCTAAGAATATACACTTGTGTTATTTTTTTCCTATTATTTATATTTATTTATCTATTTATTCCTAATTATAACTTGATAAAATTGACTAATTGTTGCCTATTTTTCCTAAATTCTCAATGGTCATGCATTGGTTTAGCATGGCAGTAACGTGGATGACTGGTTCTCCCAAGGTTGTAATGGCTTTTGTTTTCTCATTTTTCTTGGAAAGCGACGTTTGAAAAAAAAAAAAAAAAAAAAAAAAAAGAAACGAGAAAGATAATTAAGAAAGAAAAGCAAAAACACAAAAAACGGTTAAACTGTTGTGAGAATTTTGTTGTCATGCCAATTTTTATTTATTTATTTATTATTATTATTATTTTAGTTTATTTTTCGTTCGTTATTTTATAGTTTATGCGAAAAGCATACGGATGAAAAGCCGAGCGGGGAAAAAAGAAAGAGCGAGAAGAAGAAGAAGACACAGAACGGGAGGAAAAATAACTTGGGACTATGTCACGTTGACCTAACCCGAATCGTTTCTCTTCAGCTCCATTCTACCTCTACCTACTTCATTCCCCATCATCCCTCCCTCTTTTATCTCTCTCTATATTTTTTTATATTTTATTTTAGTGATCTTTGGGTTTTTTTAATTTTTTTTATACATTTTCTTTTTAGCCTTCTTTTCTCCCTCCCTTTCTTTTTTATTTTTTTGCCATCCCCCCCACTTTATTTCCTTCATTCATCTTTCGTTCTTCATTTTTTTTCCTATATGATAATTCTTTTTTTTTCATTCATTCATACTTTCGTGTTTTGTTGTTTTTTTTTTGCCTTTATGTATATTTTTACTTCTCCCGCTTAAAAAAAATCTAATTCTCTGTTTTTTTTTCTTTTGAGCATTACATTTTAATTTTGTTTCTTTCTTGATTTTTTATTTTATTTTTATTTTTCCATTCCAACTCTTAAAGTTTTTGTATCTATTCTTTTATTTTCTGTTTTTTTTTTTAAATTAATTTTCCGTTTTTCTTTTCTTTGTTTTTATATATGCTTTTCTTCTTTTCGTTCTTCGTGTTATTTTTATTTCCCTTTTTTCAGGAAACGAACAATTGTAATTCCTATTAAAACGTATTCGAATTTTGAAGATTTTACTAATAATTTGCTTATTGTGTCGAGATGACTGATAACACAACGTTTATCATTTATTATTATTATATTCCAAAAGGGGGCCCAACGTTACCCAGAATTGAATAAAGATTAACGAATGGCCCACACTTCCAATACTTTTATTGTAATCGAATCGGTGAACTCAACCATTTACAATCAAATTGGTTAATTGCCTGCTCTAGCCAGGGACCCATCGCGATGCACCGTAAGGAAGCTTCTCACAGTAACTTACTCCACAAAAATTGTAGTCTATATTGCACTGTCGAGAACCTACTTATGAAATTATTTTTGTATAATGGCTTGAAATGAAAGTTTAAAAAAATTGTGCTCTAAACAGAAACATTCATTTTGAACGCGCCCCTGTCTTATTAAAGAACCTGCTTGCGCCGCGATAACACTTTTCAAATGCTCTTTGATGTTAGGCGTTATAAGAATGTTAGCTTCGTTCAAAATCGGACTGTTCATTCTTTAATCAGATTATCGATTTTTGATACTTATCGGAGGCATTCTGATAAGAAAATTTATGCAAGAACACTCTGAAATACATAAAGATCACTTCTCTAAAATCTTTCAAAAATAGGACCAGCTGTTTCGGAGTCCATAGCAAATGAACCACGCCTCTCCCCAGACAAAGTGCCTTTTATATATAACTAGAGATATGTTTCGAATTTCACGAGTTCCAGTCAAGCTGATGAGTCGTAGATTGTGGATTAGCTTTCTATAAATAACTATTTAAAAAGTAGCCTTCGTTAGTAACCGCAACACAGCTGGGACATGCGACAGCAAAATGCAACAAGAAATGAAAGTTTTACGGTCTTCCAGAGAAGATGATGTACAGCTGGAAGAGGTTACATCCCATCGATTTCAATAGACACGTTCATGACACTAGTTTGTGCATCCGTTAACGAGTCAAGTTTCATGTACCCCCATTCTTTATGCATGGCACAGCGATCTTGAGTTCTGCGGAATTCATCCTTATTTTTTTTTAAATAGTAATTTTCTTTTTTTTTTAAAAGAATATTGCCCTGTTTTTTTTTTTTTACAAAGGATTCACCACTTATCGAGAATAACGTTAATGAGTGTACGGAAGTCAATGGTAATCGTAAGTAGTGGGAATTTGATAAACTGGATTACTTAAAAGAACGGTTCAACAAGAACTTGTTTACATTGGACTTGAAGACGACTATATTCCGCTAGAAAGCAGGAGAACGGGAGAAAAATTTTTCATGTAAGATCTTGTTATGTATACATGTTGTTATGTATAAATCGCGTTACGTATAAATATTGTTATGCATAAATGTTATGCAGAAGCGTTTTTATGCATAAAATTTATATATAAATTTTGTTATGTATAAATATTGTTCTGTATAATATGTTGTTATGGCTAAATTTTGTTCTGTATAAATTTATGTATAATTTTTTTTATGTGTAAATTTTATGTGTAAATTTTGTTGTGCATACATTTTTATGTATAAATGTTGTTATGTATAAGTTTTTATGCATAATTTTTGTTATACATAAACATTGCTATGTATAAATTTTGTAATGTATATATGTTATTATGCATATATGTTGTTATGTATAACTTTTATTTCATATAAATTTTGTTATGTATAAATGTTGTTATGTAAAAATGTTGTTATGTAAAAATGTTGTTATGTAAAAATGTTGTTATGTATATATGTTATTATGTATATATTTATAACTTTTATTTTATATAAATGTTATATATAAATGTTGTTATGTATTAAGGTTGTTATGTAAATGTTGTTATGTATATATTTTATCATGTCTATATGTTATGTATAATTTTATTTTATATAAATGTTGTTATGTATAAATGTTGTTATGTATAAATGTTGTTATGTATAAATGTTATTATACCTTTTATTTTATATAAATGTTGTTATGTATAAATGTTGGTATGTATATATGTTATTATGTCTATATGTTATACCTTTTATTTTATATAAATGTTGTTATGTATAGATGTTGTTTTGTATAAATGTTGTTATGTATAAATGTTGTTATGTCTATATGTTATGTATAACTTTTATTTTATATAAATGTTGTTATGTACAAATATTGTTATGTATAAATGTTGTTATGTATAAATGTTGTTGTTTATTATTCTCATATGTATATTTTTGTAAAAATAAATGTGGAGAAATTATTAATATAATAACACCATGAAGTGAATATAGTACTAGTGTAGGATTAATAAAGTTTTGAAAACAAATTGTAAACCAATTATTTTATGAAACTAAACAACATAACAAAATGTAAATTAATAATGACGTTTATGTAAAAAATTCCGATCTAGTAAAATTAATTTCTGGATGAAATGAACTCAAAAATATATAACACTTAACAATATGATTCAGCGACTCTCTCCCTCAAAAAATAAAAACAAATTAAAACAAAAACTGATCAACCAGAATTAAATAAAGTAAAAACAAAAACTGACAGTGAATAAAAACCGAGAAAAAAACATACTTTATTTCATATACATTTAAAAATCAGCAACAAAGGAAATGGGATGTTTTTACTGTTCTACAAAATTACCAACACATAGCAGCATTTCTACAAAGACATTATTCCCTCATGCACGGGCTATTGTTACCACATCTGGGCTAGAAAATTACCAAGATGCATTTACCACTAGCTTCTTGCTCTTAGACAGGGTCCGAAAAGAATCACTAACCTTATATGTTCCACCCTATCAACAAGGTTCAAAGCCCTCTTCCATCGCCACAGTATTGTATCCTTCGAATGTTTTACAAATATTTAAATAGGGTTCTGTTCTGACGAACTTATAGTAATTGTGCCCCCTCTCCCTCGGCGTAAATGCTACTAACTACGCCGAAAGACTCTTAAATGTTGAAAATTCTAACAGTTTCTTTCCTCGAACTACAAGACTTTTGAATTCCGTTCTGGTCCCCTGCATCAGCATTAATACTGAGGGCCTCTGATTTCTGCCCATCAACCTCTACTCTTATGAACCTAATTAACATGCAGAAATTTAAATGTAAGCTGAATGGATATCTATCTGTACAACTCCCTACATAGTGTCTCTGTAAATATGGTCCTAAATAGTAGCCACTTCAGTATAAGTGGTAATACGCCTTGATTAGGATGAATAAGAGTAATAAATAAAATAAGGCAAATGCAACGAGAAGTATAGGTGCGGTATATTAAGAGGATATAAAGGAAGATTATACTACTTCAGAAAAGTCTGGTGTTATAGGAGACACATACAATGACCTATCAATAAAATAAAGTAAAGTTAGTTTATTTCTCTACTTTTGTCAACGATAAGTCTAAACCTGACGAATCAATATTTTATTCTGACTAGCCATTTAAAAAGAAATCTTTGCAACATGTCTTTTTATTATAACAATAGAAAGTATTTTAATTCGGTTTCTTTAAAACAAAATTATTCCTGACGTTTCTGAATTTTGAGATGAGGATGTGTTATTTGTATTATTATTCATCGGACTACTGTTCTCATCTTTAGTGTGATTTTCACAACGTTTCGGTCGATAATAATTAGTAATAAATAGTGATATTTACAACTAGAAATAAAACTAGGTTTAAGGCTCATAAAATTCGTACTAGAATTGTTTGCAAGGACCTATGGCGCAGTCGTTAGAGTACTGGAAAAAATCAATTGTAAAAGTGATATTTTGAAGGTTCAATTCTTAGTGTGGGTGACCGGAAAATACATTTGCGAATTACCTTTATCCAGTACCCACATGAAGTAATTAAAGGGTTCTACTCGAAATTCCGTCCAAATTTCTGAGTTCGACAGAAACATTCCCGATAACCTGAAGAAGATCGGAGATTATATCGACCGAAACGTGAAAATTACACTCAAGATGGGAACAGTAGTCCGATGAATAATAACACAAGAAGATTGTCAAAATAGATGCATGTTTAACTAATGATCTAAACAGGACCAGCAGCTTTCCAAATTAACGAAACAAGTACTTTCATCAGGTAACTTAAAGAGAAATACCTAAACAACAATGTCTATATAATGCGTTATAATGTGTATATATTTTCAGTATTATTTCAACAGTGCTCAATACATGAGTGGAGTTATTAGTAGGAGTATGAAAAGTGCACATTTGTGTGTGTAGTTATGTGATGGCACTATTGTGTGAGTGATAAAGAGAGAGAGATAGAAAGATAGGAAGAAAGAGAAAGAGTGTGTGTATGTGTGAAAGAAAGAAAGAGTGTGAGAGAGAGAGAGAGAGAGAAGAAGAAGAAGAAGAAGAAGAAGAAGAAGAAGAAGACGGGGGCAGTAAAATAATATAAGTTGAACAAAGATTGTGAGAAAAATGAAAGCTATTTTAGAGTACCCACCAGCAAAACCAGCAAACCGCGCCCTATTCGCTTTACTCCACCCGAAATAATTCAACAACCTGGCAGAAGGAGGAGGTATAAATCCCGGCTGCAAAAAGCTCTGAAAGTTGCAACAACAGCCCGGTTTACCCACTTTTTAAACAATAAAATAGTATATATATATATATATATATATATATATATATATATATATATATATATATATATATATATATATATATGTGTGTGTGTGTGTGTGTGTGTGTGTGTGTATATACAATAAAACATAAAATAAATAAAATAAAAGACAAAAAAAATGACAGCATGCAAGAAAATAAGACGCTTATCTCCATTGTAATTGTTTATTCTTTCTATTTTTTATTTTAGTTTTTTTTTTCTCCTTTAAAAGAATTTCTCAATCCGTTCTCTTCCGGTTCTGCCTCTCCTTTTCTATCCCTGTTTGCTCAATTTGTTATTCTTTTCTTTCATCGATTTTATTCGTCATCACCGCCAACGCTAAAGGCCTGAGTCCCCCGTCCACACACTCACACACACAACACACATATGTGTGTATATATTTCTCCTGGTCTGTCTGTCTGTTAGTTTTACCTCATCTCGGAAACTACTGAAGTAATCTAGCTGAAAGTTTGCTACAATACCTTTTCTCCACGTTTAAAAACGACTACGATGTCTAACTCCGTCCCGTGGGGAGGCATGGTAAATAGGTACAATAAGTACCCGTTCAATGCACGGGTAAGAATTAATAGGTGTTACTACTATACAATATTCACTGTAGAAGTTTTATTGGAAACTATTGATCCGATTTGCCTTAAGTTTTACATGGGACTTTGCTATGACAATGTGCAACAAACTAAGTATCATCCTATCCGTTCGGTGTACAGTTAATGATTAAAAGGAATTAAAAGGAATGAGTCACAACAATACGGCATATACTCCAGAAATTTTCTCGGGAACGACTGGATCAATATGCTTTATATTTATGGTATATATATATATATATATATATATATATATATATATATATATATATATATATATATATATATATATATATATATTGTTACGATCACGCCCCACGTTGGGACTACGTAAAGGCGATCATGTAACAAAATAAAAAAAAGTAATTAAGGAAAAACAAAAAGAAATTCCTCTGGGTTCGATATAGTTCGCCGAACAAGAGGAGATGGAGGACTCTGTCCAAACCTTAAAATATAAAGTGGACGGACGAACAGCACAGTGGAAGCAACGGAAAGCAAACGCGAATATTAAAGTTTGCATCAATTTTATTAGAAAAATAAACCGTGGGAGAAGGGGGAAAAGGTGAGATTATAGAAAAAAAAACGAATCATGAAGATAGGGGGTGGTGTTACCATAATGTATGAAAATGCCGAGTGGAAAATATATCAATAAACAACAAAAAAAGGGTAAAACAAAAGAAAAAAAAATCATTCATCACACACACACGAGAGAGAGAGAGAGAGAGAGAGAGAGAGAGAGAGAGAGAGAGAGAGAGAGAGAGAGAGAGAGAGAGAGAGAGAGACTTACAGTCTGTTCTTTTTTATATAGGATTTCTTCAGCAGATATGGTTATTTTAGTTTTTCGTCCTGGGCGTATAGGTTAGCTTGGCTTCATCATGTTCAAAAACACACATCTACAACTTTGGGAAAATTTATCACAATCGTCTCCTTCGGTGCTCGATCCACATTTTTATCCACAAATTCGATCTTCCACCCGACCTTCAGTTCACATTGGCAAATTTAGCCTCTTGACTTCACCAGTTCGACGAAAGCAGTTTTTTTTCCGCCAACATGATCTTTACTGAGATCCATTTACTGTGTTGACTTATAAGTTCTGCGAGTCATGTTTTGTTTTAGATCATTTCGTTAAAATTCTTTTTTCTATGCTTCTTTCATTTGTCCATGGTAAACAAGTTTGCTCGTTTTGTTTCTAATCGGTGAATGTTCCATACCCACCAACGCTTGACTTCATTTTTGTTTACCCGGAACAGGACTTTATCGTCTGATCGTCATGACTGTTTGTCGAGAAGTGTGTAAAAATGTAATTCTTTCTTACTTTTTCTCCTCTTTTATCTGTATTTTGCTTGCCTCTCTTTTTTTCGTCAACTTTTTGGCGGTAAGCATCCTGGAACCAAAAGGATCAGGATGTGCGCCATTACTCCGTGACCTTATCAGATAGCTGACTTATCCTTACAAGGCGGAGAGGATTTTGAGAAATATAAAGCCTTTTCCTCGGCTCTTTCATCCTCTCGCTTTCTCGCCATGCCTCCTCTTTCACACGCTGCAGGTTCGGCCTCTCTTTCTCTGTGACTTCTCTTACCCCCAGCGATGCTTTTATACAGAAATCAATATATATCTTCTGTCAGCTGAAAAAAAAAAACGAAATTTAAAATACTTTCTCTCTGAAACACATAATCTTACGCAGCGATTATGTAACAATATATATATATATATATATATATATATATATATATATATATATATATATATATATATATATATATATATATATATATATATACTGGCATGGGTGCCCGGCGTTGCTCAGGTGTTTGGAGGTGTATGCTGAGCAAAAAAAAAAAAAAAACTTGGACAAAAAAAGGTAAATTTTTAAACTTTGACCCCTATTATGCCCTCTTAAAATTTATTGTTTTGGGCTCAAATCAAATTATTAAGTTAGATCCATGTCCAGGGAACCTATATCTAAAATTTCAAGTGTTTAGATCCAAAATTGTCGGAGTAGTTCGGTAACGTTTTCAAAGGTCAAATTGTTGAACTTTGACCCCTTAAAAGCCAAATTTCTTGTCGAAAACCGATCACATAGATTTCCCTAAATCTCAGTACCCTGTATATCAAATTTCGAGTCTGTAGACTGAAAATTAACAGAGTTATTGCGAAGGAAAATGTATACAGACAGACAGACAGACAACAGACACGTTCACTTATATATATATATATATATATATATATATATATATATATATATATATATATATATATATATATATATATATGTGTGTGTGTGTGTATATTGTGCAGGGTCTCATCTGGGATGGCATTCTTTGTAAAGAAAATGTAAAAATGCTATTTTATTTATGGTCCAAAGATTCCCAATATGATGTCCTTTCTGTCGGTCAACTGTAGCACGTTAGGTGCGTCAACGACATTGACGTAGGTATGCAATGTTCCGCTAATAGTGCAGGTGTAAACTCGATTGTTGACATCGTTATGTATTCTACTGTTATGGATACCCACTCTTTAACATTTGTGTAGGTAGGCACTCTGCAGCCATTAGCGTGGATATTCAGCTTGCTGTTATTGACATACGTATACAATCTGCTTTCATGGGCGTCGGTTTGAACTCTATTGCCATTGGCGTAGGTATACATTCTACTGTTATTGACGTACGTATGCATTTTACTGCAATTGGTGTAGATGTGTATTCAATTGTCATTGACGTAAGCATGCACTTTACTGCTACTGGCGTTGGTGTACACTCTATCAATTTTGGCGTAGGTATATATTTTACCTACATTAACGTAGGTATGTGCTATAGGTTGATATACATCTCGTTACAATTTCTCTAAGTATTCTCTGTAATGTCATTGACGTAAGTATGCAATGCGCTCTTATTGGCATAACTATTCCCGTGTTTCTACTAGCGGACGCATACTTTCACAAACCATTTACGTAAGTCTTCAACATAATGTCATTGATATAAGTATGCACTCTATTCAAGTGGACTAATTAGATACTCTGCTATCATTGGAATATGAATGCACTGTAATACTTTCAATATCGGTATGCACTATACTGCCATTAAAAAAGAGTATACACTATGCTGTTGTTTTGGGTAATTATGCATCCAACTGCAGTAATATTGCATATCAGTGACCCTACGTCGGTAGCGATAAAGTTAACTATTGTGAATTTTAACAAGAGTCACACTGAGGGCATAATGATAACTCAGATCTATAAAACAGAATCGTTCCCAGGGTTGAATGAAAGATGAGTGACAAGCCAAGGTCAACAGGTCAAATGCCGTAGACAAAACAGGAGTCAAATGATATGAGGATATAACGAATGACGTCACATTTTCAGATCACTCTCTCGGTGGAAACTTTGCGAACGAGTCATTGCCTATGGTGTAGAAAACTGATAATCTCAGCGAATATTATTTCGATGTATGTCCGTCTTCGTCACTCATCTCGTTATGTACGTAGAAAGTCAAGTTTAAAAACCCGGCGACTGTCTCTTTATGTCTTGCCTGCATGAAAGACGTTTTATTCGTCTAGCAATACTGACGATCAATTCTGGCCACAAAAATCGGAAGATGAAGCGAATAATGTAATGAACATTAGACGGAACAGCAATATTGAAAAGCGGTTTATTTAATTTATTGATTGCTCATTGATGAAAACGTCACAATAAATGTAGCTATTCATTCTAATATCTCTGGTGTAGTAATACACTCTTCTAGCATTGTAATAAGAAGATACTCTAATGCCATTGGAGTAGCTGTAGGCTCCACTGTAATTAACATAGATACGCACTGAAATATCATGAGTGTTTGGTTAAATGCGATTGGCGTATATTTACATTCTACTGTAATTAGCGTGATTATGTACGCTACTGCCTTTGGTTTAAGCGTGCCGTTCACATAGATATGTACCGCGATTGGTGTAAACGCGCATTATACTATCATTGGTGTATGTTTGTACGGTCATTATTATATGTATGTTATCACTTGGCGAGTATGCTTTGTACGGCGTTTTATTTAGTTATGTTTGTACGACCATTTGCGAAAATATATGAACATATTTATACAAAATTTTGCGATGATAAAAAACACTCTACGGCGGGTTTAGATGTTTTAAAAGAATCGGGATTAGAATCAGTAAACATATTGGAATCAGGTTAGCTGAATCGTGGAGATTTGATTTGGACACAGAAGACAACGGACGGCTTCCCGTTGTCTCCCCCTCTTCACTGGGGAGGGGGGACGAACGCTGACGTGTGTAGAAGAAGAACCCACACAGGCCGATTTCACTTCCACCTTCTGCAGGACATCTGGAGAAAGTGAAATAAAAACTATAGAACTAATTCCTTGTCTTGGAGTGATTGAATCTTCATCCAAAAAGGTATCAAGTCTCCCTCCAGGATGAGAAATTTCCAGATGGTCCAACATCGAAGAAGCAGAGGTAGGTTCTGAAAATACATGTCACACACACGATTCCCTTTATGATAATCAAACACACAACCCTTTATATTAGAGACAATATAACAAACACTCAATTTCTGATCACATGACTTACACGCAATCAAATCAACTGATCTTCTACTTCCGGCCAACGTGTCTACACTATAACTCACCTCTTCCTCTCTCTCCCTCTCTCTATTCCTTAACATTCTCTCTCTCTCTCTCTATCCATTCTCTAACAACAGGACCAACAGATCAAACGCGATAGGAAAAAAAAAACAAGTGTCGAACGATATGACGATAGAAATGAGGCCAGGTGTTCGAGTGAGATAATGAAGGGTTTCTCTGGCCAGTCAAGCAGTGCGGTCGACGTTCAATAATGTTGTAGATAATTTTACCGAATGTTCCTATTTACTTGTCTCCTCACGGGGGGCAGAGTTAGACACAATATCGGTTTTTAATGTGGGGGAAATCCAGATCCACCAGAAGGGGCACTTTGGATGGGAACGAAAATAATAATTGTCTCAGTCATGAAGGATTTCTCCTCCACTGACCGAGTACCGAAAAGGTGAAGTGTAGCATCAGAACAGATTTTATTTTGTTCGGTGCTCCCGGCTTTGGCATTATCTATTATCAGATCATCATTTTGGTAACATCTAACTTAGCCACAAGGCCAGAAGGGGGAAGTGGGGATCGATGGTCATCTAACTACTTTCTTAATAAAACTTAATTGAAACTTCATGAACCCTAAACTAGTTTCTATCATCATAATACCTCATTCTCTCCATGCCGTTTATCTACTTAAAATATCTCCTAGATGCTGTGAATTTTTATATACAATTCTGTAAAAAGAAAACAAAAAACATATATTTGCAGCAACAAAACAAAAAGTTATGTACAAACTTAAATGTTTTGTACAAACTTAAATGTTTTCTGTTTAAAAACAAAACAAAAAAGCAAGCAAAAAACATGAGATGATGCGGAAGGGGCAAACTATGAAACACCCGAAAAAAAAAAACTAAATAAAATGCCTGTGGGGGCGGGTTAGTACCTACATTTAAGTGTAGAACGCCGACTGTTTTCCGACAAAAGTCGAAAACAAGCAGGTCGTTTCCTACTGGGGAGCAGGAGACCTAAAGGTAATCTTTCAAATAACAAATGGACGGTGCCTTCTAAAATAAATGTACGTACAGGATCAGCAGACTGGGGATAAAACAAAAGATGGAATAGGCATCTTTTGAAACTCTCCTAGTATCGATAGAAAATAAAAACATGGCCAGGAACAACATTTATACTTACCTAGTCTAAAGCCTATAAAATCCCACTCTTAGTCATTAATCAATCTACTCTATCCTACTCAAAAATTGGTCAGGGCTCGGTTCCACAGAACCTAGCATTGCATGTGCCATATCTCGGGCGGAAGCATGTACTCGAACCTAGCGCCTCATTG